>NW_026294573.1:16516007-16976007 GCF_007827085.1 Peromyscus californicus insignis | reverse complement strand
CCCTTCCCTTCCCCCCTCTCCCCACATGGCCCAGCTCAAACTGGACACGTCCACTCTGGACTCTCCCAGAGGTCCCTTCCTCTGGCTATGCTCTCCACATATCTACAATAAACCTTCTCCACCATACCTAGGAGCAGTCATGTCCTTTCCTTTCCTTTCTTTTTCGTTCTTTCTTTTCTTTTTTTTTCATTCAGCAATAATATTCCCTACCTACCAATTGGTAATTTTTCAGATTGTGTCTTTTAGCCTTTTTTGTTTGGTTTGTTTGTTTGTTTTTTGTTTTTGGAGACAAGGTTTCTCTGTGTAGCCTTGACTGTCCTGGAACTCACTCTGTAGACCGCCAGGCTGGCCTCAAACTCACAGAGATCTGCTGCTACCTCTACCACTCAAGTGCTGGGATTAAAGGCATGTGCTACCACCATCTGCCTAAAAATGAGTAGTCCAAGCTGACCTCAAACTTCTGATCCTCCTGTCTCCTCTTCCTTCAGCAAATCCTACTGGTATGCACCACTACAACCATAGTCTCTTAGTCTTTTTAAAATAGAAAATGTAACTCTAGAATAGTATTTCTCAACTTTCCTAATGCTGTGACCCTTTAATACAGTTCCTCATGTTGTGGTGAACTCCCAACCATAAAATTTCATTGCTACTTCATAACTGTAATTTTGCTGCTGGTATGAATTGTAGCGTAAATGTCTGATATGCAGGATATCCGATATGTGACCCCTGTGAAAGCGTCATTTGACTTCCAGAGGGGTCTGGACCCACAGGTTGAGAACTGCTGTTCTAGAGGCGACGACATAGTTAGACTAGGAATTGCATGCCTGTGTTCCTTCGTGGCCACGCTTTTCTGGTTCCAGAGAAGCACAAACCACCCCATTGTTTTTGTGTTGCTCTTATCTGCATGGTAGCCGTCTTCCAGACCTCCAGAGTCTGCTGAGGGACAGTCTTCTGGAGAGCCATTGTCCTTTACTGCAGCCAGCATTCTCCTGAAGGGGCCTGTCCCACCTGTGTGTGCCCAGCTATGAACCTGACACAAGGCTCATTTTTCCTTGTGTTTTGTTTTTTTGAAACAGGGTTTCTCTGTGTAGTCCTGGCTGTCCTGGAACTCACTTTGTAGACCAGCCTGGCCTCGAACTCACTGAGATCCGCCTGCCTCTGCAAGTGCTGGGATTAAAGGCATGTACTACCACTGCCCAGCAAAGATGATTTTTTATGTATATTGGGATTTGGCCTGCATGTCTGTGTGAGGGCATCAGATCCCCTTGAAATTGGAGTTACAGCCAGTTATGAGCTGCCATGTGGGTGCTGGGAATTGAACCTGGGTCTTTTGGAAGAGCAGCCAGTGCTCTTAACCACTGAGCCATCTCTCCAGCCCCCTCTCTGAGGCTTTCTCTGGAGCAAGGAATGAATGTTTGTTGAATGAATGAATGACTACAGCCTTTCTCCTCTAGCCCTTCAACAGAGAAAACATTTGGTCTTTTTTTTTTTTTTCCCTCCCATGATTGGCGCAGGACCAGATTTTCTGCACTGAAGAGCCTCCAGTTTCCATGTGACTATCTGCTACCTCTGGCATATTCTCAGCCCTATGCATGACCACTAAGGTGACACATTATCTGAGTTTCCGAAAGTTCCTCAATGCCTGCACCTGAAGTCCCATGTCCTAGCATGGCTGGTCACCCCAGAGTGGCTCCTTCCTCTCTGAGACTCATTCTTTGTTTGTCCCTGTCTGAGGGGCTGGCTCTGTCCTCATCTCTGCATTTCAGACCTAAGATTTCACAGATGGGCCAGAGGGCCAGTGTTACATCAGTGAAGGCAGCAAGAGTCAACTTGGAACTTCTAGAAAGGTCTTTATTCTTTAGAGGACGGGGGTCGGCACTACCAGCCAAGTCTTGGTTCTAGTTGTTTGCTATGGTCTGTAAAAAAAAGGGAAAAGAAAAGCAAGAGGTTGGACAAGGACAGAATACTTTAGTTAAGAGTGTAAACTTTGGCTCTCTCTGTACTTTCCCACCATGCGGTCTCTCTGTCTGTCTCTGTCTCTCTCTCCTTTTCCTAATAAAGCTCTAAAGGGTTAAAAAAAAAAAAAGGAGCGTAAACTTTGGGCCTGGAGGGAACTGGGCTCAAGTAGGAATGGCCCAGCCTTGTCACTTGTTTGCTGGGAGAGCGACTTGATCACTCTGAGCCATGATTTCCTCATCTCCATAGGAGAGGTAAAAGTAGAAGTTGCCTCGTGGGTATTCTTCTTTTGTTTGTTTTGTTTTGTTTTGTTTTTCGAGACAGGGTTTCTCTGTGTAACAGCCCTGGCTGTCCTGAACTGGCTTTGTAAACCAGCCTGGCCTTGAACTCACTGAGATCCACCTGCCTCTGCCTCCCGAGTGCTGGCATTAAAGGTGTGAGCCACCACTGCCCGGCCTCATGGGTATTCTTAATTGAGCTTTTAACTAAGGGTTTTAAGCACAGTGAATGTATAAATCACAGCCAGTACTGCTATTAGAAAGAGCAGCCATTGTCTTGGACCACCTGTGTCCAGATGGTCTGCTCTGCACCCTGACTGAACCCAAGTACCCCCATCATGGTTCTCATCCCCTTTTCTTTCTATTGTCCATTTTCCCATCTGCTCACCACCAAGTGGCCCATTGTTTGACATAACTCTCTGTCCTCCATGACTAGGAAGGACCTGGGCCAGGGGGTCACTTCTCAATACCTGTTAGATTCTGGAAGTACAACCAAATAAAACATCCCCAAGCTCTCTGGAATGTCCCCAAAGGTCCCTCCCTGGCCCCCATGAGCTTCAGGCCCTCTTCGGGGTCTGCAGATTCTCCTCCAGGTCCCTGGCAGGCTTCGGGCTCCCTTGTCGCCTCACCTCCTGGATCCAGTCATTGAAGGCTGAGACACGGGTGAACACCGTGGGCTTCTTTAGGGTGTTACAGCCCAAGCCAGAAACGAAGCTGGTCACACCATGGACCTGCCAAGTGCCGTTCTCAGTGGGACAGTTGAGGGGTCCTCCGGAGTCACCCTGCAATGGTGAGAAAAGGTGGAGGTTCAGCTGTGTCTGAAGGATGAGGAGGGGGCTCTGCGCTTCAGCGACGTCAAGAAACGTTCACACTACTTCACTTCTCTGGACACCAGTCTGCAGAGGAACACCACTGGCTTACAAGACCACAGAGCAGCAGTTCTCAACCTGTGGGTCGCAACCCCTTTGTTTCACAGGTGCCACATATCAGATATCCTGCAGATCAGACACTTACATTACAATTCATAACAGTAGTAACATTATAGGTATGAAGAAGCAACAAAAATAACTTTATGGTTGGGGGTCACCACAACCTGGAGCATTGTATTAAAGGGTTGCGGCATTAGGAAGGTTGAGAACCGCCAACGAACGTAAGGGTTCATGAGACAATGCAAGATGTCAGCACAGCGCCCAGCAGAGGCGGTTCTCCAAAAATGGTGCCCCTTGTAATCTCACCACATTCAATGTTTTGGGGGTTTTGTTTGGTTTTGATTGTTGGAGACACCGTGTAGCCCAGGCTGATCTTGAACTTGCAATCTGCCTCAGCCTCCCAAGTGCTAGCAGATCAGGCTGGGATGATAAGCATATGCTGTCACAGGCAGCAATACACAATGAGAGCATCCTGAATGTTTCCTTATCATTTCAAAGCCACAACTGATACAGGCTGGCAATGTAGCTTAATTGATGAAATGTTTGCTTAGCATGCATGAAGCTGTGGGTTCCGTCTCTACTACTGCATCAGCTGGACGTAGTGGTAATGCCTGTAAGTCCATCACTCAGAGGTGGACACAGGAGCATCAGAAATTCAAGGTCATTCTTGGCCTCATAGTAAGTTTGAAGCACAGTCTATGATACTCCAGAGTCTCAAAACAGTGACTGGGCCAGGCGGTGTTGGCACACGCCTTTAATCCCAGTACTCGGGAGGCAGAGGCAGATGGATCTCTGTGAGTTCAAGGCCAGCCTGGTTTTCAGAGTGAGTTCCAGGACAGCCAGGGCTACACAGAGAAACCCTGTCTCAACAAACAAAAAACAAAAAAAACCAACAAAAGCAATGACTGGCAGAGGCAGGCAGAGGCATATAATTGCTATGAGTTCAAGGCCAACCTAGTCTACATAGTGAGCTCAGGTCCGTCAAGGCCGCATTGTGAGACCCTGTCTCAAAAAATCAGTGACAAAAAGGAGCAGAAAGGGGCTGGGACTCCTGTCAAGCCAGGCGGGAGCTGGCCTGAATCCAGGCTCCTGATGCCACCTCTGAACTAAGCTGAGTCCCTTTTCATTCCACCTGACCTGGGGATTACATGAGGCAAACCAACAAGGTCTGTCCACCTCAGGGCAGATGGTGGAGGGACTTCAGGGCCCTGTACACATGCCACCCGGGCAGGTGTGAGTTGACTCACGTTGCAGCCAGACTGTTTATCCCCGCCAGCGCACACCATGGTCGTCTTCACGGAGAAGCCCCACCAGTCCCACTTGGAGCAGTGTTCGTAGTCCACCACAGGCAACAGCGCTTGCTGCAGTTTGTCAGGGAGAGGCCCGTTGGCTGAGGAGACAGAGGACACTGCCTGGGACACCTGCGAGTTGCAGAGTGGGAGCCTTCAAAGGCTCCATTAGCCTGCTAGGAACTATGGGGTCTTGCTTGCTCTGTGTTCTGTGGCATCCTCAGTACTGGGCCCAGAGTGGACACCCCAAAAATGTTTCACTGAACATGTTTGTGTTTGGGGGGATCAGGGAGAAGGTGGAAGCTGAAGAGGAAGGCTGGACACTACAAAGATGGTTCCTGCTGTGACCTTCTGTCCCACTTGTCCCCGACACTTGTCTCTGTGGTCAGGTAGAAGGGTCAGCACGTACTGTAAAGACGGCCCCAGCCACTAATGTAGCAGGGTTCTCCGTTGGGAAGGATGTCACCAGCAGGAGGGAGGCAGGCAAGCTGGACCTTGTCTCCCAGCTGGGCGCTTCTTGAAAGCTTGACCAGGGCGATGTCATTGCTGGGGGGAAGTGGGAGTCACATGAAACCTGGTCCTCCTGAGGGACCCATAGCAATCACCTCCTTTGCTCCTTGCATTCCCAATCTATTTATTGATTGGTTTCTGTGGTGCTGGGGTTTGAACTCAAGATCTTATATATACTAGTCAAGTGGTGCGCCACCCCAGCCCTTCCTAAGTCCATTTGTTTTGTTTTGCTTTGCTTTTGAGACGGGGTCTCACTATGTAGCCCTGGCTAGCCTATGTAGACTGGGATGGGCCATAACTCACAGAGATCCACCTATTTCAGTGGATGAGATTAAAAGTGCATGCTACCACACCTGGTTTCCAAATCCAAATCCACTCTTAAGGTGGAGCAGCTCTTGGAAGCCCTCGCCCACTTTAGCCCTGCTAACCCTTGTCATCCGTGGTTCCCACGATCCAGCTGTGTCACCTGGAAGGTTCAGGGACACAGTGACCCTCCTACCCCAGTGCTTCCCAGTGCAGTGGTCTAGGTTGATGTCTGAGAGCCCACATTTCTGACAGGTCCCCAGGGGATGCTGCCGCCGCCGCCGCCACCCTGGGTACCACACTGTCATTTCACTGGAGTCTGATAGAGCTCTCTGCTCATTCTGGGACTCTAGCCAAGGTGGGCTAGAGTCTTAACCCACCACTGCTGTTACTGTCTTTGCAGCTACCCACCGTGTGAGCCACCCAGGCCCAGACCGCTGTCTCTGGGAGTGCGCTCTCAGTTTGCTTGGTGTCTTGTGAACTAGAGCCCCTGTTATTATTCCTGGTCACTTCTGGGGTCACATGACTGCGAATTCGCTGTCAGGAGTCAGGCAAAATGCTTAGTCACTCCAGGGCCTTATTTCCTATGTAATCCATTCGCAGCGTGATCACGTAATCTATGCGTAGGCCTGTGTACGCATTCTCAAGGTGACCTATAAAAGCAGACTCCACCTGCTCCCATCTCTCTCCCTCTCACTAGAGGTAGCGCACACCTCCCCCCCCCCCACACACCCCTTTCTTTTCGGTAGACCTACCCACCTCCACCCTTTCCCTTCCCTAATAAAAACTCTTATAGTGGGTTCCATTGTACCTCGTGTTTTCTCGCCCCTGCTAAATAATGTCGCCAAATAAATAACAGCCCCCAACTCCAGGCCTGAGACTTCACTCACCCACAGCTCACACAATTGGCATTCCACTTGGGGTGCACAAAGAGACCGTTGGGGTTGACGGGGATCACCTGCTCTGGGCCCTCTTCCACGCCTCGATCATACTCGCCCAGTACCACCTGGTAGGTGAGGGAACTCCTGTAGAGGGGTGGAGGTCAGTTAGATCCTACAGCCAACCTCACCCCTCTCCCATTGTCCCAGCTGCCAGGGGAATCATGCAGGGACAATGCCTGGGGCAGGGACAGGGGGTAGAACTTACGAAATGCAGTGGCCTGCGGTCATAACCCAGTCAGGAGCAATGAGGGTGCCACCACAAGTGTGGTGGAAGCTCCCTCCCTTCTCATACTGAAGGGAGACCTGGTGGCCAGGAAGGAAAGAGCTTGAGTGGCCTGGATCCAATACCATGGGACCCAAACCAGAGGTTCTGTAGGTTGTGCACTGTGCAGCTCTAGAAGGTGCTCTTCACACGGGGGGAACATGACGTCTGAAATTCGTAGGGCACCACCTAAGCCACTCCTTAGGGGACTCTGGCACTTTTCCATTAGGGTCCCATTTCAATTAGCCAAAGCCTCCCCACCACAGGCTTTATGATATCTCTGGGGTCCACAACACTCTTTGCCCTCTGCAGCATCCACAAACCTTGTGTTTCCTGAGGGTTCCCCAAGACCCTCTGTCCCATCAGACCTCCCCTTCTCCTGAGCCTTAGATCTTTCAAGGCCTCTTGAGTCTGCAGGAATATGCCTCACCTTGAGTCCCCTGCCTCCTCTTTTCTCTACGCTCTGACTTTCAAAAGCTCCCTCTACAGCTGGGCATGGTGGTCTATACCTGTGATTCCAGCATCTTGAAGTAGTTGGAGACTAGCTAAGGTTACGTGAGACTGTCTCAAAAATATACATAAAAGAGGGTGGGACTGGAGAAGTAGATCCGTGTGTAGAGTACTTGCTTAGCATCCATAAAGCCCTGAGCTCCATCCCCAGGCCTGCAGAAGTGGGGTGTGGTGACACATACCTATAACCCCACCACTCAGGAGGTGGAAACAGAGAACGAGGAGGTCAAGAACATCCTTGGCTGTATATTGAGTTTGAGGACAGCCTGGGCTACATGAACCCTCTATCAAAAATGAACAACAACAAAACCCTCTTAACCAAAAATGAACTGACTATGATCTGCTTAGGTCTGGTCTATACATAAAGACTCCTATCTCCTCCTCATAGTTGTCACTTGTGTGCTACCTGTGATGTTTTTACACTCTGATAGTCACAGTAAGTCACTGCTGTCGTATGGCCAGCAAAACCTACAGGATTCATGCCCTGGTCCTTCACAGAATAAGCTGTGACCCTCTCTGTTCTCACCATCTTTGATGATGCAAATGTTCTTTTTGTTTGTTGTTTTGTTTGTTTTTCAAGACAGGGTTTCTCTGTGTAGCCCTGGCTGTTCTGGAATTCACTTTGTAGACCAGGCTGACCTCGAACTCAGAGATCCACCTGCCTCTGCCTCCAAAGTGCTGGGATTAAAGCATGCGCCACCCCTGCTCAGCCAATGCAAATGTTCTCTGTCTTCTGCAGCATGCTGGCCTCAGCCTCCTGTGTCTGTTGAGCACTGGAAATGAGGGGGCACTGAGGGACTAGATTTTTTAGTCGTCTAATTTGTATTAATCGTGTAGGTTTTAAAAATGTTTACTTATGTGCATGTGTGTATCTCTGTATGGTGTATACCTTGTGTGTTCTGGTACCTTCAGATGCTACAAGGTGTTGGGTCCCCTAGAGATGGTGTTACAGGCAGTTATAAGCTGCCTGACTAGGATTTGAACTCAGGTCCTCTGGCACATCAGCAAGTACTCTTTGCCACCGAGCTCTCTCTCCAGGCCCTGGTTTGGCTTTTGAGACAGGGTCTCCTATAGCCCAGGCTGGCCTCAAACTTGCTATGTAGCTGAGGCTGGCCTTGAAAGCCTGATCATTCTGCCTCCTAGTGAGTGCTAGAATTACAGGCAAGTAGCCACTGTGTCTGCCTTAATTTATATTAAACTTAAATAGCCACATGTGGCTTGTGACTATTGTTGGACGGGGAGTCTAGCCCTCTGAGCTCTTCCCATGGACCTCTACAAAGTTCCTAACCCCTTTACAGCTCTCAGACCTTTGGCCCCTTTGTAGAACTCAAGGAATTTGAAGATAAAATCTTCCCTCTAAACACAGCCCTGGCAATTCCACTGTTATTGAGGCAACCCCTTAAATATCACCCTTTCCCCAGATTCCACTTTCAAATTGCAGCTGTCCCAGCTGAGATTACAGATGGAGCAACCTCCAAGAAATGCCTTTGCTCAAGGGTTTTGGGCCATTTGAAGTCAAAGCAGGGCATAGAGAGGAAACAGGGGGGTCACGGCTGGCTGCCATGTTATCAGAACCCACAGTGGATATGCGGGCAACTGGTAGCGCTCTTACCTGCCAGGGCCAGCTGTAAGGAACAGCGTCCTCACCATTGACAACACGGCTGGAGGGGCTGAAGGCAGGCTGGCCACAGCCTGAGGCTAGAGGGGACAACAGAGAAGCCAGTCAGCCAGAAGTGTCCTCAAAAGGAAAGAAGGGGGATCCGGGTGGTGGCGCACGCCTTTAATCCCAGCACTTGGGAGGCAGAGGCAGGCGGAATTCTGTTAGTTTGAGGCCAGCCTGGTCCACGTAGTGAATTCCAGGTCTACCAGGGCTACATAGAAAGTCCCTGTCTAAAAAAGAAAAAGGAGGAGGAGAAGAAAAGAAGGAATGGGCTTTGTGAGCTCAGGTGAGCCCCCTGCCCTCTCTAGACTTCAGTAGCCATTTGTGAACTAGCACTGATCACTCCCCAATAAATAATTAATAATAAAAAAAAAGAAGCCCCAGCTAAAAGTGGCATGCTGACTCACACCTGTAATCCTTGTACTTGAGAGACTGAGACAGGAGGATTGTCAGGAATTCAAGGAAAGGCAGGTTGAACTATAGCATGAGACTTTCTCAAAGAAAAAAAGAAAAGGTGATCGCTGTTGTTGAGTGGAGGTGACGTTCGAGGCTGCCTGGGTACAAAGTGCGACTTGGCCACTTGCTCAGGATGAGCTACTACTCCTCCAACGCTCGGGCTCCGCACTGGCTCCGCACTGTGATGAGTTCCATGAGGGCACATAAGAAGGAAAGCCTTCTGCAGCCCGCCTGACGTAAAGCAAGCACTCAGTAAATGTCGTCAGTCACCATTATGACCTGGGGAAGCTTTGTGGGCTCTTTAACAGAAGAACAGAAAATTCCAGTTCCGGCCATCAAACCACAGAGCCCAGACCTTAAACCAGGAGGCTGTCCATCGTCCCCTCAAGGAGCCTTCCCCTTTGGGCTCCCAGTCCTTCTTTCTGACAAGCTGGTTCGTCCACAGCTTGTTCTCCACCTCGATTCCTGTCCCAGAACCAAGCTGAAGCCCCTATAATCATGTCGCAGTTAAGCTGAGACCCTTTCCTGTAGAAGCAGGTATGGGGTGACACCCAGGGGGAACAGAGTGAGGGCCGTACTTCAAGGACTTCCAGGCTGATGCAGCATGGAGACATGGGCACAAGCTGGGGACTTACCAAGGGCCACAAGCGTGAGAGCACTCAGCAGCCGGAGCATGGTGAACTTCGGGGTGATGAGAAAGAAGGTGGAACTGGGCCTCTAATATAGTGCAGAGGCAGGTGGAAGGGACCGGGCCAGGCCCCACTCCCACAACAGGTGGCCCAAGGTCACATGCCAACCACTGCAGATCAAGGACCAGGAGCTGAGGGAAGGACTCCAAGCTTCCTCCAACCTGTGACTGCACAGGTGGCATCGAACGGTCAGCTGATAACATGGGGACAGGCAAATGGATTCTATCAGAGAGGCCAGCCTTTCCCGGGGAAGGCCAGAGCATGGCAGGTGGGCAGACTGGGTTCCGATCCTGGCTTTGTAACCCTGAATGCTTGGTTTAACTACTGTGAGTCCCAGATTTCTGGTCTCTAACATGAGATTAATATTTGTACCTACCTCTCCGGGTGATAGTGGCGGCAGCGGCGCATGCCTTTAGTCCTAGCACTCAGGAGGCAGAGGCAGGCAATCTCTGTGAGTTCAAGGCTAGCCTGGTCTACAGAATGAATTCCAGGACAACCAAGAAACCCTGTCTCAGAAAACAAAACCAAACAAACAAAAAATTCATACCCACTTCAATAAAAGACTGATTTTTTGTTTGTTGGTTTGTTTGTTTGTTTACTTTCCTTTATATATTAGGCATTTTCTAGGGCTGTGAGCACAAACAGCAACGGTCCCATTCTATCTAGTGGTGATGCAAAGATGAACCCACAAAAATGGTAAGAAGCTGTCTCCACTAGTGAGAGTGGATGCTGTAGGAAAATGAAACATGGGTGCTTGGGAAGGAAGAAAGGAACTTGTTTGCCCGGGAGGTGGGACAAAGTGACATTTTGACTGAGGAGGCAATATGTGACTGAGTCCTGAAGCCAGCCGTGGGTGGAGGGGAAGCACTCAGCTTGGGCTTGGCTTGCCCAAGAAAAGGAGGTCCAGGGCAGCTGGAGCTTTCAGTCGAAGTGGAGCTGGGTGAGGCGTCATGGTCTGTGACCCCCGCTGCTCCGAGGCTGAGGCAGGAGGATTATGAGTGGAGATCAACTAGAGCTGCACAGCAAGCCCCTGTCTCAAAGCAAAAATAAAAGAGGGCTGGAGGTGCAGTGTGGCGGAGTGAGTCCGTCCCTTTCATTCCTGTGAGGAAGAGGGGGAGGAGGGGAGGGAGAGTAGGAAGAGGAAAGGATGGAAGAGGAAGCAGAGGGCTGGTAAGACGGCTCAGCTGGTAAAGGTGTCCATCAAGCCTGACGACCTGAGTTGATACCCAGGACTCCCATGGTGGAAGGAGAGACCCAGCTTCTGCAGGTGTCCTCTGACCTCCACACACATGCTGTGGCGCATGCAGCCACCCCTACCATCCCCCACACGTGCAACAACAACGTAATTCAAAGCTTTAGAAAACAGGAGTGTGGTGAGGATGCTGCCGAAGAAGCTGAGGAGATCGTTACCAGCACCTTCCTCCAGCACTCTGCACTTCATCATGGAGGCAGGGTCTCTGGCCGAACCCAGAGCTTGCGATGTGGCTGGTTTAGACCCCTTTCTCTGCCTTCTGAGTGCAGCATGAAACTTAAAAGGTCTTATTAATAAAAAACAAACCCAGGCCGGGCGGTGGTGGCACACGCCTTTAATCCCAGCACTCGGGAGGCAGAGCCAGGTGGATCTCTGTGAGTTCGAGGCCAGCCTGGACTACCAAGTGAGTTCCAGGAAAGGCGCAAAGCTACACAGAGAAACCCTGTCTCGAAAAACCAAAAAAAAAAAAAAAAAAAAAAAAAAAAAAACCCAGGAGTTGGGGTAAATTCTGAAAGATCAGAGAGACAGAACAAGCCACAGCTACCTCGCCTAGCCAATTCCTCAGCTGATTCTATTTCCTCAGACTGGAAGCCTCTGAGTCTTCATCCAGAATGAATCTCAGCTGAATTGCTGCTAAAAGCCTAAAAGCTTAACCAGGCCTAGTTCCTCATGCCTTATATACCTTTCTGCTTCCTGCCATCACTTCCTGGGATTAAAGGCATGTGTCACCATGCCTGGCTGTTTCCAGTGTGGCTTTGAACTCACAGAGATCCGGATGGATCTCTGCCTCCAGAATGCTAGGATTAAAGGTGTGTGTGCCACCATTTTCTGGCCTCTTTGTCTATCTAGAGGCTATTCTGTTCTCTGACCCCAGATAAGTTTATTAAGGTGCACAATATGTTGGGGAACACAATACCACCACACCTGAGTGCTGGGATTACAGGCAGGCCACCAGGACTGCCCGGCTGTCATGCACATGCCTCTCACTCTGCCTTCTCTATGTGACCATCTCCCCGGCTGCTTTTCTCTCTGCGTCCCCCTCCAATTGGTGGCGATGGGATCCAGAGCCTCATGAATGTGAAGCAGCAATGCTACCACCAAGCCACACAGCAGCCCAGGGCCAACATCTTTGTCTGTTTGCTTTTGTTTTTCAAGACAGGGTTTCTCTGCGTAGCCCTGGCTGTCCTAAAACTAGCTCTGTAGACCAGGCTGGCCTCGAACTCACAGAGATCCGCCTGCCTCTGCCTCCCAAGTGCCAGCCCATATTTTGTTGTTGTTTTTTGTTTTGTTTTGTTTTGTTTTGTTTTTTAAATATTTTATTTATTTATTTTTGTTCCCCCCACATCCCATGACAGGGTTTCTCTGTGTAGCCTTAGCTGTCCTGGAACTCACTCTATAGGCCAGGCTGGCCTTGAACTCAGATCTACTTGCCTCAGCCTCCTTGGGATTAAAGGCATGTACCACCACTCCACTTGTTTTGTTTTTTTGAGACAGGATTTCTCTGTGTAGCCCTGGCTACCCTGGAACTCACTCCATAGACCAGGCTGGCCTCAAACTCAGAGATCTGCCTGTTTCTGCCTCTCAAGTGCAGGGATTAAAAGCGTGTGCCACCACCCCTGGCTTAGGGCCAGCACTCCATAAGGGTTCTATAACATGTCTGAATAAGGCAAGTCTTCCTGATCCCTCATCACCCCTCCTGAGCATGTGTTCAGGCTCAGCGTGTCTGAAGTCTTCCTCTGGCTCCTACAAACAGAAGCCAAGAGAGGGGCAACACTTAGCTGCTCTAAGTGGACCCCTGATGGGAGAAGGTCTCCTGTGTGGCCAGGAGGGCTTTCTTTAAGTTTCTGGTGCCTCCCGTCTATCATGCCCACGTGATGCCTGCCACCCCAGGAGCCTGGGCTGTTGATCAACTGTGTACACGAAGAAACAGCTGTGAAAATCCTTCAAACTAGAATAAAAATAGCTGTGCCCTCCCCCCTCCCAGCTTCCTGTGGGCCTGGACATATTTGCTCAGCTTAGATGCTCAGAGCCATTCCCCAGACCCTGCACTGGAGAAGAGAGGGGGAGAGCCCGAAGAGATGGGGGTGGGGAGGTTTCCTATGGCAGAGGGCTGGAAACAGACCTGAGCGGGAGAGCCCAGAAGAGACTCGGGGAGGGAGGTCCTATGGCAGAGGGCTGGAAACAGACCTCTGTGTCCAACTCAGCCATCTGACAGATGGGACAGCGGCCCAGGGAAAAGCTAGGGCTCAGTCAAGGTCCCCATGTGTTCCTAGCCACATAGAAGTTAGCTCAAGGACACAGGAGAAGTTAAAACCCTCCCCCAAGTTCGCACAGAAGGCTCCCCGGCCCTTATCCACAGGGCCTTGAGTTATGCTGCTCAAGGCATGTGGCTCCAGGGCCAGTGGGTCTCCAGAGATGGCCCCTCTGAGGTCAACTGTGCATTCCTACCTGGGCCAAGTGGGTATTCTTCTCAAAGCCTTGGTAAAGATACTGTTAGCTGTGCTACTGATAAACCTCAGATATCCTGGTGTAGCAGTATCAGGAGTCCACTCAAAGCCCCGAAGAGAGACCCGAAGAGGGAGCTGCCCAAGGAGAATGGAGGGTACAATCCGTGGCAGGCCTCAGACTGAAGTAAAGTGAGCCATTGCTTGAGTGTGAATGACAGACTAGGTGTAGGAGGGTCAGTTAAGAACCAGGATTTGGGGCTGGGCTTGACCTTGTAAGTTTGTGATTCCAGCACTGGGGATGGTGAGGCAGGAGGATTGCTACGAGTTTGAGGATGTCTTAGAACTACAACATAGTGAGTTCCAGGTCAGCCTAAGATATAATGAGACCAGTGTTTGAGGGGTGTCAGTGGGAAGAGGAGCGAGCTAAAGATATAATTTAATTAGAAATTTGCTGAGTGTCTTTCTTAGCATGCATGAAGACCTGGGTTCAATTCCTGGCATCATATGGTAGTTCATGTCTGTAATGCCAGTACCCAGGAGGTGGAAACAGGAAGATCAGGAGTTCAAGGTCATCCGCAGCTACATAGAAAGTAACAACCTGATTTACAAAAAAAAAAAAAAAAAAAAGGCAGGTCTGAGGAAGGAAGGAGAATCAGTGAGTCTAGGTGGCAGGGGCACCTTGTTTCTAGTTTTCACTGAGTAGAAAGATCCACGAGGGCTGGAACTTTCAGGTATTCTTCAAATCCTCAGTGCCTAGCACAGAACCCAGCGCGCACGCGCACGTGCACACGCACACGCACACGCACACGCACACGCACACGCACACACACACACACACACACACACACACACACAGTGTTCAACAGTATTTTCCAAAGGAGGGAAAATGAGTCAACAAAGCTAAGGGACCCTTCCATCCCTCCTTGCTGTCCTCTGAAAGTGCCCTTGACCTTGTCGTTCATAAGGAATGTGTGGGGGTCCTGTGTGTCCCAGAAAAGCCCGTGCCAGTGTGTGGATGGCATCCTGAAGCACGGGTACCAGAGATACCGGGGCTTGCTTAAAGTTTCAGAAGCTGAGTCCATTATTATCATGTCAGGGAGCTCGGCAGCAGGCCGGCAGACGTGATGCTGGAGGAGTAGCTGAGATCTTGATCCCCAGGCAGAGAGGAGACTGCATCTGTCATGGGCTTTTGAAACCCCAAAGCCCACTCCCAGAAACACACTTCCTCCAACAAGGCTGCACCTCCTAATCCTTCTAATCCTATCAAGCCATTCTCCTCTGTGGTGACTAAGCGTTTAGATAGATGAGCCTATGGAGGACATTCTCACTCAAACCACCCCAGGGGCTGTCAGGACGGCTCAGTGATAAAGGCACTGGCTGCCTGCCACACCTGATGACCTGAGTTCCATCCCTAGCACCCACAGGTGGAAGGAGACAGACACCTCCCAAAAGTGGTCCTCTGATTTTCTCATGGGGGCTGTGCACATGTGCCTCCTACACACACTCTAAAAAAAATAAATAAAATTAAGAAACTAATGTGTTTTCCAAAGTGCTAGTGGTCTGAACATAATAGAACACACCTTTAGTACCAGCACTCAGAAGGCAGAGGCAGGTAGATCTGTGAGTTCAAAGCCAGCCTGGTCTACATGAGTTCCAACCCAACCAAGGCTACTTAGTGAAACTCTGTCTGAAAAGGGGGAGGGGGGAGCTCCATTGGGATTGAGAAATAGGACAAAATTCAAATGACTTTCCTGCAGGATTTCTCAGAGCGTTTACTGTGCCGTGCTCAGGGAGAGTCACATATTTGGGAGGTTGAAGCCTGGAACCTTCTGCTGTTTTGTCGCTCTTAAATTCTCCAGCCACCAGTCCCACCCCTCCCAGATGGGCAGCCAGCTTTGTTGGGGGTGGGAGAGGGTTAAGGACGCCCGAGATTGGGCAAATGCCCATCTGTGGCTTCTGCAGCTGGGACTTGCACAGGTGGCCCTTGTCCCAAGGAAGGCCTTGCCTCAGTGGGAACCGGAAGGGGTTGTTGGGCAATGGGCACAGCCTTTTTCCACAGCTGGTGCCATGCCTTCTGGAGGCCTGGCAGGGGTAGGGTGGAGGTGGAGAGCCACGCATGCTTTTTCAGCAAGTGTACACTCCACAGATGATTGCCAGGCTCATGATAGGAGCCAGGGTACTCCCGGTCACCTGGGTGGTGCTGTGAAGAAGGAAGATGGGGGGTGTGCTCCTCAACTCCCATGCCTCCCAGTTTTTCTCCAAAGGCCTTGGCTCCAACTACAACAGTGGTTCTTAACGTGTGGGTCTCGATCCCTTTAGGGTCACATATCAGATATTTACATTACAATTCTTAACAGTAGCAAAAGTACAGTTATGAAGTAGCAACAAAAATAATTTTATGGTTGGGGCTCACCACAACGTGAGGAACCATATCAAAGGGTCACAGCATTAGGAAGGTTGAGAACCACTACCTTACGACCTTCTTCTTTGGAGGTCATCATCTCTTAGCTCCACAAACTTCCACGTCCCTTTGCCCCTTCAGGCCTCGGATGACAGGCTCCCCACTGCCATGAGCCTCAGGAGGCTTCACTGCTCCTTGTCCATTTTCCCAACTTGTGCCACCTTTGATTAAGCCTTCCTGGAAACTCCTCAGCATTAGCATTTGGTCCCTCCAAGGCCTTGGCTTAATGCAGGTTTGGGCAAATGAAGCAGCGAACCCAGAATAATAGAAAATGAGACAGAGGGAGGGCCAGTGAGATGGCTTAGCAGGTAAAGGTACTTGTCCCAAGCACGGCGACCTGAATTGCTCCCTGAAACCTACATGCTTAGGTGTCTCTTGCTGTGAGAAAACACTGTGACCACAGAGCCACTAGGGAAGGGCTTGTTCCAGCTTCCAGCTTCTAGTCCATCATCCAAGGAAGTCCCGGCAGGAACTCGAGGCAGGAGTCTGGAGGCAGGAGCGATGGAGCGGGAGGAGTGCTCTTTATGGCTTGCTCAGCCTGCTTTCTTATACCTTCCAGGACCACCAGATCAGAGGTTGTACTGCCCTCCAAGAGCTGGGTCCTCCCACATCAATCACTAAGCAAGACAATATCCCACAGATTTACCTACCTACAGGCCAGTCTTATAGAGGCATTTTCTCAGTTGTGAATTCCTCTTCCCAAATGACTCTAGCTTGTGTCAAGTTGATTAAAAAAAACAAAAAACAAAAAACTAGTCACCACACCACCTAAAGGTGGCTGGAAAGAATCAACTTTGCAAAGTTGCCCTCTGATCTCCACACATATGTCATAGCAATCTCTCTCTCTCTCTCTCTCTCTCTCTCTCTCTCTCTCTCTCTCTCACACACACACACACACACACACACACACACACACACACACACACACACACACACAAATAAACATTTGGTTTTGATTTTTTGAGACCGGGTTTCCCTGGGGGTAGTGACATAGCCCATTCCTGAGGTAATCAACTTAGAAACAAGGCTGGGGCTACAGCTCAGTTGGTTGAGTGCTTGCTCAACATGCGTGGGGCACTGGATTGGATCCCAGCACCGGATATAACTGTGTGTGACAGCTCACCCCTGTAACCCCACACTTGGAAAACAGAGGAAGGAAGATCTTCTCAGCTACACAGTGAATTTGAGGCCCGCCTGGGCCACATAAGACCCTGTCTCAAAAAATAATAATAAAAAGGGAAGAGGAGGAAGAGGAAAAGAAGAAGGAGGAAAGCTATGTCATGGATCAAAGGTTTAGAGCCATCAGTTCATGATCTGCTGATCACTGTCTGGAGGGTGTGACAAGAGACATCATGGATCATGGCTGGAATGTGCTATGGATTATGGCTGGAATGTGCCATGGATCATGGCTGGAATGTGCCAAGGATCATGGCTGGAATGTGCCAAGGATCATGGCTGGAATGTGCCATGAAATGGAAGCACCAACTCATAGCCAAGAAGCAAAAGAAAGAGGAGATGGGGGTCTGACAGTCTTCTTTAACACACCCTCAGTGATCTGAAGACTCCCATGGCCGACCTCACAGCTTAAAAGCTCTACCTCCTGGGCTAGGAAAATGGATTAGCAGGTCAAGGTGCTTACTGCCAAGCCTCACGACCCGAGTTCACTCTGAAGTCCATATGGTGGAAAGAGAGAACTGACTCTTGGGAGTTGGCCTCTGACCTCCAAACATGTGCAGTGCATAGCACCACCCCCCATCTTTCTTACACACACACACACACACACACACACACACACACACACACACACAAATGTGTAAAAATCCAAAGTTCTATCATGATCCCAACACCTACTTTGGGGGCTGCTGAACATCCAAACCCGAGTACCCCAGAGCCTCTAGATGTACCCTTATTTGGAAATGGAATTGGAGTATTGTCCTTTTTTAAATTGTTGCTTTTTAAGCCACGGCTGTCCGAATCAGCAACTGCAACTCTGCCACCACTACCAGCAGCAGTTCAAAGCTACAAAGGGAACTTGTCTAAATCTCTATCCCTCTAAAGAACTCAAGATTCAAAGGCTAAGGTAGAATTCTGCTCCTCAGAGAGGCTGACTAGCAAATAGCTCACCTCCTCTCCTTGCTCCTGTCTTCCAAAAAGCCCTTGCGTTTCTTCTTGCCCCTCCTTAAAAATCCTTCTCCACCTGGCTCCTCCCTACCACTTCCTGTCAGCTAGTTGCTGACTCAGCCTCCTGACCACAGGTGAATTTTACTTAATCAAACACATCTTTGCATCATTAAACAAATGTTCCAGAGCATAAACAAAAGTAATATACCTTAAAATATTCTATAACATTTCCCCCTTTTTGTCTAAACAATAAAATGATAGGTTTTAACTTTAACATAAGACTGTACACAATAAGAACAATTATCAAGTAAAGATTATATTCATAATGTAAAGAACTCCAGTTTATTTGTGTCTGGCAAATTAAAAGAAAATACTTCATTATTTATCTATATTAATGAATCTAAAGTTTTATACCTAATTTACTCTCTATTATAACTAAGGAAAACTACAACTATAATTATCTAGTCTTCAACTCCATCGAAGACCCCAAAAGGATAATATTATTTGAGTAAACAAAAAGTGCATTGCAAACAACTTCCAAAACTAGAAATGACAGAGACATCTGAGTGCCTGGACAGTCACCCAAAGTTCCTTCTGCAACATTGGGGCATCCATCTTCAGCCTAAAGGCCTAGAGTATCAGGCAGACTTCTCAGTGAAGCAGGAAATTTGAAGGACTGTCCTGCCTTGTATTGGCAAAGTTCATCAGTCACTTTTCTCTGTGTCCTGCAGAATATCTGATAGACTCTTCTGTGAAGCAGAAATTTTGAAAGACTGTCCTGCCTAGTTTAGGCAAAGTTCAACAGTTTTTTTTTTCCTTTGTGTCCAGAATGTCCCGTCTGCACAGCACATTGTCAGTAGTCAAGAAAGAACAGCTTCTTTGCCCAGTGGCTAACCTTGTCATAAAAAGCAAACTCCATAGGAGTTTCTCAATGCCCATCATCTTGTCTGAAGTAAATTGGTACTGCCAGCAGATGTGTCTCATTGTCATAAAAAAAACTTTAAAATAACAAAACATTTTAAATGCCATATTCTATAGGTCTTTGAAGTATTTAAAGACCATCTATCTAAAATACATCTATTTAACCTAGAAAACATACCTAACATATCTACAAATTTGATTATTATAAATGACTAACTACTGACCTATGTTTCTTGATTGTCCTATATAGTTTATAATAATAGCTTTCAAAAATTAGAACTTTACCTTACATTTTTAAATGAACTCCATAGGTACAATACCTTAAACAAGAGTAAAAATACACATACAATATATGGTAACAAAACCAACCTTAAATTTGAATCAATATACAAAAACCCTTTAGATAAAAGTAGAAACATATATACAAGTGCAACAAAAATAACTTTAAATTTATATCAATATACAAAAATCCTTTAAACAAAAGTAGAAATATATATATATATATATATATACATATATATACGTATATATAGTGTGTGTTGTAAAAAATTATCTTAAATTTGCATTAATCCTTACAAATACAAAATATTTGAGATCAACAGTTGTCCCTTAGTTTATAATAAATTCAACAATCTATCCTTCTATCCTAGAATTCCTATATCCCCTCTCTTTCTTTTCTTTTTTCTTTTCTTCCAAAGAGATCCCCGAATGTAATATCATTTGCATAATTTCTTCCCTTATCAATACCAGTAACAATTAATAAACAACCCCCATAAATGATGACAAATATTTATAACCCACCAAATGACCAAATACTATTCTCCCCACCTCTTAGAAATGTGGGCATCATCCCCAAAATTACTTCCTGTTGTCTGGGGGCAATGATACCCTGAAAAAACTGAAATGTTGGCCTATGGCATTATTGTCATCCAGGTAGAATCGTTGTTATGGGATCCCATCATCCTTTTGGAGACTTCAGAAATTGATGTTAAGAAAATTTACTGTTCATGCCGGGGGGTGGGGGTGGTGGTGGTGGTGGTGGTGGTGGTAGTGGTGGTGGTGGTAGTGGTGGTGGTGGTGGTGCACACCTTTAATCCCAGTACTTGGGAGGTAGAGGCAGGCAGATCTCTGTGAGTTCAAGGCCAGCCTGGTCTACAGAGCAAGATGTAGGACAGGCACCAAAACTACACAGAGAAATCCTGTCTCGGAAAAAAAAAGTAGTTTTTGTAGTTTTGGTGCCTATCCTGGCACCTCCCTCTGCCTCCCAAGTGCTGGGATTAAAGGTGCAGACTGTTTCTTTGCTTGGTGATTTTTTCTGGAGAGTTCTCCCTTCTTTAAATGTCTAAGGTCTTTGAAGTCTTCAGGATGAATATTTTTATTTTCCTATAAAGACAAAAACAAAACCCTGTCCCAAACCTAATTTGGTGAGTTTTTCCTTTTGACATGTTAAATCACCACCTTGGGTGACGAACTATCACTTCTCCTGATTAGGAGATCTCTCCTGTTTGAATTGAATCTTTATTAATTTTTTTTTTTTTTTTTTTGGTTTTTCAAGACAGGGTTTCTCTGTGTAGCTTTGCGCCTTTCCTGGAACTCACTTGGTAGCCCAGCCTGGCCTTGAACTCACAGAGATCCACCTGCCTCTGCCTCCCGAGTGCTGGGATTAAAGGCGTGTGCCACCACCGCCCGGCGAATCTTTATTAATTTTGATGGTATCAATACCTTTTCTTCTCCTATGGAAGCAAAAGCAAAGCCCCTTCCTCAATGCAGCACATATCCTTGTACATTAGTATTTTCAAAAGCCAAAGATTCAATTAATGTTTGTCTGGTGTCTGGATCAGATATCATTCTATTTACAACTGATGTTAATCTGTGCAAAAACTCAGTGAAAGCTTCTTTTGAGCCTTGTATAATTTTAGTAAATGAGTCAATCCTCTTTCCTGATTCTTCAACCCTGTCCCAAGCATTCAAAGCTGCTATATGACATAGAATCAAGGTGTTTTATCATCCAACATACACTGTCTTTGCAAATCAGCATACTGACCCTTACCAAGAATTTGGTCTTGGGAAATCTCATGACCTCTAGTCCTACCTTATTGTTCCAGGTCCCTAGATCCCCTCTTCACCAAGTTCTCCATTGTAATTGAGGACCAGCTTCTAATACTGCTGAAACTAAATCCTTGCAGTCTTGTGGAATAATTCTATTCTTAGTTGTTCACAAATTTAACGTCTGTCTTACAAAGGGTAAATCATGCCATATGAAACTACTGCTTCCTTAAATCTTTTTAAGTCTAACATATCTACAGGATTCCAATTAACTTCTGCATAGCTTTGAGGATGCAGATTCCCTGCTAGTTGTTATTGAACAGTACTGGATATTTAAAGTTGGTGTTCTAATAACCTTGGTGTGGCAAATTTTGCTCTAAATTCCTCTGCTCTATCCGAGCATTTTTGTTTTTTTCACTAGTATATCTTTCCAAGGCCTGCATCCTATTAATCCACTTGTCATATTTAGCACAAAAAAACCACCAAGGCTATTATTGATAAGATATCATTATATCACTGTCAGTTGAATCATTAATCTTCCCATATTCTGCTTCTAACTTCAAGCCTTCTATGGTAGCAGTATAGAGAGCCCTAACACCCTGCATTGTTATGTTTCCCAGTCTTAACATAAAAATTTTTTTTTTCTTTTCAGTATTATTTGATTCTCTCCTACTCTCCTAAAGGATTTCCCAAGTCTCTCACCTATTCTGGGCAAGCAGCAGCCGACTGCTAGCATGGAGGAGTTCGGATGGCAGATGCAGCAGATGCAGCAGAGCTGGCAGTGGAGAGCTCCAGACAGCAGATGCAGCAGAGCCAGCTGGCATGACCCCCTCTTTCCGTGTGGTTCTACCACCCATTGGTGTGCCAAGTGTTGTCTTTTTATTAATGGTTGCTGCTTTTTAAGCCACGGCTGTTGGAATCAGCTACTGCAACCTGGTCTCTACCAGCAGTGGTTAGGCTGCAAAGGCCGTAGCAGATGGGAATTCTGTTCCCTCGGGCACTGACTCTTCCAAAGCTATGGAGGGAACTTACTAAACCTCTCTCCCTAGAAAAAACTCACGATTCAAAGGCTACGGTGGAATTCCGCTCTTCAGAGAGGATGAATAGCAAGTGGCTCACCTCCTCTCCTTGCTCTAGTCATCCAAAAAGCCCTCCTCCCCTGTTTATAAACCCTTTCTCACCTGGCTCCTCCCTACCACTTCAGGTCAGCTAGTTGCTGATGCAGTCTCCTGACCGCTGGTGAATTTTATTTCATCAAACACATCTCTGCATCATTAAATAAATGTTCTAGAGCATAAACAAAAGTAACACATTGTAGAATAATATTCTACAACAGATGAGTTCCTTAGAGTAGGGGCTCATCATAGAGTAAAAAGATAACTGTCTCTGTGTCCAGGAGAAAGACCAGAAACAGATTTGTCTCTCAGAGTGCTCAGAAAAGGCCAGTGTTAGGGACTATCCTAGCTAGCTGCGACTCAACCTAGTGTCACCTGAGATGGGGATTTCCTAAGTGAGACTGGCCTATGGGCATCTCGGAGGGGGATTGTTGTTATTGTTAATGTATATATGAGGGCCCGGCCCACTGTGAATGATATTACTCCCTGGGCAGCTGGTCCTGGGCTTTACAGGAAAGCTAGCTAGCCAGGCAGGGTGGCACATGCCTTTCATCCCAGCACTCAGGAGGCAGAGGCAAGTGGATCTCTGTGAGTTCAAGGCCAACCTGGTCTACAGAGTGTGTCACAGGACAAACAGCCAGAGAAACCCTGCCTTGAAAAACAAGACAAAACAAAAACAAACAAACAAACAAAAACAACAACCAAAAAGAAAGAAAGAAAAAAAAGAAAAGAAAGCTAGCTAAAGGGCTAGAAATCAGCTAGAGAGATGGCTCAGCTATTAAAAGGTTTTGTCCCAGCACCCACATAGCCACTCAAAACCATCTATGACTCCAGTTCCAGATAATCTGATACCTCCTTCTGGCCTCTGAGGACACTGTGTACACATGGTACACTTACATACATTAGGCAAAACACTCATACACATAAAATAAAAATAAAATATTTTAAAATAGGAAGCTAGAGAAACATAACTGAGCAAGAAGCATTTTCTCCAAGGCTTCTGCTTCAAGTTCTTACCTTGGCTTGCATCAGGGAATGACTGTAAACTGCGAGCCAAAATAAGCTCTTTTCTTCCCCAAGTTGCTTTTGGCCAGAGTGTTTTTTGTTTGTTTGTTTGTTGTTGTTTGCTTGCTTTTTTGTTGTTGTTGCTGTTGATGTTGTTTTGTCTTTGGAGACAGGGTCTCACTACATAGCCCTGGCTGGGCTGTAACTCACAGAGATCATTCATCTGTGAGCGTCTGCGGGCTGAGCACTGAGATTAGCAGTGTCCAACACCCAGCTTGGTCAGAGTGTTTTCTCACAGCGATGGTATGAAACTAGGTCGGGAACAACATGCTGCTACTTCGCTTTCATATTTCTGGTCTCTCAGCCAGCAAGAGAAAATCTCCACAGTTTGTGTAATATACATGTGACCAGCAGGGGGTGCTCAAGAGCTACAGTCGTCTCCAGGAATTTTCAACTGCGTTTCTTTTTTCTTTTTTAAAATCCTGTTTATTTATATTTCTTAATATATGAGTGCTCTGTATGTATACCTGCATGCCAGAAGAGGGCATCAGATCCTATTATAGATGGTTGTGAGCCACCATGTAGTTGCTGGGAATTGAACTCGGGACCTCTGGAAGAGCAGCCAGTGTGCTCTTAACCTCTGAGCCATCTCTCCAGCCCCCTCAACTGGGTTTCTAGGTACAGTGTTTCTCTCTGGATGTATTTGAGGGAAATGAAAGGTTTCCCCATTTTCTCATGGAGGTTAAACTGAGTTAGGTATGGTGGTGCACACCTGTAATGTCAGCACTTGGGAGGTGAAGGCAGAAAGATTACAAGGTCATCCTTGGCTACCTAAGGAATTGGTGGACAGCCTGAGCTACATGAGATGCTGTCTCAAAAAGCAAATAATGACAACAAGAGCAAAGCATAATTGGAAGCAGCTCGAACGTATGTCGACAGAAGGCTGTGTTATGTCACCCTTGGAGAATGCAGTACTCAACAGTTCAAATCACTGGGCTAGAGGCACCTTTGCAGAAGCATTCCACGGAATAACAAAGCAAATTACAGAACAATGCATCCAGTAAGTGTCAAAACGCAGAGAGAACATTTGAATACATGCACATCAGTGCTGTGCGCTGTATAGCAAGGGCGGCAGTGGGGTGAATATGCATAAGAAGATAACCAAAGACCAGATGATGCCAGCCAGGATGGAGGGGGGAGGTAGGGGGGAGGGGGAGCTGGCCAGGGCTTCAGCCAGCTACTGTATCTAGAAGCTGAACTTGTTTTGAGTCCTTGAATACAGAACCGGGAGAGAATTAAAATGAGACCTTTACTGTTCGAAGCCCCACATCAACCTTCAGTATAGAACAGGGTGAGGCTCGGGGAGGCAAGGAGCTGAGGAGAAGCCCCTACCTGTCAGGAAGCTCCCACACATCTAGCGTTGGGGAAGCAGAAATGGGAACAAATCCAGGTATCCTGACCCAGCAGCCTTCCGTGACCATGCAGGCTGATTTGGTTGAATGGCTGAGTGGGGCCTGCTAGGGTAAAGAGGGTGATGGATTCTGTTGAACTGGGCCAGCGTAGGGGGCTTTGCCACTGAGGCCCAGGCCAAGCCTGAGGCAGGTTTCCTGTGTTTAGCTCTGTTCTCTGCACTCTCCTGGTGGGTGGAGTCAGAGGTCAGGTAATGGAGTCAGGCTTGATCAAGGCCTCTGATTCAAGACGTGGGGCTTCGAACCCAGCAAGTTCAGATCCCAGACTTCCTGATGGGGAGCCTCAGCACAGACTCCAAGTCCACTAACAGCGGCGGTGTTCTAGGACATGGCTCAGGCAGTCATTCATTCTGTCTTTCCTAAGTGCTAATGTCTGTACTGGACACTGGGGATACAGGAGTGAAGAGCCAGGCCCTTGCCTCCCAGGGCCTCAGTGACTCACAGCAGAATGATGAGATATGGCTATAAGTACCCAACACACACTCACTGTGTATGTGGCTTGAGGAAAGCTGAAGGTGCCCACTCCTGAAAATCATGTGTAGGACACTTAATCCCCCAATTCACATGTTGGCATTTGGAGGTCAGGCCATTGGGAGGTCCACAGGTGCTTGTCCTTGAACCTGTGATCACAGGGGGCTTCCCACCATGTTATAACGCAGCCAGAAGCTTCACCTGCACTGCCATTTCAACTTCGGTCTCTCTGTGTAAGAGATAAACCTCTGTGGGTTGTAATTTACCAGTCTGTGGTATTGTTACAGAACAGAAACCGGCAGAGACACCAGCCAACGAAGAAGCATTAGCACTGTAAGACCTCTAGAGATGCCTGTGTGGTTCACAGAACGTGCCTTTCTGAAGGTCACAGGGTGGCTCAAAAGCATAACAGAGGCTAGAAGCTGGAATACCAAACTCAGTCTAGGACTCTTGGCTCCTTTGCCTGCCTGCCTGCCTCCCTCCCTCCCTCCCTCCCTCCTTCTCTCCCTCCCTCCTTCTTCTCTTCTTTTCTTCTTTCCTTCCACCCTCTCCCTCAACCCCTCTTTCCCTCTCTCTCCAAGTTGATCATGAAACCCCCGAGTGTACAGAAATGTTTGTGGAATTCCAACAAGCCCCTTGGGAATCCACTACCCAGCTCCTCTGGTGGTCACTGGAGCCTCCCTGCCCCACACAGGCCAGATGCCATCTTTGTCTCTCTGGACTTGCAGACAGGTTCTCTACATAGTCCTGGCACTATGTAGACCAGGCTGACCTTGATCTCATAGAGATCTGCCTGCCTCTGCTTTCTGGGGTGCTGGGATCAAAGGTGTGTGCCACTATGCCCAGCCTAGGATCTTCTTTTAAATGAAGATGTGAGCTGGGAGGTGTGATCAATGGATCAAGTGATTGCCTAACATGCATGAAGTCCCAGGTTCGATCTCCAGCTTTTCAAACTGGGCATGGTGGTGCACACCTCTAATCCCAGCACTCTGGATGTGGGTGACTTCAAGGCTAGCTTGGGACATAGAAGACCCTGTCTCAAAATAAATGAGTAAATTTAATAGGGCCAGGGAGATGGTTCAAAAAGTATAGGCACTTTCCCTGAAAGCCTGATGACCTGAGTTCAATCCCCGGAACCTACATGGTAGAGAAACTGACTTAAGTGGTCCTATGACCTCCACATTTGCACTGTCGAATGCACATTCACACACACATGCACATGCACAGATACATATACATGCACACACACATACATGTCCCCACATACATATGCACACATACATGAAATAATAAATAAGTGTAATTTGAAATTTTTAATATTGTGACACCCTGTCTCAAAGAACCAAAATAAAAACGTAAATCTTCTTTTAAATGTTTATTTTATGTATGTGGGTATTTTGCTTGCTTGCATTTTTGTGCACCATGTGCATGCAGTGCCCACATAGGCCAGAAGAGGGCAGCAGATCTGCTGGAACTGAAGTTACTGATGCTTCCCATCAATAGCTCCTTGAATTATGTTGTAGAGAGCAGAGGTCAGAGCCGAGCTGAACCAGATTCCTTTAGACCAGTTACTGCACGCTCACCTTTCAGTTTTTCCAAAAGTCCTCAATGTTAACATTCAAGTGTGTCTAGCCTTTTGACACTTTGACACTGCATGGCCATCTACAAAGTTAGAGAGAGAGAGAGAGAGAGAGAGAGAGAGAGAGAGAGGCATGCACACACACACACACACACACACACACACACACAGAGAGAGAGAGAGAGAGAGAGAGAGAGAGAGAGAGAGAGAGAGAGAGAGAGAGAGAGAGAGAGATTGAGATCAAATCTGGTAAGTTTCTGATGTTGTGTTGGGTCGCATTCACAGCCATCCTGGAGTGCATGAAGCCCGTGGGCTGCAGATTGGACACACTCCATTCTCGGTTATAAGATTGGAATGAGAAACATTCCAAATGAGCTGATGCATGAGACTTAGCGTAGGACTTAGGACATGTTAGCATTGTGCGTGTGTGTGCACATGTGTGTGCATTGCATACTCCTGTGTGTGTGTGTGTGTGTGTGTGTGTGTGTGTGTGTGTGTGTGCACGCACATGGGTCTGCTATAACATTACTATTGTGGTTTTCCTAGCTGAAGAAACACAAGTTCAAAAGGGTGACCATTTGGCCAGGATCCGGCTGCTCCAGTTCTGTGCTGGCAACAAAGTGTCAAAGGAAAGTCTTAATTTGTCACACATGCAAGTTCCCGGGTGAAGGTTCCCATTGTGCCTGGCTTTACACTACCCACGCTTAACAGCAGCCTACCACGCCCCACCTGGTGGTGCATATCTGTTATCCTAGTATTTCAGCAGGCCAGGACTACTTTATCGAGAGAGAGAGAGAGAGAGAGAGAGAGAGAGAGAGAGAGAGAGAGAGAGAGAGAGAGAGAGAGAGAGAGAAAATAGCCCACCAAATTCCAGAATGCTGAACAACTGGCTCCAGCCAGCTCCAGGCTGTCTCCACAGCAGCTGATGCGTTGGTGGAGGCTTCTGTAAACTTTTACTATTACAGCAATTTGTGCCACTCCCACGAGGCACCCTCCTGCCCATTTTACAGAACAGGAGACTGAGAGCTGTAGACACTCACCTACCAGCCCCAAAGCTCAGCACTAGCTAGCTCCTTGCAGCTCTGCTTCCTCTGGGCACCAGCCACTCCCAGCCGCAAGGCACATAAACCTATGTGTGAGCATCTTCCCCCTAGAGGGAATTTCCCAGACACCTCCCAGATCTGTGGCTCTGCCTCCAAAGACCCGAGAGACAGCTTGGCAGGAGGGAGCTGTTGCTGCCTGGGGTCCCTGCCAAGCCCCACCCATCCCAGACCTCCTGAACTGGAACCTGTCCTGGCCTGTACCTGCCATCTGTGGGCTTGGGGAAGTGCTGGTCTTGGCAGTAGGTACACACAAGGGGCCTTTTTCCTGAGGGTATTGGGAGATGCAGGGGTGTGACTCATGCACCCTGGTGGGTAGAAGGCCTCTGGCAGTGTAGGGGGTAGGGAGAGCAGAATTCCTGGCCCAGGAGAGATTTATAACGCTGCAGGCAGGCTGGCTTAATGCCAGGGAGGGGTTCAGGCGTGGCACACAGCCAGTAGTCATCCCAGGCTGGGCACATATGCCCTTCAGGCGTGATGGGAGCTCTGAAGCTCTCGTGCCTCTTAGCTATCCCTGCCTGCTGTCACACACATGTGACTGCCGAGCCGAACTGGTTTGCACATGATGTTTCCAAGAGTCATGAAGTCAAGGGACACAAGGGACATGCCTCCCCTCATCTCAGGTCCCCGGGGATGTAGGAGAAACTACATGACTGATAAGGGGTTCATGTGTGGACAATGGGCTGTGGGGCAGGAGTGGCTGGTGAGGGGCTAGTGTGTGGACTCCATGCTCTTGGGGCAGGGTCTTCAGTCTCAGGAGAGGGGCTGCTCCTGGAGTCCTCAGGGAGCTCGGAGGAGTGAGAGGGCCTGCAATACTTGTCCTCGGGGCAGGGTGTGGAGAAGGGGGACCTCTCGGTTTTAGAAGAGAATGAGAAGGGTGAGGATATTGGTGGGGGGAGGGAAATCAGATGAGAAGGGGGAGAGTGGGAGGGACAGGGGTGAGGGAAAGGCCAGCTGGTAGCTGATTTGGCCATGGAGCTAAGAGGCCAAGGCTGGAGGTGGTCTAGGTAAGGGCTCAGTGTGGAATACAGTTACAGCTACTGACCACTCTGTCTCTCCTCCCAAAGCTGATTTGTTCACGGGGTCACTTTCCTGAGCACACCCCCTACACACACACCACGACAAATGAGAGAGTGACCCCACATCTTCCTACTTCCTACTTCCGTCTTTAATCTCTTCTCTGAACCCGGAAGGTAAGGTCCTAATTCTGGCCTGCTGGGTGTGCTGTGTCAAGACTCTTTCCCTTTCTGAGCTGCCTATGACGTCACATGGAAAACAAAACACCTACCTCATATGGTCCTGTGAAGATTAAACATGAGGATGGACATGAAGGGCCCGGCGAAAATGACGTCAGGTTCTATTGTATACAGTAGGGTTCCATAAGTGTCAGCTTTTTGGAGAATGGGCCAGGGATAGGGCAAACAGTGCCCTTATATGCTGCCTACCCTGCGTTCCCAGGCAGGGAGTCAGTTGAACCCTAATGGGCCCAACCTGGGCTAGGATCTCAAAGCCACCCTGCTTCCATCAGCAAACGTTTTTAGTCCTTCAGCCCCACCTCTGAAATTCTCTGTGGGTCACCAGCTGTCCTGAAGGTCCCATAGAGTGGGGGCACCATAGAGGGACTTTGCTGATCTTCCTAGGACACAGCCTGGCTTTCTGGGAAGATGGAGAAACAGCACATTCCTCCCGAAATAATCCTACAGCTATTTCCAGAGCGCCTGTGCCCAGGCCAGAAATGGCCAGTGATCTCCACGCCTGGATACCGTCAGGACAAACAACCCAGAGGCCCAGCCCTCAGCTGGCTGGCTGGCTGCCCTCCCAGCCCCCGGCCCAGCGCTGCACCCAGCCCTGGCTCAGGCCTCAAAAGAAGGTGGTGGACACCGCTGGCCTTGTTCACTGAGTTCTCCACACTGTTCATCTGGGGGGGCTCTGGGTCTCCCATCTCTGCACCTTGCTTAGCTGACTCCCACCCAGAGGCAGAAGGGTCTTCCTTCTCAGCAATTGCGCACTGAGGAGGTCCCGCAAGCTGGGCCACAGTGATTTGCAATACGCTATCTGGCCATTAGGAAACATGGGCTGGAATCAAATTGGAGAATTAGTCTGCTCCACTCCCAACCCTCAGTGCCTTCAAAGATGAAGGAAAGTGTGTGTGTGTGTGGGGGGGGGGGTCTGAAGAGATGTCTCTGTCAGGAAAGAGCCTGCAAGAAAGAGGACCTGAGGTCTGAATCCCTAGCATCCATGTAAAACGTTGGGTGTGGCAGTGTGTGCCTGTATCCCATGCTGGGTGGGGGGTGCCTGGGGTTTGCTGGCTACCAGCCTTACCAAACTGATGAGCTCCAGGTTCAGTGGGGTGATCTGCCTTCAAACTGTAAGGTGGGGAGTGACAGAAGAAGATACCAGACATCTACCTAGCAGCCTCTGGACTCCACACATGCGCACATGCACACACGTATACAGGAACATATACACACTCATGCACATGCACACAGAAACATACACACACACACACACACACACACACACACACACACACACACACACGCACACACACAGGAACATATACACACACATGCACACAGAAACATACACACACACGTGCACACACAGGCACACAGAGAAGAGGGAGAGATTGCCAGACTGAAGGAGACAAGAGAGACATGAGAACTAACTGCATGCTGGTCAGGATAAACATTCAAGGGACAACTAGTGAAATTTGACTTGGGATTAATGTGTTAACTTCTGCTGGGGAGGCTTGAACGTTACTCACCGTAGACAGGGAACCAATGACCAACAGAAAGAAACAACTCCATCCAAAGTTAGACTGGTAAACAGTGAGTTTATTGGGCTTTGTTTGTTTGTTTGTTTGAGGCAGGGTTTCTCTGTGTAACTGCTCTGCCTTTCCTAGAACTCACTCTGTAGACCAGGCTGGCCTCGAGCTCACAGAGATCCGCCTGGCTCTGCCTCCTGAGTGCTGGGACTACAGGCATGAACCACCACTGCCTGGCTTATTGGGCTTCTACAGAAGTCTGGGAGAGGGGTGACTTACAGGAGTGGGGGTCACCCCCCAAAAGCCACATCAGTGAAAAAGCTCACCCCAGCCTTGGTGGGAACCTCCCACAGCTATCTGTATGGTGCCCCCCTCCTTAGTAAACCTACTTCCTGTGTGCTCTAGCCCCTCACAAGTCCACATGCCCCTGGAGCAGAATCCCATGCCACTGGGTGGAGCACAGGAGTGGGCGGCTGGAATCTTGGATGAGGGTTCAAGGACCCTCTCTAGCCCCTTCCTTCTCTGAAGGAACCTCAACAGGCCTGATGGTGAGGGTCTCTTGAATTAAGATGTTAATGGCTGCTTTGCTCTAAGGACAGCAGTCCACAGATCTATTGACAAAAGGTTCAATGTCAGTGTTAAATATCCTGGATCAGGAGCCCGTGAGAGGTTAGAAAGTACCCTTGTCCTCTTGGTGTGCAGAGAGACACACTGAAGCCATCGAGGATCTGCTGTCTGCCACTTAGTCAGTCAGCACAGTGATGCACATGTGCGTGACTGAAGTGCTAAGTGTGGAAGAAATGCTTAGTTAGAGGATTTGAACGGAGAACATGTGGGGGCCAGAAAGATAGTTCAATGAGTAAAGGTGCTTGCTTGCCAAGCCGCAGGACCCAAGTTTAATCCCTGGAACTCACATGGCAAATGAGAGAACTGAGCCAGGGATGGTGGTGCACACCTTTCATCCCAGCACTCGGGAGGCAGAGGCAGGCGGATCTCTGAGTTCGAGGCCAGCCTGGTCTACAGAGTGAGTTCCAGGACAGGGAGGCTGTTACACAGAGAAACCCTGTCTCAAAAAACCACGGGGAAAAAAAGAGAGTAGTGACTCCTATAAGCTATCCTCTGATCGCTACCAAGGCATGTGCATGCCACATGCAAGCGTACACAGAAAATAAAATGAAAAAAAAAAAAGACTATATGCTAGTTCATTATCTTCTAAGTTTCAGTAAGCTTGAGAGTCTGGAAAAAAACATATATATGCACATAGAGAGTATATATATTATATATCACACACTCTATATACACACAGAGTATAGTGTATATATACTACATATACACATAACACATATAATTAGATATTGTATACACATGTATACATAGATTATGTATTACACACTCTCTATATAGAGTATATATTATATATACACTATATACACATATAAAGTATATAATATACACACTATACACAGAGTATATATAATATACATACTACATACACACACATAGTATATATAATGTATATTATATATACACAGAGAGTATGTATATTATATACACCACATACACATATATATTATGTGAGAGAGAGACTGATTTTCCAGTACTGGCAACTGAACTCAAGTCTTGTATATGCTCAGCAAGCTCTCTACCACTGAGCTTCCGTCTTCACCACCTTTTTGTTTTCTGTGGCAGATCTCTGAGTTCAAGGCCAGCCTGGTCTACAGAGTGAGTTCCAGGGGCTGAAATCCCAAGTCTTTGTTTGTTTGTTTGGTTGTTTGGTTGGTTGGTTGGTTTTTATTTTTTGGGTTTTTTGTTTGTTTGTTTTTGTTGTTGTTGTTGTTTTTTAGACAGCGTTTCTCTGTGTAGCCCTGGCTGTCCTGGATCTCACTCTGTAGACCAGGCTGGCCTCGAACTCACAGAGATCTGCCTACCTCTGCCTCCCAAGGGCTGGGATTAAAGGTGTGTCACCACTGCCTGGCAAAATGCCAAGTCTCGAACAAGCAAGGAACATGTTCTATCAGGTCCTGGACACTCTGATGGTCCCGCCTTCCCCCTCATCTGTCACCCTCCTTTTGTACTTTCTGGAGAAGTCCTGAGCCTGGAAGGAGAGGGGAGAGGGAAGCCGAGGAAGCCATAAAGAGAAAGGTCAGAGGGAGGTGGCAGGGAGCTGGAGCTGACCCGGCTCTCTTTTGGCAGGCTCAGATAGTGGACAAACATGGTCACACCTCAGTCAGAAACTTAATTGACCATTTAGAACCAAACTCTAGATCAACAGGAGGTGTAAATGGGATGGAGAGGAGCCCTTCCTGGGGTATACCATGAGGCTTAGGGGAGGATGTGGCCATTCACTCAGCACTCACTTCCTCCAGGGGTCCTGGGGACCCAGGCAGGGGCATGGAGTTCAGAAAGGAACACTGAGAAATGTCCTTGAAGAGACTTCACACTCCATCTGAAGCCTGACACAAGGCAGGGACTCTGCTAGCCAACTGCTCAGTCCCCTAAGGTCCCCAAAGCGGCAGCCCTCGGAGGAGGCTGCTTCCACACATGCCTGCCCAACAAGGGGAGAAACTGATACTGAGTGCATGCAGCCAGCCTGTTGTATCAGAGCTAGCACAATCTTTCAGTTCAACACAAGAAAAACAAATAGTGGAAAACAGACACCTTAGTCTGGGTTCAAAAACAAGGCCCATCTGTCCTGGCAGGTTCACAGTAGTTCCTACTCTGAGGCTGGGGCCTGACCGGAATGACCCCAGGAGGCCCTTCACTGCCTTAGGATTCCATGATTCTATGACATGGCCAGCAGTCTGAAGTGGCAGATTGCGGGTGTCCCCAGTGGAGAGCCAGGGAGGTCTATGTCATCTACCTCCTAAGAGCCAGGGTAAGAGAGGAACCGGCCCTATGGCAGACAGATGGGGTCCCAGAGATCAAGAAGGGGAAGGGGCTTGAGATGGGGCATCCCTCAGTCCCCTCCTGTTTTTCTAGAATAGGGGATGAGGTGGGGTTGGGTCAGGCAGGAGAAGAGGCCAGGGCTTGGACATTCCACCCATTTTAGACCCAAAAGACAAGGGCAGCTGAGGGGCCAGGGCCAGGGAGAGAGATTTGCAGCTGTTTTGGGGGTGGGGCAGGCTCAAATACTGCTCTGTTGGCACTGAACAAATATCAGAAGTCAGGCGGAGCTGGCAGTAGTGGGGAGACTCCTGGCAGGGGTGGAGAGCTGGCCAGTGTTGGAGACCCAAGGGAGCAAATAGATACCCCAGGGACTTCACTACCCGGGGACAGGACAGAGCTTAATGCAGTCGGCATGTCTTTGGCCTGGACAGGTGTTAGTCTCTATAAAATGTCTACTTCAGGACCAGAAAGAGTGGGAACTTCACTGCTCTCCGTTCAAGTGGGGCAAATGAAGAAATCCCAATACTGTCAGAGAAATTTAGAAGCAAGCAACTTGGCAGGATTTTTTGTGATTCATGTAGCCCAGGATGGCTTTGAACTCACTACGTGGCTAAGGCTGCCCTTGAACTCTGTATCCTCTGTGCTGGGAGTAGGGGCATCTGTCAATTGAGAATAGAATGATACTTCCCTCCTTATGCTGCGGCATGTCAGACGGAGGGGTAGCAAAGGACAGAGAGTACAGAGTTCGAGTCTACAGCACAGCGTCTGGGGTGGGGGCAATGAAGTATGCTGGTTAGCGCTGTGGGCTAGCTTTTGGGTGTCATCTAAGGCCTGTCTCTATTTCATTCAACATTAGAGACTCTATCTTTGGCTTTTGCGGTATACTGGGGTCCTGGCTCTGGAATTTGAGAAATGTGGGGCTCAAAGAAGAGGCTGCCCCACATTCCCTAGCAGGGCAGCCTCTCCATACCTCCTCCTGATGCCATCATCGGGTCCTGGACACTCTGATGGTCCCGCCTTCCCCCTCATCTGTCACCCTCCTTTTGTACTTTCTGGAGAAGTCCTGAGCCTGGAAGGAGAGGGGAGAGGGAAGCCGAGGAAGCCATAAAGAGAAAGGTCAGAGGGAGGTGGCAGGGAGCTGGAGCTGACCCGACTCTCTCTTTGGCAGGTCCAGGTAACCAACTGTCACACTCCGAAACTCGACCCAGCCAAGATGTCTGGACGCCAGGTGAGTCGATCCAACACTTACAGCCGCGTGAGCCATCCCAACAACACTTCCATTCCTCCCAGAACTCCAGGCTGGACCCAGTGCTCCAATACGAACAACGGCAAGGACCTGGGGACCCGTTTCCCAAGCGGCTCTGAGTTCAGCAACGCCAGCAGCTACTCCTCTGAGCAACCCTTCAACCCAGTCCCCGCAAATCTCCCTGTGGGGAGAATCTGCATGGGCCGGCCCTACGACTCCAGGTTTGTAGAGACAAGTCACCTGGTGAAAGACCCCAAGGTGGTCAAAAAGCCCACTTATCAACGTAGCAACCCTCAATGCCTGCTCTGCACAGACCGTCCATCACGCCCCCCCAGCCCTACCTTCCTGGACCAGCTCATCAAAGGCATCAACTACCTGGACAGATCCACCAATGTTTTCAGCAACAACTACCCCAAAGCTCTGAGCTTGCCTCAGTTGGCTGCCACCTACCTGGAACGAGCTGCCAACTCACTCTACCTGGACCCGATGGACCATGTCCCATCCCGCAGCTATTCGAGTCCTAACACTAACACGGTCACCACCTCCAATCAGTCTCCAACCAACACCTGCTTGGTCCCTTCCATTCGGGACACCAACACTCTGCAGCGCACTAGTGGCTCCACTAGCTTGAGCTGCCAACACCAGCCTTACAACCAGAGCTTCTCTGCCGAGGCGCCTCAGAGGCCAGGCATAAAACTGCCTGAGATCCCTCTGTTTGGCAATGGGCTCTTTTCCTTAGGTCGTCTGCCCAAGTTCTGGGAAGCAATCCGCTCTGGATTGAATGCCCCTGAATCCACCTCTAAGCCCTCGGGCTGGTGGTGACACAGATGCCAGTTTTGTCAGTGGGCACATGGCCACGGTGTAGAAAATAAATTGTCATATGACAAACCAGGGGGTCTGTTTTTCTTCCCCCCAAGTGGAGTCTCAACTCTGTTGCTCAGGCTGGAACTTCCTGACACAAGCAATCCTCCCCGCTCCCTTTTTAAAATCTGAGATAAGATTGTGCTAGTCGGGGTTCCTATCACTGTGATGAAACACCATGACCAAAAGCAACTTGGGGAGAAAAGGGTTTATTTGACTTACATTTCCACATCACTGTTCCTCACTGAAGGAAGTCAGGACAGGAACTCAAACAGGGCAGGAACCTGAAGGCCGGAGCTGATTGCAGAGGCCATGGAGGGGTGCTGTTTACTGGCTTGCTCCTTATGGCTTGCTCAGCCTGCTTTCTTATTGAACCCAGGACCACCAGCCCGAGGTGTTCCCACCCAATCAGTTACTAAGAAAATGACCTTATAGACTTGTCTATAGCCCAATCAATCCTATGGAGGAATTTTCTCAGTTGAGGTTCCCTCCTCTCAGATAACTATTGGTTGTGCAAAGTTGACCTAAAACTAGCCAGCACAAGGCTCTTATATAGCTCAGGCTGTCCTCAAATTCTATGTAGCCAAGGATGACCTAGAAGTCCTGATCCCCCTGCCTCTACCTCCAGTGTGCTGAGATTACAGCTATGAACTGCCATACTCAGTTCATGTAATGCTTGGGATCAAACTCAAGGCCTATTGCATGCTACCAACGGAGCTAGATTCCTAGTCCCAAAAGGCCATTTTTCTAGCTCAGATTCTCTGTTGGCTAGGAGGCAAGAACAAGCATGTGTTTGAAATCTGATTTTGTTGTTGTTGTTTTGTTTAGTTTTTTGAGACCAGGTTCTCTGTGAAACAGTCCTGGCCTGACTTTTTTAAAAAAATTACATCTAGTGTGTGTGTGTGTGTGTGTGTGTGTGTGTGTGTGTGTGTGTGTGCATTTGCACTGGTTCCACTGTGTAAGAGTGGAAACCAGAGGACAACTTGCAGAAGTCAGTTCTCAGCGTGTGGGTCTAGTTAGGATTGAACTCAGGTCCTCAGGCTTTAGCAGCAAGTGCCTTTACCTGCTGAGCCATCTCACCAGATCCCAATTTTTTTACATGTTAGGAACAAATGTAAAAATGTCACAGTGCCCTCTGACTGAACAAAAATATTTGCAGGTTGAGTGTGAAGCCCATAAATCTCAGAAATCGCCAGTTTCTCTCTCTAGTAGAACTGTTACTATGCGGCAGGGGCTGTTCTCAGCTCTTCTTTTCTTGTGAGACAGGGTCTCACGTAGCCGAGGCTGGCTGAGAACTCTGTGATCACAGAGTTCTGTGATCACAGAGTTCTGTGATAACAGGTGTGCACCACTGAGCCAGGCTCAGCGTTCAGTGTCCTCCTTCACATGGACACGACAGACCTTTTCGATGGCCAGTGTTAGACATATCCAACAGGCAACCAGGCTTTCCCACGGGAGGGAGGGTGGCCCTGCTGGGTGCTCTCTGAAGTCACTGAGTCCATCTGGACTGGGTGAGGCTTGATGGGGCTAGGATGAGGTGGCCTTCCCTTCGACTGCTTTGAATGTCTGGGAAAATATTGCCTGGGCCACTGAGGACTCAGATCCCAGCTGATTTAGATTCAGGGATATCAGCCCCATATGGAACCTAGCTGCTCTGAGGCCTTGGATCCTTTGATCCTCCAGGTCTGTTTTCTCTGTTTGAAGTTTGGATGTATAGTTTCACTGATCTATGGGCCCCTGGACTCAAGCTTCTGAATGTGTCTTCTTGTCCCAAGCCAGCCCTGGAGCCTCTTAGACTGAGAACAGAGAGCATACACAAGCATTCTAGTTCCTGCAATCCCCAGCCATCTTGCTGGACTTCCCATCAGTCATTGCCCACCTTAGGGTCCAATTCTGTATGGCTCTAAACTTAAGACCTGGTTCTCATTATTGACACTTTTGCCTCCCTAGCAACGTGAACGCCAACAGCACCTCTGAGTATAGAATGGGGTCGCTTGAGAAAATGCAGAACCCCGAGGCTCCCAAAGTTCCTTGGCGCTTAGAGGCAATAGTGACCTGCTGAAGTCCGTGTTGGGCAAGTTCCTATGGTCAAACAGAGAGGGTGACAGGCCCAGATGTCCCCCTCATGGGACCACAAAGACAAGAGGAAAGAAAAAAAAGGAACCATCAAACTGCTGGTCCATTGAGTTCATGAATTCACTCCCATTTTGTGATTCCTCCTTTGGTTCAGGGCTCAGCATGCAGCGATCTCAAGTCTCTGTCCCGTATTCCTCTCCTCCCCAGAATAAGATGCCCACTTAGGCCACACCTACCAGTTCCCGTTCCCCAGATGGACATTCATTGTCAGGAACAGTTTGTCTGAGTCCATTCCGCTCTAGCACGAAAGACGGAGTTGGTTTTGGAGCTTTCTCTGCAGCGGCTCAGAGCCACCACCATCTTGATCTGGGTCTGTGCTCATCTGGCTCTGAGGCAGAAGAGCAGACTACAGCCCTGGCTTTTCTAGAAATGCTCCCTTCCAAAATGGTCTAGTTTCCTTGAACTGGCGTGCAGGGCCCTTGACTAAGGCACTGCTGGACATTACCGGTGCCAGGCCCAGTCTGGCTCACAGTAAATCCTTTTTTTTTTTTTTTTTTTGGTTTTTCGAGACAGGGTTTCTCTGTGTAGCTTTGCGCCTCTCCTGGAACTCACTTGGTAGCCCAGGTCAGCCTCGAACTCACAGAGATCCGCCTGGCTCTGCCTCCCGAGTGCTGGGATTAAAGGCGTGCGCCACCACCGCCCGGCCAGTAAATCCTTTTTATAATGCTAGTGGACACTGGACCTTGTGGCCAACAGGTGCTCCACAATGGTGATGACACTGCTACTCTCAGAAGTATGACAGAGCATCACGTGTGGATGCTCAGTGACTCGTACTATTAATAATGCAAGCTCACATTTATTAACTCTTAATTATACGCCAGGCACTATCTAAAGTGCTTTGGATGTACTCAATTATTCCAAAAGGAAGATAATTCTTCATAATATTACAAAAACAAAGAAAAATAATAACTCTAGTCACATTGTACTTTTCTTTTCCTGTTGCTTTGGTGAAATGGCAATAGCAATGTAGGGAGAAAGGATTTCTCTTAGCTCACAGTTCAAGGTACAGCCCATCATGGCAGGGAAGTCAAAACCGTAGGAGCTTGAAGCAGCTGGTCACACTGAGCCCACAGTCAGGAAACAGAGAAAGATGAGTGAAGTACCAGGCTTGCTTTCTTCTTTTTGTACAGTCCAGGATCCTCTGCCAGGAGAGTGGTCCTGCCTACAGTTACCGCTGACTACGACAAATAATTTGAATGATTGCAAAAGAGGCCAAGGGCTGGCCTATCCACAGTGAAACACAGAAGGTAGTGATAAATCCACAAGATGAATTCTTTCCTCCCAAGGACATGCCACCATGCTGTGAAATTAGGTTAAAAATAGTTCCTTTTAATTTTTTTTTTTTCTAATTTTAGTTCAAGGATTGGACCCAGGGTCTTTTGCTAGAAGAGCACTTTGCCTCTGAGCTACGGGACAAGTTACAGGTGGGCTTTGAACTCATGATCTTCCTGCCTCAGCTTCCCGAGCATCTGGAGTTACTGGCCTACAAAGTCTCCGACTAGCCTGGAACTCACTGTGTAGACCAGGTTGCTACGGAACTCACAGAGATCTACCCGCCTCTTCCTCCCAAGTGCTGAGATTAAAGGGGTACACCACCGTGCTGAGACTTGCCTATTAGTTGTTCATCTAGTAACTAGTCACTTAGAAGTTGTGTTTTCCTTTAAAACAACAGAAGAAGCTGGAGGTCGTGGCGTGTACCCGTAATCACAAAGGCGAGCCTGGGCTATGAGACCCTTTCTTTTAAAACAACAGTGAAAAGAGGTATGCACATTTCTGAGACCAAAATATGTTGAGTCCCTAAAATGCAGACATCTCAGGACTGTGACTCAGTTTTACCTAACTTAGGCCTATGTCAGAAGTAGAGGTGAGGCCAGGAGACCAGAGCTCCCTCTCCCATCCACATGCTCTTCCCAGGCACTGGGAACGGAAGTGGCCAGGGCTTGGGCTGATCTCTGAAGCACTAAGCCACTGCACCTGGTTGCACCTAGCTGTGTAATCACCACAGCAACTCTTTTGTTGTTGTTGTTTTGTTTTTTTGTTTTTGTTTTTCGAGACAGAGTTTCCCTGTGTAGCCCTGGCTGTCCTGGATCTTGCTCTGTAGACCAGGCTGGCCTCCAACTCACAGAGATCCGCCTGCCTCTGCCTCCCGAGTGCTGGGGTTAAAGACGTGTGCCACTACCGCCCGGCTACCACATCGACTCTTTAAGGAAAGCACTGTTGCCATTTTATGGGACAGGACGCTGTGGCACAGAGGGATCAGGTGTAAATAATTTCAGTAAAGTGCCTGGAACTCAGGGGCCTTCAAAGCCTGCTTGGCGTCATCAGAGGGCACTGCATCTGGAATGAGTATGTCATCATGTTTATCTTCATGATTGCATTGTGAAAGGAGCAGGTGCTCTGCAAATGCACACAGTGGATGATTAATGGGTGCAGCACATCATCATAGGCCCCAGTGCATAGTAGGTGCTCAGATGAAGTTTGCCCATTGCCTGGGGATTAGATTATATCATGTAGGGACAGATTCTCTGCCCTTGATCCAAAAGGCTCCCTGAGATGGATGCCCACCAGTCACAGGTCCCTTCCACAGGCCCCAAGCCTAGAGAAATAAACATATTTGAGAAGGTCCCCTGTTCCTTCCAGCCATGCTGAGGCCACAGGAGGTCCCCCAAGAGCACAGTTCAAGCCACACACCTGCAGGGTCCATGTAAACAGGAAGCAAGCGGCATGCTGGCAGCAGAACAGTGCTGTGGCCTGATGTGTGCTATCTCCCTTGTGTCGCGTGGACTGGGTATCACCACAGCTGGGGGGGGGGGGGGGGCGTGTCAAGAAAGTCCTTCCTACCTGCTGAAATGTGCCACTGTCGTGGGGCGCTCACTGCTTGCCAGGCTTGCCTCAGGGCCTCAGTTCTCTGCGTCCTGGCAGCAGGCTTTCGTGTGTGTGTGTGTGTGTGTGTGTGTGTGTGTGTGTGTGTGTGTGTGTGTATACACGCGCGCACGCACCCCGTGGCACATGTGTGTAGGTGAGAGAACAGCTTGTGGGAGTTCGCTCCTTCTATAAAGTGGCTTCTGGGGATTGAACTCAGGATGTCAGGCTTGGTGGTAAACACCTCTACCTGCTGAGCCCTCTTGCTGGTCCCACTAAGAGAAGCAGGAAGGGGAACATGGCCTCCAAAATACAAGGAATTGGACAGATCAAGGGCTGTGTTTAACTGGAGGAGGGGTTGGGCTGCTCCCCTCAAACAATGTCTCCCCTGCGTGCCCCCTCCCCCCACTTCTTTTCTTTTTTGGGACAAGGTCTCACTATGTATCCCTGGCTGGACTAGAACTCATGTACAACAGGCTGGCACGGAATTTGCCTCTGCCTCCCATGTGCTGGGATTAGAAGTGTGTAACACCTGGGGCTGGGGCTCAGCGGTTAAGTGCACTGGCTGCTCTTCCAGAGGACCTGGGTTCAAGTTCCAGCACCCATATGGTGGCTCACAACTGTCTGTAACTCCAGTTCCAGGGGATCCGACACACCTCACAGATGCAGGCAAAACACCAATGCACATAAAATAAAAATAAATCAAAAAAATTGTTTAAAATTTTTTAAAAATTAAATAAAAAGAAGTGTGTAACCCCACACCATGCATCAATGTCAAGATTCTAAACAGGGGAGAGTAAACCTGAAACAAATACTTTCCAGAAAGTAGTAAATAATAGGGCAATTTCCTCAAAAGTCACTGTCGATCTTAGATGTGCTCTCCAAGGTCCTCATTATTTAATATCACTTGGTATAGGAGAATAATCCTGACAATTTTTATACATTAAAAGTAATTGACTATGGGGCCTGGAGATGTTACTCAGTCAGCAGAAGACTTGCCTAGCATGCATGAAGTCCTGGGTTTAATCTCTAGCACTACAAAGAACTCAGCACGGTGGTATGTATGTACCTGCAATGTCAGCACTTGGGACACAGAGACAGGAGGACTGGAGTTCAATGTCATCCTCAATGACATAAGGAGTTTGACAACAGCTTGGGCTATCCAAGACCCTGTCTCAAAAAAACAAAACAAAACAACTCAATATTGTCTAAACAGATAGCTTGATACACAGTTCCAAGAGTCTGAAAAAGAAATCCAGTTTTTAATTTGCTTATGCGTACCAGAGGCACATCCTATTCCTGACCCTTCTAGGCCTCAGCCCACCCATCCCGCACTGCGCTCCCCAGCCCCATTTTATTCCCCCCTGCCTTTTCCGTCTACACATGTGACTAGTACCCCACTCCATCCCAAACGGCACCTGTCTCCCTTTTGGCTTGAGATCTGCATTGGGGAACAACGAAAGCCCCTGCTCTTGCAGGGCTGAGATGTGGCGCTGGCCATTTTTGGCCAACTTTTTCACTAGCCTCATGCATGGCCTCCCCCCACCCCCACCCCCAACCAGGCAGGAATTTCTGGGGAACAATTGAACAAAGCCGGGAACTTGGAGGGAGAAGGCACAGGACATTCCAAAAGGATTTCTCTCAGGCTGCAAAAGACAACACGCAAGAACAGTACAGAGACCTCTCGGAGAAGAAAAACACAAAACAGACGGAAAGTCTGTCCAGGAGGAAGGGCAGTGCGGATCAGAGGAAGGAACGAGGGAGCCAGGGGTTAAGAGGCCCACATTGGGAGGGTGGGGCTACTTCTCCCTGCCACCCTATCCCTGCAGAAGTCTCTCCATCTCTCTAGCCTCAGATTTGTGGTCCTTAAAAATGAAGAGTAAGCATTGAGGTGCACAAAGAGCCGTTACCAGGACGTTTGCTTAGTAACCAAGACCTGCAGACAGGGCAAAGACCCAGCAACAAGAGAGGGTTAATGACGCCTATGGGGTGTCCCTGAGGAGTAGAGTCAAGTAATTAATGGTTAGAGACATTCTGCACATGGGCCAGGGATGTCGCCCAATTGGTAGAGTGCTTGCCTAGCCAGGACAAAGCTCCAGGCTTGACCACCCCCACCCCACCCCACCCCACCCCAGCACCGCATAAACAGGCATGGTGGCATATACCTGTAACTCTAGTGCTTGGGAGATGGTGGCAGGAGGATCAGAAATTCAAGGTCATGCTTGGCTAGGTAGTGAATTTGGAGCCAGCCTTTGATATAAGAGACCCTGTCGAAAAAGGAAGGGAGAGAAAGAAGAAAAGAGAGGTCACATGGAAAGGCAGAGAGAGTGCTATCCAAAGTCACCAGTTCACAAACTGCCAGTGGTTCCCATCTCACACAAGAAGCTTTACCCGAAGCCAGGAATGTCAGTTAACACTGACAAGGCCCGGGGTTCCATCCACAGCACTGGGAGAGAAAGATGGAGAGATGGGTATGGCTCATGCCAAAATATAAATCTTTGTGCTGTTTCCGATGTGGAGAAGGATTGCAAAGAAGAAAACATCAGCTGGGCTAAACAGGCTGCTCAGTGCCACTGTTGACTGACGGTCCAGAGCAACAGCTTCTTATCTCAGACTGCTAATAAACAGTTTGGGGGCTGGCACCGGTCCATAGATTCATTTTTGAGTAGCCTTGGTCTTTACTGACACATAGAACTGTGTTTATGTAAAGAGAGTTGAGTGAGAAAAGCAAGACATGGAACCATCCGTCCTCACTGGCACACACACAGGGAGGCACAATGCCTGCTCGGCCTGGAGGAGAAGGGTCAAGGACATTGGTGGTGGTCCAACTCCTGGCCTGCACAGAAGCCTTCTAGGCTAATGCTGGGCCTTGTGGATGGGAATGTGAGGGGGTGGATAGGGCCCCCAAGAATTCCAGCTTGACTAAAGAGGTTTGGGGGATGGGGACCACAGTGACGGATTGAAATGACAAAGACCATTTGATGGTCAGCTCAGCAGCCAGATTCTAGAGTAGCATTCATAAACCATGTCCCAAATAACACATGCCCTGTGAAATGTTAAAAGTTTTTCCCATGCTGGGCGGTGGCACATGCCATTAATCTCAGCACTTGGCATTTGGGAGGCAGAGGCAGGTGGATCTCCGAGTTTGAGGCCTGCTTGGTCTACAGAGTGAGTTCCAGGTCAGCCAGGGCTACAAAGAGAAACCTTGTCTTGAAAAAACAAAAAAACAAAAAAAGTTTTTTCCACAAAAACAGGTAGGGTCTGTCTACAAATACATCGAGGAAGGACAGATTAAACAGTTCAGCTCACTCAAGACTTGTGTAGACAGTTTCCCAGGAGATGGTCACAATGTGGGAAAGGATGCAGGATTTCCAGGGAGGTGAGGTGGCTCAGAAGGGAAGATGGCTGCTGTTACCAAGTCTAACAACCTGAGGTCCATCTCTGGGACCTACATGGTGGAAGGAGAGAACTGCCCCATGAAAGTTATCCTTTGACCTCCACACAGGAACCCACAGCATGTGTGACCCACCCCCACGATAAAAATGTAATAATAATTCAAAAAGGACAGATATCTCAAAGTGTTTTGACCCTCTTTCCTCAGGGCATCTGGGCGGGAGGGCTGCAGTGTGGGATCCCTGCCTGGAGCCCAGGACTCTGCCTGGAGTAAAATAAGAAAGTGGCAGGTAGTGTGAAGACACTGGGGTGGGCCTGGGGACACAGCCAGCAAGTCTAAAGCCATGGCCAGAGAAATCACATTGTGTCTGAGCCGGGAAAAGCCCCTCAGCCTGGGCAGAGAAGAGATCTTCACTGACTAAGAAGACGGTCTGGAATCACACAAGAGCCAAGTCATGACTCTCCCTTTTACTGACTGAACACCCTCTCAGTCAGCCCCTTCAGCCTCTGGGCCTCAGTGTCCTCATCTGGAAAAAGGGAATAGTAGAGTATGCATAATTGGAGTTGAGGATTTGGCTCAGTCGGTGGCACGCTTGCCTAGCATGCACGAAGCCCTGGGTTCAGTCCCCACACACATAGGTGTGGTGGTCACACTGGTAATCCCAGCACTTGGGAGGTAGAAGGAAGAGGCTCAGGAGTTCAAGGTCATCCTTAGCTACAGAATGAGCCTGAGATCTGTCAGTGCTACCTGCAACTCTGTCTCAAAAACAAAAATAGTGAGCAGGGTACAGCCTAGCATTTAGGTGGCAGAGGCAGGCAGATCTCTGGGAGTGTGAGGCCACCCTGGTCTACATAGGGGGGTCTAGGCCAGCCAAGGCTACATAGTGAGACACCGTCTCAAAAAACAAAAACAAACAAACAAACAAAAAAAGGCACAGTTGTCTCCTTCTCAGGACCTGGTCGGATCAAATAAGACTCCGGGCTGACTGAACAGGGAAAGAGATTTATCTTACTTGAGGCATAAACCAGAACCTGGCCTGGAAATGTAAATCTGCAATACCTGCTACTCTGGAATCTGAGGTAGGAGAATTGCAATCTCAAGACTTGCCTGGACTACTCAAGGCTTGCTTGGGCAACTTAGTGAGACCCCCGTGTCAAAAAATAAAAAGAAGGCTGAGGACTTAGCTCAGTAGTAGAGAACTTGCTTAGCATGTTTGAGGGCCTGGGTTCAAGTCCCAGGACTGGGAAAAAGAAAAGAAGAGGAACATTTGGCTAGGTATGGGGGCACATGTCTTTAATCCCAGCACTTGGAGACAGGGGTAGGAAGATCTCTGAGTTCGAGGTCAGCCTTATTTACAGAATTCTAAGATAGCCAGGGCTACACAGAGAAACCTTGTCTGGAAACACCAAAACCAAAACAAACAAACAAAAAAAGAGCAACATTCATGTCACAAGCCAGGCTCAAAGCAATTTCTTCTTTCACCCAAGTGAAAATGAAAATGGCCTCGGTGCCAGCTCCACACCAGGCACCGTACCGTGTGTGTTCTCCACGGAGAACGTCAGTGGAAAGAAGGCCGAACAAGAACAGCGTGCTGGTGGCTGCTTGCAAGGCCTTGTGGCAGCCAATCATTCGGAGACTGTCTCAGTGGTCAAGATGTTTAGGCAAAGAAGCATGGAACTATGGGAAGCTAGGGACCATGCCCTCTAGGGGAAGCTGAGGAAGGCTTCTGTCAAGGTGGGTGCATGTCAGGTGACAGAAGATTGGAAAGATGAGCAAGACTAGATCCTGCCAGCCACCCAACCCTGTCCCTTCCCTGCTTGTGGGAAATTTTACTGCCTCCTAAGATGGTGTCTTTTCCTCTTCCTCCTGCTCTTCAGTCCCCCACCAATCCCCGCTCTTTCACATCAGTTTCTGGTTCCAGACTAAGCCAAGGACATATCCTGTCTCTGCCTGTTTTCCCACACAGGCAATGGAAACCCTTGGCTATAGTAACTGCTTTCATTATTCGAAGAATGTAGCGCACAGCTAGCTCATACAGTGCCTTCACTCACAGTATCAAAAAGTACCCCCTCGGGGCAGATGGAGCCCATGAGACCCATTACCAAACCTATTCGTTCACTTGGAAGCATACCTTTGTGATGAGAACAACCTGCCCAACTGTCCAGTGCACTCCTGAATAATAATTAACAATGAGAGAGAGAGAGAGAGAGAGAGAGAGAGAGAGAGAGAGAGAGAGAGAGAGAGCAAGCATAAGATGAGTGAGAGGCTCTGAGGCAGGGAAAAGATTTGGAATCAATTGGAAACCAGGAGAAGCTGTTCCTACCACTTTTGGAGGGGCAAGCCACAACTGTAGCCACTGTTCCAAAGGTTTCCAGCTCCCGTTCCACAAGTCAGAGTGTTAGCTTGTGTCTGCCTTCCCAACCTCTCATGGTCCCTCCTTCCCTACAGAACCCTGTAGAGACGCTTGAGCTCTTTCTGTCTTAAAGATGCTGATAAGCACTCTAAGCTATGAACACATGCAGTGTAGTTACAGACACCTCTGAGGCTCCCAAAAGCCCGGCTCCTCTTCTAAGCCATACAAGGAGACGACAGCCTGGCCCCGGACAGAATAACTTGAGAACATTTACTAAAGATACTGAGGACTGCATGCTATAAATCAAACCAGCCAAACCCCTTCATGGAAAGGAGAGGACAAGGAATAAATAGGTAGATGACTGATCCCCAGACGGGTGGGGCTCCTTTGGGGAATGTTCTGGACAAGCTCTATTTTCCTGGTGTCAGCTGGTCCCCTCCAGGCCCCAGTCAGCTTTCCCATCTCTTTCCTCAAACCCTTTCAGGAAGCAAGGCCTATAGGCCTGGGTTTATCTTGACAAAATATCTACAAAGATGTGCTTGTTCCTCTGTCTCGGCAGCCATGAGCAAATCAAGCAAGAAGCTAAATCTGTGAGACTGAGAAGAGCCCGAGGTAAGGAAAGGACACTGAGGCAGCTCATGCCATGAGATTCGTCACGGATGCTGACCTCTCTACACACAGGCAAGGCCTTGGAAAAACCCTGCCACCAGGCTGGTCTGCTGCCAACTCTGAAGTCAGCCTTCTTCATCAGACCGGGAGTTCCCTCCCACATAGCACCAGGATGTCCTCCCACATCTGGCTGGAGATCCTTGGGTAGTGGCTGCACCTCACGGTCCGACGGAGAGCCACACAATGGGCATGGGGATGCTCCACCACCAGATCGAAGCTTTCAGATGGCAGTCTTGCTTTTTCCTCACCTAGAAACAGTAACAGAACTGAGCACGATTACACACGTCTGTAATCCCAGCACTCAGGAGGCAGGAAGGTTGTGAGTTCAAGGCTAGTCTGAGCTACGTATCAAAAAAAAAAAAAAGAAAGTATCAAAAAGTGACCACTTCCTATTCAGTGTTAGCTATATGTTTCCTCCTCCTCTTCCTCTCCCTCCCCTGTTTCTTTTCTTCTTTTGGGACAAGGTCTTATGTAGTTAGGCTGGCCTTGAATTTATGGCAATCTTTCTGTCTCAGCTCTCAAGTTCTGGGATTATAGAAAATACCACTAGTTTGTATGGGCAAACCCAGAACCTCGTGTATGCTAGCTAGGCCAGCACTCTGCCAACTGAACTACACCTTCAGCTTTTGAAATATCTTTAAAATATCTATTTTCTTCTTGAATTATGTGTATGTGTACAGGTGGGGATGTACACATGAGTGCAGTGCCCTCCGAGGCTTCACATCTCCGGAATCTGGAGTTACAGGTAGCCGGGAGCTGCCTAGTGTAGCTGCTGGGAACAAAGCTCCAGTTCCCTGCAAGAGCTGTACATGCTTTAACTGATGAGCCATCTTTCCAGCCCAAACTAAGTTGTTTATTTATGTGTCTGTGTGTGTGGTGGTGGTGAGGGTTACTCAGGCCGAAGCACACACAGCGTACATGTGGAGCTCAGAGGACAACTTTGTAGAGTTAATTCTCTTCGTCTACTGTGGAGGTCCTAGGGATGAGCTCTGACCTCAGAATGTCAGGCTTGATGACAAGTACCCTTCCTCACTGAGCCATTTCTCTGGCTTGACACTGCTTTCTTTTCTTTTTTCTTTTTCTTTTTCTTTTTCTTTTCTTTATCAGTTAGCTCTAGGAAAGTCAGTATGGCCCTCACTTTCCACACGAGACTGGCAGTGGAGGCTGGCTGACTTGCTCAGGTCTACACTGCTAGATGGTGGAGGGAGGCTTTTCTGTCAAACTGAGAACATGAGGCAGGATTGTGTCCTCCTCTGTCTGCTTCATCAGAACAGGGACCACTAGGGGCCACGACTGGGCATGCCTTTTTTGTCTGTCCCAACCCCCCCTGCCAGGAGCAGACCAGACCTTATTAGGTGCTGTGCCTGGAGCCTGGGCTGGGGCCAGGGCGTTGGCAGGCCCACTTGGACGTGTTTTCTGTTCTTCATGCTCTGAGTTGGTCCCCCACAGTTATGCCCACGGGGCAGAGAAGAGCTCAGTCTTTTGGAGATGGGATTTCTGTGAAATAAGTGTCAGGATGTCAGTGTTTTCTCAGGTCTCTAAGTGTTTGGCCCCTATCACAGGGAACATGCTTTCCGGACAGGACTGGCGCCGTCCAGTGAACTGGGCATTTCCTTCTGTCCACAGCCCACCTCACTCCTGGCTGCAAAGCCCGCCAGGAGTCTCTGGAGCCTAGCAACTTTCAGGAAACAATGGAAACTTGGGTTTGTAGTCTCCTCCCTCTATCATTACTCAAAGGGTTTTCCTCAAAGCTACACGCACGAGCACACACACACACATACACACACACTCTGGTTATTTTTCTCTCCACCCATTAGCCTGGGGCTGCCTGGAAATTTTCAGTCAGAAAAGGGGCCCTGGGTAGGTGGTAGAGACACTCCCAGGCTCCAGGCTGGTGTGGCTGTCCATGGGCTGCGGCAGAAGTACAACGATAACCACAATTTACCAAGAACACCTGAGATACAGTCTGTGGCACAGCCTGTCTGTATATGAACCTGGGTCTGAGAGCTGGTGTATCTCTGGGAATGATCTCTGTGAATCAGAGTGAGTCTATGAACGATTCAAATTGTCCTGTGGTATAGGGGTAGAAGGGCCATCTTGTTCAGTATCAAGCACCCACTCAAGGACTGGGATGAATGTATGAGAAAAATGTAGAATATACAGGCTGGTGAGTGTGTAAAAAAAAAAAACCAAAACACATGAGCCCTAGTGTAAAATGTGTGAAGAACCAGTGTGTAAAAACATATGTGTGGTCCAGAGAGATGACTCAGTGGGTACCGATAACTTGCCACCAAGCTTGATTAGCTATCTGAGTTGGATCCCCTGAACCTACACGGTAGGAGAACCATCAATTCCCAAAACTCTTCTGACCTCTACACGGGCACTGTGGCATGTATGTAAGCACACACACATACACGTGCACATGTACACAAAACAAACATTTAATAATAAAAAAAGATGCTTCATAGATAGCTTGTTGGAATACTTGAGTCTGTAGAAACATAAATAAAAATGTAAACATAAACGTGAAGTCGATGTGAGCAGCTGAGTGTGTGTGAGTGTTGAGAAGTCTTGCAAGTGCTTGTGAGCCCCAAGGATTGTTAGTAAAAGTGCATGCGATGTGCAAGTGACAAGAGGTGGGGGACGGCTCAGGGCTACAGAGCACTTGCCCTGGAGTCCAAAACCTCATTGTTCCGAAGCAATAGGATTGACTTGTAACGAAGTTAAACTAAATTGAAGCAGGAGCTCCGCGAAGTACACTTATAACATTGTGAGTGTGAAACTCTGTGAAAGTTGCGTGCATGTGGGACCCCCTCGAAAGCTGTTTGCTGTGGACTCTGTGTAGAGCACGTGGTGCGAAGAATCGGTGTGTGCAGAGGTCTCGATGCCCTACCGGGTTGCGTCCAAGTCTCATCCCACACTCCAGGCCACGTCTGGCGTGGAGCCGGTTGGGCCTAAGCCCACACCGAAGGGGATTGGGGCCCAGACAAAGGCACAGTGCGCCGCGCCGCTGCTCCAGGGAGCCTAGCTAACGGCCTGGAGGCGGAGGCCTACTCTGAGGGGGCGGGGCCTGGTCTTGTGGGGGCGTGGCGGGAGACACGGGGGCGGGACCTAGAGGGCCAGGACAGAAGGCCTCGGGGGCGGAGCCTAGCCTTGAGAGGCGTGGCTAGAGGCTTGGAGGTGGGGTTTAGGGCTCCTGAACTTGGCGCCTCGGGGGCGGAGCCGGAGACCCGGGGGCGGGGAGTGTGCGGGAGGGCGGGGACGGGGGGTGGGGGGGGGGAGGCGAGCAGTCCGAAGGACTCCGCAGGACAGCGAGCGGTTGGCTGCGGGCGGCGCCGAGCGAGCCATCGAACGAGGCCGGGCCATGGGGCAGCGGGCAGTGGGCGCGCTGCTGCTGGGGTTGCTGCTGCACGCGCGGCTGCTCGCGGTGAGTGTGCGTGGCCAAGGGCCGTGGGCGGGGGGCGCGCGCCAACTTGGCGGGGACACCGGAGGCTGTTCGGCTGGGACTCCGGCCCGGGACGGCCGCGCCCGCGCAGGACCCTGGGCTGGCACTGGCCAGCGCCACCCAGCAGCGTGGGGCTTTCCCTAGGGGACGCCCCAGGGACCCAGCGTGGAGGTCAGGGGCCGTCCCTGCAAGCTTGGAAACCCGAGGGTCTCTGGCCACGTTGTTCAGGCTCAGAGTCGCCTCTGGGCATGACTCGGCCTGCCGTTCTCGGGGCCCTGACGGAGAAACTTCTAGCAGGGTGGGAACTTGGCAGGACAAGGGTACCCCTTTCTGCTGCCAACTTGGCAGAAGAGGCACTCCGTGGTGATGGGGACCCTGTCAGTTTTCGCTGGAACTTTACCATGCCGTCCTCTGGGGAGACTATAATCAGGCAGTCATAAGTAAAAACTTGGAACAAAACTGACGCTTGTGTGGAGCGCCCCTGCACCTTGGAGTCCTCCAAGCCATGAGCTAAATCAATCACTGCCTTGCACTGACTCTGTAACACCTGGAGAGAGCTGGTTAACCTCTCGGAGGTAGTCCCACGTGAGTAAAGGGAACTCAGAATGGGAAGCCTCAGGGCAGTTGGGCCTGGATGGAATGAGTGCCGGGTGCAGCGCCTGTTATGAGTGGGCCCAGGAGCAGCTGAATTTCCCTACTATTCTTCCCGGGTCTCCGAAGTGGGATGCTCTGTGACCCTACAGTTCAGCCCTGAGCTCACCTGGGGCCACAAGGAGGAGAAGGGAACTCTTGAGTCAGGAATCCTAAGACCTAGAAGCCACTTGGCAGGAGAGGTCCAGAGGACCTGAGTGACCTCAAGGAGGGCTGGGAGGAGTTTGGACCGGCAGAGGGTGGAAGATGAGGGTGGGGTACATCTGGACCTGCTGTGGTGAGCCACGGAGCCCAAGGTGCTCCTAGACAGTCTCCATCCCTGTTCCCTGTTTTCAGAGCCAAGAGGGTGACTTTTCCAACTGGGCCAGTGTTTACCTAGTGACTGATTCTCTGTCCTTGCCTGGCCGGCTTTCTCTCACCTCTGCCCTCCTGAGTCACTCCTTAACCTCCCACCAGGCCTGACCCCTTACTGTTTCTGCCCCACCCAAACAGCACCTCTCTTCCCCACCCTCCATCGGAGCAGCCTTCTTCCTTAATCTTCTGTCTGGCCTCTCACCCCAACCCTACAGAGCAGGGCGCTACAGTTGGCTCCCCATTCAGCCTGAACTTGGAGCTCCTAAAACTGACTTTCCCTTCTCCAAGGCAATGACCTAGACCTGGAGTGCTATCTTTCCCTGACCTCCCCTCAGCTCTGCCCCCTATGGAGGGCTCCCCAGAGCGAGGGCCCGCACAATGGCAGGAGTGGTGGGTGGAACTGTTTGCTGAGGGCCTGAGGAATTCTACTGAAATTCCCTGACTGCCCCCATTGCCCTATTCACTTGTTCATTCACCAAATCTTAATTGAGCGGCATTCTATCACAGTCACTGGGAGTCCCCCAGGCTCATTCACTGGGAAGATCCTTTCTGCACGGCTATTGTGTGCTGGCCCATGGTGGCTTGAGGTGGTCTGGGTGGGCCGGGCACGCCTTTCCATGCCTTCTAGGACTCATTCAGAGGAGACAGCAGGCATCCCTGAAGTGCTAGAATTACAGATGCTGCAGGCAGTCATCACTGATTGCCTCCCCCCCCCCCCGGCCCCCCCAGCTCAGAGTTGGGTCCCTCTCCCCCAAAGAGCTTAGCCTTAAGGGTCTTATGGACCCAGTTTTAGTCCCAGCTGGTCAAGTCTGAGTGTCCGCATGTGTGAAATGGGTGCAGCTTCAGTAAGATCAGTTTTTAGCCCTGGGTCCCAGCAAGCCTGGCTCGCTGCTCTTGATTCCTTCCTCCCTGCAATTGGATTCTCGGCAGAATTCATCGGGTGGGGGAGGGCAGCCTACACTAGAGTCTTAACTGGAGGCAGGGACAGTGGTCTGTGATTATGCGGGGGAGTAATTTCTGTTCTGCGGAGAGGATGGGACCAGGCCTGGCTGACTCAGGACCTGCCCTGGCCTGCTGACCCTTTCCTTCCGACTTCAGTCTTAGCCCTTCCTTTCTTGGGCCCAGCCCCACTGTTGATAGGAGTCTTGAGAGTGACAGGAGCAATGACCGTGTTTTCCAGGCTGAGGAGGGAAGTGGCTGAAATACCTGCTTCCTGCCTCCCTTGGATTTCCTTGCAGGGAAGGCTGCTCAAGGGAGCCGGGGAATTTCTTCTTCCTGGAGTGACTTCAGCCCTTCCCTCCGCACAGCTGGCTACCCTGTCCCCAGCTGTTCCCATTACCCTCTTTGTTCCAGACCTGTGCCAGGCAAAGGGCAGAACTGAGAGAGTGCATGCATCAGACTGCAGGACCATCCTCAGAGTCTGGGCAGAGGCGGGACTTTAGGGATCTTTAGAGGTGTGGTTCCCCCCCCCCCATCTCCTAGGCTGAACTCCGGGTGTCTGAGGAGTCGTCTGGGCCTTGCTTGGCTTGGCCCAGGCCTGTTCTCAGGATGAGCAGAGGCAAGTTAAGATCTGTGGGCTTGAGTCTCTGTCTGGGAGAAGGTTAACAAAAAGGTGCTTGAATGCAAGTAGGTGCTTCAGGATTTGGAAGACAGTAAGCGCCGGGTAGGGAGATCTTAGGGTGCAGTCCAGGCAGTGGCAAAGTGCCATAGATGGCTCACATGTATTCAGTGTCCGTTGACGGAGGGACCCTAAGTTTGTCAGCAAATCCCCACATTGCTTCTGCTGTTCCCTGCTCACCACGCCCCCTCCCCTCCTTACTGAGAATTAGAACCTCACCCCACAGGGCCCCCACTCCCACTGGGACCCTGCTGTTCACTCTCCTCTCTTGTGCTTTGTTTACTAAGTTTCTGTTTTGTTTTGGGTTTTCGCTTGCTAGTTTTTTTCTTTTTGAAAACATCTTAGAATTCTTTTGCTCTTCATATGTGTATATAATTGTATTTTGGTCATTTTGTCTCCCTGTTACTTTCTCTCACCCTCCTCCCCCACTTTTGGGGGGTATGTTTTAGACAGAGTTTCATGCATCCTAGGCTTGCTTGCCTCACACTGACCATGTCAAGGATGACCCTGAACTCCTGATCCTCCCGCCTTCCCATCTAAGTGCTGGGATCACAGGCTTGAGCCACCAGGCCTGGCTAAGTTTCTTGAATATGCCCAACACACTCCTACCTCAGGGCCTTTGCACCTGCTTTTCCCTTAGCTTGGGACATACGTCCCTGAATCCACAGGACCCTCTGCCTCCTTTCAGGTCTTGATAATTCTGCCCTGCCCCTCCTAGCCCAAACTCACCCACCCCCCACCCCCTGCTCCCCTGGCAGTACTGAGAATCGAACCCAGGACTTCTCACATATAATCATATGTTCCATGAGTTCCACCCTCAGCCCCATTGCTTTTTTTTTTTTTTCTTGTCACCATCTAACATGAATCTATTCACTTGTTTATCCATCTCCTCTGCTCTGTTTCAGTTCCATGGTAACAAGACCTCATCTGTTTGTTTTTTCAAAACTGTATTTATTTATTTTCTGTGTATGTGTGTGGTAGGGTGGTACATGTGTGGAGGTCAGAGGACGACTTGCCGTAATTGGTTCTCGCCTTCAATCTCGTGGGTACCAGGGATTGAATTTAGGTCATCAGGCTTGACCACAAGCACCCTTACCTGCTGAGCCAGCTCACTGGTCCTCTTAACTATTTTTCTATTTGTTTATCTATTGGTTTTACTTGTTCTCTGTTTTTATTCATTTCTTTTCATGCTTGAATATTTTTAATTAACATTACTAATTAAACCTGTTCTTTGACAGTTTCATACTCATATATAATACAAACTAGACATTCTCACCCCCACTCTCTTATCTTCCCTCTCTACCACCCCCCACTTTGTTCTGACATTCCTGTCTGTTTTGTTTTGTGACCCACTGAGGTTGACCAAGGCTTTGTGTGTGAACATAGGTTTTGAACTATCCATTGGAACCTGGAGGACTTAGCAGTAGACACATAGTTGAAGACAGTGACTCCCCATCTCCCAGAATCTCAGCAGCCCAAAGTTCGGCCTCCTCTCTCCTCTTCCATCCATGACTGACAGGGCCAGTCCTGTGCAGGGCTCAGTGCAGGTAACTACTCCATCTGGTTTTGTTAACTGGCATAAGTTAACAAGTAAGTGTCCCAGAAATGTGTTTGTTGAAATGCATTGAGCCATGGAGACTAGCGTGGTCCCTAGAATCTAAGCAGAGGAAATGGAGGCGCAGAGAGGTTAGGGGGGTTCGCCCACTTGCTTACTCAGAAGAGTAAAGTCTGAAGGTAGGAAAAGCTCCCCTGACACTGCCCCCTGTCCCACCTGCCTACAGCCACCACCAGATTCTTTCTTTTTTTTTATGTGCATTGGTGTTTTGCCTGCATGAGGGTGCCGGGTCCCCTAGAACTGTAGGTACAGACAGTTATGAGCTGCCATGTGGGTGCTGGGAATTGAACCCGGGTCCTCGAGAAGAGCAGCCAGTGCTCCCAGCCACTGAGCCATCTCTCCAGCCCCAGATTCTTAAAGTGTATTATATTTATTAAGTATGTGGTGAGCATACATGTAACGAACGACCAGGGGACAGCTTGTAGGAGCCGGTTCTCTCCTACCCATGAGTCCTGGGGATCAGATTTGGGTCTTTTGTGTCCGGGCCCTTTCACCCACTAGGCCACCTCCCAGGCCCCACCATCACGTTTTGATGAAACTTGTCACTGATGTCATTATCAGTAAGAACTCTGGCCCCATGTGGCACAGGGACTACTTCAAGCAAGGCACAGTGGTGATGCGGGTCAGGATGGCTCCTGGCGATGCCGGGAGCTGGACTCTGGAGCAGTCATTTGTAGGCTTGTTAATTGCCCCTGAGGCCCTACAGACAGTTGAAGGTAGCTAGGGGCCAGGCTCTGAGGACCAGGTCTGTAGGATCTGAAAGGTCTCTGCGCTGTGTGCTGTTCATGATGAGGGAGACGTGTGTCCTGGGCCCCCATGGACCTGCAGGGAGTCTTCCCTTGTTTCTCGGCTGCTCCCTGGGGTCTGGATGTTAGGATGGGTCTGAAGAGGCCTGAGGACTGCCTGGCCTTGGGGTGAAAGCTGGGGGTGGGATTTGGAAAGATACGGTGATGAGTCAGAGGCAACTTGGAGGCCAGACCTCTAAGTCCTGGACCTTCTGAGTTTGGGATGGAAGGGGTGGACTCCCAGCTCTGGCCTTTCTCTCTTCTCCTGGTCCAGCTCCAGCTGTGGGGGGCGGGCTGGAGGAGGATGGGGGGTGAGATTCAGCTCCCCAGTGGCTTCCTAGTGGTCTGCCAGTGCCGCCTCCTCTTCCCCCTGCTCCTGTCAAGGACAAGGGGAGCTGGGTTGAGGGTCCCTACCCTGTTGTAAGGCTACCCCAGCCCAAGCCTCGGTCTCTTTGGCCCTGCCACCGCCTCCTGATCCTAGAGCCTGGAACTGGCTGACTGAAACCCAGAAATATGTGTGGAACTCGCTTCGTGGGGAGCCGCCAGCCTCACTACCCAGCCTGGTGGCGTCAGGCGGTGTCAATAACGGCCTTGAGAGGGGTGTGGCTCATGGCTGCCCAGGGATGGCTGGGCTGGGGGCACCATCATGAAAGCCCCGAGAACAAGGTGGTTCTTTGAAGCCTGGGAATGTGAGTCTGAGCCGACACCAGAATCATGCTCGCTTCTTTCATATGATGCTCACTTGTGCCAGGGCTGTGGGGACATCCTAGTACCCCAGGGGCATTTGGAGCACCTTGAGACATCCCCAGGACCAGCCACTAGCACTCTTCTTCCTTGGGGCATAGAGGAGGGCTTCCTGCTGCTCTGGATTTTGGGGGATGCTCGCTGTGCAGAGGCTGACAGTGTGGGTAGACTGGTGAGTGAGCCAGTGGTGTGGGCTGGTAAACAGTCCTTGAACCGCAGCTGCTGGCGGGTGTGTATCACACTTAAAATTCATTTAACAAATATTTATGGAGCATCGTCTCTGCACTTGACCTTGTTCTGGATGCTAAGTTTGCAGCAGAAAACCAAAAAAGTCAAATTCTCACCCCTCCGTATCTTGTGTTTTAACCAGTACAGAAGCCAGCTAGAGGGGGAAGTGAAGCAGAGCAGGGTGTAGAGGAGAGTGATGATGTCGGATAAGAAGAGCCCTGATAACACATTCCGGAGAGAGGAAGGAAGTGAGGATGGGCAGATGTCTGGGGAAGGGTGTCCAGGCAAGGGGACTAGTCAGCGAGGAGCTGGAGGTGGGGTGTGCCTGCCGTGTCTGTGGGACAGCACCATCGAGGTGGCAGGTAGTGAGATGCTGAAGGGAGGCTGGCAGCGGATGGCACAGACTTGGCTATGGCAAAGTCTCAGGGTTTTGAAGGGCCCTGGTGAATTTTTTAAAAAATTTATTTACGTACGTGTGTGTGTGTGTGTGTGTGTGTGTGTGTGTGTGTGTGTGTGTGTGTGTGAGAGAGAGAGAGAGAGAGAGAGAGAGAGAGAGAGAGAGAGCCTCTGGAGCTGGGGTTACAGATGGTTGTGAGCTGCCTGGTGTGGGTGCTGGGAACCAATCTTAGGTCCCCGGCAAGAGCAACAAGTACCTTTAACAGCTGAGCCATCTCTCTAGTTCTCCAGTTGTGGTGTTTTAACAGGATGGCTGTAGTTGCTGGGAGGGTCAAGGGTCAAGGAGTCTCTAACCCAGACCAGACATGACTGGAGCCAGTACTAGGTCCACAGATGGAGAGAAGGGGTTGACTCTCCAATCTTGAAAGTTGGGCTCACAGGACCGACTGATCAGGAGTGGGAAAGAGAGAAAGAGTGGAGCTTGGGAGACTCCGGAGTCTCAGGCTTGAGCATCCAGAAGGAAGGCTAGAGCTGCCATGGAACCATAGGATGACTCCAGGGAGCTGCATGGAGCAAGATGGAGTGTGATAGGTAGTGGAAGGGCAGTGTGGGCTGGGAGTGACTGAGTAATGCCAAGGCCAGTGGCCTCTGGGCTTCTCCAGCACTGAACCCCTTTCTGCCCAGTCTGGGGCCTCTGTGGTAACCTGGGGGCAGAGTGGAGGGCACTTGTGTCCACTTGTAGAACTCACCGATAGGGATTCCTCAGAACCCACAGCCAAGTCCCTGGTCTGTGTTGTGCATGGGGAATGCATTTATGAAGCACTGTGAGGTCAGGGACTTGCCTTTCTTGTTGTGGTTTGCCAGGGACTAGGCAGATAGCTGGCGGACACTGGTCCAGTGAATGAGGTCATGACTTTAGGGAGGGTTGGAAGGGTCTTCCTCTGGCCCTGGATTCAGATAAGCTAGCTTCCCAGCCACTGCTCTGTGTTGTGACCTCGAGGGTGTGAGATGAGCTATGATACCCATTCTACCGTCTTTTCTCTTGTCTCTGTCCTCACTGGAACCTCTTTCTCTGGGTGTGTGGCACAGGGCAAGTAGTGAGCTCAGACAAGCCTATTTTCAACCCTGTAGATTATCCCTGACTGGCTGTGTGACCTTGCCCAAGTTGCTGGACCTCTCTGACCCTTGGATCAATTTTGAAATAGACAATGCCTGTGTCGTGGTGGTTATTGGTTGACCAGATGGATATACTTGGAATTTGGTAGGTTTTGGATAGCTAGTGGCTGCTTTTAGATTTGTTCCTACACAGTGTGGGGCCAGCATACTATTTGATGTAGAATTCCTAGTGCCTGGCATGTTCTATTTGTCTGGACCGGGGGGTGGGGTGGGGGGTGGGGTGGTGGTGGAAGAAGCCCAGGCTTGTTGAAGGCATAGCTCCCTCTGCCTTTCATCTGCAGGCTTGGAGCCCCAGATGCAACAGTGCCTGATCGTCACTGCCCTCCTTCCCTCACTGAGGCCACAGCTGCAGGACAGAGTCCACCCTTCTATCCTGATTGCTCCTTCCTGGAGGGGGGAAAGAAAGGGGGGGTCACACCCCAGGGTGTGGCTTGGGAAAGGCTGGGGCTTCTGGATAAATCCATTCCCTTCCCAGCTGTGTGCAGTCGATGGGCTCTGAGCAACAGAAGGTGTGGCCAAATGGCTCCCGTGGGTGCAGAGAGGATGTTTGAGCATCTTGAGAGGAACAGGAGAGGGGGCGTCCTGGGACCCCATCCCAGCACAATCCTTCTTTCAAGCTTAGCCTGGAGAATGCGTGACCTTGCCCAGGGAACCCTGGGCAAGGCTGTGCCCACCCTCTTTTTGCCAGGGCAAGAGCACCTCACAGCTTTGAATCTGGCACTTGTAGGCTCTCAGAGTCAGCAGGACTAGAGAGAAACAGGGACACAGAGGGATGTGTGATCTTGCCCATTGGGCAAAGTGTGGAGCAGACAGCCCTCACTGCCTACCAGGGTGGGTCACGCCCAGGTGTTTCATTTTTAACTCTTGACATCTTTCCCAGCTTCCTCAACTTCTGGTGCCTGAGAAGGGGAGGCAGCCAGGGGCTTGGCAAGGGGAGGGCTTCAGAGGTGGCCTGAGGTGACCTCCACAGATGCTTCTCCTGGGGCTAGGCTGGGAATGCCCAGCTGCCTCTGGCCCCTTCTCAGCCCACCTCTCCCATGAAGAAGCCAGCCCAGCCCCCACCTCCTGGCAGTCCCTCCTAACCTCTGACTCATCCCTGTCCATGTTTGGCGGTTCCAGTTTTCAAATAGTTGGGAACTGGGATCATGCCTCTTGTTGGAGCCCTGGCTGGCTGGGGTGCGTTGAGACCATGGCCTCATAAATCCCAGCCCTAGTGACCGCTCGCCACCCACCTTTGCCATCTGCCGTCCTGTGACCCTGGGGCCAGAAGAACAGAGACCCGAAATTCCCGGGTTCTCTGACCCGGGTCACCTAGGTCACTAGCCTGTGTTTAGTAGTGTTCACACCTTCTTGATTAAAGCTATCACCCTCAAGAGGCAGCCTGGCACAGGGCCTTTTCTTTCTAGCCATCATCTCCTTCAGCCCTCCCTGCTGTCTGTGGCCCCTGCACTATCTCCTCTCAGAGGGGCAGACTGATACAGAGAGTCCCAGTACCCACTCAGCCTGTAGCACCCCCAAGAGTGGAGCCTAGGTCCTCTGACTCCCCAGTTTTCATTCTTTCCTCAGTGGGTCAGGCTTAGTGGTTCTAGAGGGGGTAATCTAGGAGTGCTGCCTGGAGGAGGGGACCAGGTCCTTCTTAGCAAAGCATTTGAGCAAGGTGCATATCTGCCACATGCTTCCAGCTGGCTCCTGCTTCTCAGATTTGGTTATTTTCCCCCCAGACTTCCATTTCAACCCTGGTAAGTTCCCCAGGTTGAGGCATGTGGCTCCCGCCAGGAGGACTGAGCACCGTGCATGCTTCTCAGCCAGGTCCAAGCTCCCCATTGGGCTTCTTGAGTCTAGTGAGTGGAGTCAGCCTGCGCACCCCCAGTATTGAGAGATTGAGTGATATACCGCGTGCAGACACACATAGATTACACAGGCGAGTCCCAAACTGTCATTCAGACCACTGGAACATCTGTCTCTCCTTCCATTTATTCATCTAACATTCTGAACATTGTTGGGAGTATACTCCATTTCCCAGACGAGGAGTAGCTCTAAAAACAGTGGTCTGCCCGAGATCCCAGAGCCAGAGATAAGGCCTGGAAGGAGGTGGAGGCTGGGTTCTGCTCTGCAGGAGCCTTCAGCCTGGGAGAGGCAGGAGAGGCTTCAGTGCAGCCCAGCTTAGAAGCCATTCCTTCGTAGGAAGTTGTCAGGCGGGGAGGAGACCAGGTTGGCACCTGCGGTCAGGACAGGCTTCCTGGAGGAAGTGGCTCTGAAAGCAGGGTGGGTTTGGATATGCTTAGGGAAGAGGAAGCATCAGGCAGAGTTCCCGCCCCCTGGCCCCCCTCAGCCTGGATCTTATTGTCCCCATTGTATTGGATGTGCGGGAACTGGAAGGAAGAAGCCCTTGTCTACTGCTGGAGTTGTTAAAGCTGAGGAAAGAATGAGAGGAAGTCCCCAAGATAGCTGACATCCACCTCAGCATCCCCACCCACCTAGCCAGACAAGTAGGCAAGAGGTCCAGGCCTGGCTCCCACGTTGGCCACAGCCACACTTCCTTTTCACTGAGCCTCCATTTTCCTGCTCTCACAGTGGGCTGTTGCTCTTTGGTTCTCCGCCAGCCTATGGCGTAGTAAAGGGCTCGAACTTCTCCCAGGAGTTAGTGGTAAAATGTTGTCAAGCCCAAGGTGGTCCCTTAGAATACCCTCCCAGCCGTTACCTCTGCCATATCCTCCTTCTTTGATGCTACCAGCCCTTAAGTGCTGAGCTCTGAAACAAAGGATGGTCCGGGATTGTTCTGTGTACCCTTAGACATCCTGGAACTGGTCCTATCCTTCTGGATGTCGGTCCTGTGGTGATCTGACCCCTGGACTCACCTATGTGTCCTGTGAGTCTCTGATGCTGGGCAAACAGCCACAGCCACTATTGGTATATGGCAATTGAGCACTAGGCTAAGAGCCTCAAGAGTCCCAGTGGCATGTGGGACTGGGGCAGACCTTAGCTTCTTGGAGCCTAATCTCCAGATGCAAAATGGGACCATTCATTCATTCATTCTACAAAACTCCATGGCCAGGTCCTGCACATGGCTGAAGGAGGTGCCAGTGCCCTGGGGAGAGGGCCAGAGAGAGGAGGCTGCCAGGAGGAGGCCTGGAAGAGTCTGGAGCTCCCAAGAGTGCCTCAGCTCCCCTTTGCTACCCACTCACCGCTAGTCCGTATCCCTCTTTCCCTGACAGCGAGCTGGTGGGAGGAGGGGGCCTGGGATTGCTAGGGCAGAGGAGAAGATCCCTAGGAAGGGTTAGGAGCATGCTGATTCACTATGAGTCTCAGGACATGAAGAATAAAGAGGCTGTTTATATAGAGTCTAGGCATTTCCATTTAGGCTGATAGGAAGTGGCTCTCGGACCTCTCAGGTTGGAATTAGACCCAATAATATGAAGGAGGCTAGATGTGGTGATGCGTGCCTATAGTTCCAATACTCTGGAGGCTGAGGCAGGAGGATCTCAGGTTCTGGGGCAGTCTGGACTATCTAGACAGACCCTGTCTTCAAAACCAAGACAACAGCTGGGAACAGCGGCACATGCCTGTAATCCCAGTACTTGGAGGTGGACACAGGAAGATTAAGGAATTCAGGACAGCCCGGGCTACATGAGACCCTGTCTTTAGCAATCTTCCCCCCCCCCCGCCCCCGCCCCACAAGACAGGGTTTCTCTGTGTAGCCCTGGCTGTCCTGGAACTCGCTCTGTAGACCAGGGTGGTCTTGAACTCACAGAGATCCGCCTGCCTCTGCCTCCCGAATGCTGGGATTAAAGTCGTGCGCCATGACTGTCTGGCAAGATCCTGTCTTTAAAAGAAAGGAAGGAAGGGAAGAGAGAGGAGGTTAGAGTTCCCATAGCCCCTCCACTTCTCTCTCCGTGCTTTTTTTAGATGGGGGAGGCGGAGGTGAGTTAAAGCCTGGACCTGAGGTGTGGAAATGCCAGGAAAGCGTTAAGTGGGCCCGGGAAGGGGAGGGAACCAGGACACTGGCATAGGAATGTTCATGATAAGATCAAAGCGGCTGCCTGCCTGGGCCTCACCTCTGTTTCACCTGAGCAGTTGGAGGGAATTCTCCAGGCCAGAGGACCTGGCCTCCCAGGGGATGAGGGTGGGGGCTGGGGGTGGGGTCCCCCCTTCCTGCCTGTCACACTCCAGGAGGCCTGACTCTCACAGCTTCCCATGTCCCTCTGCTCGCTCCCACCTCTGCAGTCCCCTCATCCTCCCTGAGGCCCACTTCTTGTCCTGGCAGATGGTCGAAGCCCCAGGAGACACCTGTACTTGGCACCTAAGGTGTGGGGGCCCTGTCTCTAGCAGCACACTCCTGTTCTCCTACCTCAGCTCTCTGAGCCTGGCCAGGGGTCTGAGCCTAGATCACTTAAACCAGAAATAGGATCCTAGTCAGGAAGAAGTACACCACTCAGTCCGGGAAAGAGCCCTAGCACCCTTTACATTAGGGTGTCAGCTTCCCCAACCCCAAGTTCTGCATGTTGTACTTTGAGGCTGTGTCAAGGAAAAGCAGTCAGGGCATTGAGTCCCATCCTAACTCTAACGTGGTGCTGTTGCCATTGGGCTGGTAGATTAACCTCTCTGAGCCTTCACAGGAGCTGTTACTTTATGCTTTTCCTGTTTCCCTCTAAGATTGTCCAGTCCTAGGTGCTGTGGTTTACATTCCTTTACTTTGGGGAAGCTTCAGGCCCCAGGTCAATCCTCCGTGCTGAGAGATTTGTTTTGATACTCTCCAGGCACCTGCTGGCCCGCCTACTCCAGTGACGCAAAGCAGGTAAAACGTGAGCCTTAAATTGGCTAGTGACCTGGTGCCCCAGGCCTCACTGACCGAGATGTGTGGCTGCAGGATATCCCAGACCCAGCAGGGAGGAACTGGCCCCATCGTGCTTGCTGAGAGGTCCGCCTCACTTTTCTACCCTGTTCTGCCTGGTTAATGATCACTTCAGGCTGTAGTGGAGTGCCCGCCCTCCTAGTTCCCTAACCACTATGTGAGCAGCCTGGGTGTTCCCTGCTTTAATGTGGCAGTCTTGATCTGGGACCCTGGGGTGGAGAAGGGGACTCTGAGTCACAGCTTATGTTCCTGGGAGCTTAGGGCCATAATATCAGGGTGAACTGTGGTTAGTGTCTATGTGAGCATTACCAAGAATATTATCCCCAGGCAAACTGGCTCCTTCTCATGCTCCCCCATGCTCCTCTCAAGGCCCATTTCCTACAGGTAGTTCCCCGTGGGAAGTCTGGGACAATGAGGTTTGGCTCGCTGCTCCCTCCTGCTTGTTCTGGGCTGTGTGACCTTGGGTAAGTCCCCTTCCCATTTGGAGCACATGCTTTTTTATCTCCAAGAAGGGAGGACTCACCTCTACTCTGCAAGTGCCGGAAGTGTTTAGGCTATAATTAATAGCCAGGGAATGACAGCAGCTATCCACTACTGTTGCGGGGCTTGCACTTAGGAGGAAGCGAAAGTTGGACCCTAGTGGGTAATCAGGGCAACAGCCACCCATGCAGGTGAGCCTGAGGGCTCAGGAGTAGGAGGGAGAATGGGGACATCCAAGGAGCTTGCGTGAATGACAAAGGACAGGTAGGGGCTGGGAGTGTGACTTGGTTGGTAGAGTGCTTGCCAACTATGCGCAAAGCCCTGGTTCAGTTCCCAGCACTTCATAAGCCAGGCATGGTGGTGTATGCCTGCAATCCTGGCACTTTGACAGCTCCCAATGCCCCCCTCTCTCCCTAGTGCCCACCCCTCACTTCTTGCCCTGGCAGGTGCTGAAGGGAGGTAGAGGCAAGAGGATTATGAATTGAATATCATCCTCAGCTATATAGAAAGTTTGAGGCTAGCCTGGGCAAGATGAGATTTGGTTTCAAAAAAAAAAAAAAGAAAGAAAGGAAGAAAGAAAGAGGGATGGGGGCCAGGTAGGGATGGGGCTGGAGCCCACCTCAGTCCTCCAGCCTGCTTGCTCCTGGACTGGGTCCCTGGGGCTGGAAGAGGGAAGGCTGTTTATTCTAGGGCTATTAGGGCATTTCCCCATCCTGGCAACTGCTATTTTGAGAGCCCCGGGGAGCAGGGGCACTGGTTAAATTAGGCAGTGTTGCTCCAGGAGGAATGTGTGAGGAGCCTGGTCACTGGGGCTGCAGGGATAGCATGAGGCGGGTCACTCTGCAGAAAATGACGCTGCAGTTTGGATCTCTTTATAAGGCGATGGAGGGGAACCTGGTGGAAACCACAGCTGAGGGGTGGGGGTAATGCTGTGGGCCTCTTTTGGCTGGCCTGGTAAGGAGCAGGGTTGAGGGCCGGGCTCCACAGCTCCATGCTTGTGGCCGCTGCCTGACATGGGTGGGGTTTTGGGTGGTATGATGCCTGGGAAGGATGGATGGGCACTCTTGGCCTTGAATCCTGCTTCTGCCTCGCTCTAGCCTTAGGCTCCCAGGCAGGCCACCGGCCCTTGTGGCCCAGTGAAAGAAGCTCTTTGTGGCGAGCACAGTGTAGTCTGAGCTCTTTGTGGTTTTAGGATTGAAGCTGCAGGGTGGGCCTCACCTGGAAGATCTGTAGGAATGTGGACTCAGCCCCAGCCCAGACCTACTAAATCTGAGGTGAACAGCCCCAAGATTCCCAAGGTGTCCCCGGAAGCCCTGCTTGCTGGCCATCCTGTTTCATCTTGGAAAACATCCTGTGGTGTAGGAATGACCAGATGCTGTGGAAACGGGCATGGGAGGGACAACCAGTCACACTCTCCTGGGGTCTGAGGTGCAGAGGGATGGGGAGTCAGAGCCCTGGCAGGAACAGCTATCAAGGCCACAGGACACTCTCTTTCACCCTCAGGCTTGATACCCCCAGGTACTGGTGTCCCCCTGAGTCACTTCCAGCGCGTACTCCTGTCCCAGAAGCGTCATGCTGATGTGGCCTGTGGTGGTGACAGTGCCTTCTCTTGTAGGAAAGAAGGAAAAGAAGGGGATACAGTAGGAGGAAGGGAGCCGGGGGGCCTTGGTTAGCCTCGGTCCTGTGTCCCCTCCCATCACTGCTGTGTCCCTGACTGAGTCTGCCTAACAAAAAGTATTTGAGCCACAGTGGGGGTGCGATCCTGTTTCTCCCAAATCTGTCTGTCACCTCTTTATACAGAAAATGGAACCAAGCTGACCGTTATTCATGTAGCTAATCGGCACTCTCTTTTCCTGATTTAGTTTTTCTGTCTTCAGGGGCTGGGGATGTAGCTCAGATGGTAGAGGACCCACCTAGCATGCATGAGGCCCTGGTTCCAATCCCCAGCACTGCATAAAGTCAGACATAGTGGTGCATACCTGTAATGCTAGGACCGCCATGAGTTTGAGGCCATCCTGCGGTACATAATAAGACCGTCTTATTTAGGAGGGAATAAAGGAAGAAAAAGAATGAAAGGAAAAGCTAAACTACCTATGTATCTATTTTAAATATATATGTTGGTAAGGTGGCTGAGTGGTAAGGATGCTTGCTGCCAAGCCTGGTGAGTTGACCTGAGTTTGGTCCCCTGAACCCACACAGTGGAAAGAAAGAACCAACTTCTGAAAGTTGTCCGCTGACTTCCACAAGCCTGCCATGGCATGCACTCACACAGAGATGAATACATACACTCACACAGTAAATAAATGCAATAAGAATACATTATATAAAGCTGGGCCGGGGTGGTGCACACCTTTAATCACAGCACTTGGGAGGCAGAGGTAGGTAAATCTCTGTGAGTTCGAGGCCAGCCTGGTCTACAAAGAGAATTTCAAGACAGCCAGGGGTGTTACACAGAGAAACTCTGTCTCAAAAAATAAAATAAAAAAATAAATAAAAGTTTTATATATATATAATTATTTTTATATATGTAAATATATAAAGTTATTTATATAAGTAAATATATATGTATATATATAGTCATCATACACACACACACACATCATACACACATATATATATAACAATAACAACAACAAAACTGATATCTGTCCCCAAGGGACTTTGGCTCCAAACAGCAGCTCAAATGACTGTAATTAGAACCCAATCTCAAGCACTGTAAGGTAGAAATTAAGGCCCGCAGATGTGTGAGAGAGAGCTAGGTGGCTTTGTCAGAGATCTCAGAGTAGAGACTGCAGCTGAGCTGGCCTTGGGTGATGGCCATATTAGAGGAGGGGTCACAGCACCCTGTAAGGAAGGAACCACATCTGTAAAGGCCCAGGGCCCTGTGTTCCTCAGAGTGGGTACTATCCAGTTCTGTGGCCCACATGGGGTCTGGGGTGATGCAGAAGGACACACAGCTCCCTGTTCTTGCAAGAACAAAGTCCCCATGTCCATAGAGACTTGGACCCTCAGCAGCTGGGATAGTTTGTCATCTTTCTGCCTTTCTTCATGTCAGAAAATCAAAGCCCTTTTGTAAATGGCCGCCAGGACTTCTGGTCCGTGTGTGATAACTCTTGAGGCTGGCAGAATCGGGGTGGAAAGCAAAGGGACTTGATGTCTTGATTAACGAGGTGGCCTTATCTCCCGCACATGTATGATTTCCGTTAGCCTTGCCCAGTGCCGCCGCCGCCGATAACCCTGGGTGGGGAGCACTGGGTTGTGGCCAGGCACGCACTCCCATCTCCTCTGGGGCTTGCCAGCTGCACAGCGTTGACCTCTGGCAAGCCTCGGTGTTCTCCTCTGTGGATGGGGGCTGTGATGGCGCCGTTAGACACCAGTCTGCTGTGGTAGCCGGGAGCCATGCATGGCTGTTTAAAAATGAAAGTTGGCGAAAGAATGTTAAAGATTTTAAAGTACACAGTGTCTCTGTTCACTTGCTTAGTGACAAGTCCTCAGTAGTCAAATGTGGCCCCTTAAGTGGGTGGTGCAGGAGCAGGACCCTGTCATCTTAGCAAAAAGCTACCAAGTGTGTTCTGGGAAGTCCTGTGTGCCTTCAGCGGGAGCTGCCGGGGTCACCATCACTACTTCTGTGACCCATTTGGCGCCACTCCTGCCTCAATGGAGCCACACTGGACTGTACTTCTTGCTGTGCTGGGCCAAATGCAATGTCTTCACAGCGGCTAGGGTAAAGTCCTGTCATCCTCCCTTGAGTGTTTCATCATGATAACAAATCTGTGACCATCTGTCACCATCCCTTGACACCCCACTCCACTTCCTTGGCCTCTGCTGCTCTTCTTGTCCAGCTGTTGGCATCTGGACCCTCCATCACAGCCTCTGGTTCCCAGAGGGGGAGGGAGAAAGGCTGTGTCCTGAACTCCCAGCAGGGGTGCGGGCTGCCTGGGCCCCTCAACAGGGTGGATGGTTTGTTGTGACGGGGGCAGTGGGCATCCTGCCTGCTCCAGTGCTCCTGGACCTGGGCGCCAAGCATGCTGTTTGCACTTGGCCAGGCCTGGTGCTGGCCTGGTGCCCACAAGGGCCGGTCTGCTCTGGCACCCTGGTAACGAAGGCTGCTCCGGAGTATGGAGAGCAAAGCCTGGGCTGAGTCCTGGAGTTGAGGGGCTTGTGTGCCACTTGTGGTGAGGTCCTGGGTGCTGAGTGGGGACAAGGCCCAGGCAGGCATAGGCTGGGTTGTGGATCTTTAGGAACCAGGCTAGAGACCACCACCCTGGGGAGTTCAGGTGGGCACAGTCTCTACTCCACACTTACCTGTTAGGGAAGGGATTTGGTCGAGGGTAGTGGGAAAGTTGAAGTTCAGCTCCTCATCTTTTTTCCTCTCTCTGGCTGCCCCTTAATCCCATAGGAGATAAAAGGACCAGACATGATGGTCCATGAAAAGAGAGGGCGTGAAGCTTGACAAGAAGAGACAACTTATCAGAGCCCCAGGCTGGCCTGGGCGGAAATCAGAGATCTGATTCCATTGCCTTCTGCACTTTTCACCCATTCTGTCCCTCCCCGCCAGAGGCACCGGAGCACATCTCTGGGGAGGAGGTGGAATCCTGGCCCCTCCATGTTCTCAGGGGAATGAGGGAGTGGTGAGAACACCCAGCTCCCAGGGCAGTTGTACACTTAGAAGACCTGCCCCCTAAGAGTTTCCAGAGCATTCTTAGGCTCCTTCTGCTGTAGGGCTGCTGTGGCTGCTGCTGTGGCTGCTGCTCGCCCATGCGCTTCCTCACAGCAGGCACCCATTCCTTCGTTCCTGTCATGAGCAGCCTATATCCAGCCACTCTGCCCGCTCTCCCTGTCGGCTCTCTTCTCTTGCTGTTTCACTGACATGTTTTAGGTATTCGTTTATGGTTTCTCACCACAGCTGGTATCAGCTCCCTGAGGGCTGGGTCACGCGCTGTTCTTAGCTGCTCCTCTGCCGAAGTTACCCTTTCTGTCTGCTCTGCATGCTGGCCCACAGACCCGAGTACCCAGACCTTTGTGCCTCGAGCTCATCTCTAAGATTCAACAGAGATCCCACCAGGGGCTTTTGGAAGCTCTGTATCCGATGTCAAGTGAAAAGGGCTGCGGTGACTGCCTCGCTGTCGTCCACCTGCTAAGTGACAGAGCCAGGCTGCTTGGTTCCGCTCCAGAACTCATACTGTGCTGTCCTGTGTGCTGGGCTAACAAGGCCTTCACCCCAACTGGGGCCTCAGAAGGAAGCTACTTATAACTGGATCTAACAGACTAGGTTTAGAGATGATGTCTGGCTTCTGGGGTCCCCCTTTCTGCCTTCCCTCCTGGGATACAGCAGGGCTTCCTGACTCAGAACAATAGTTGCCCTGCGGCTCCAAGGCTAGGATAGGGAGCAAAGAATGGGCCCAGGTCCCCTGTGTCCCTGGCGCATTTAGGGGCAGGTGGACAGAGCGCTCTTCCCTCCTCCCCTGGCAGCAGACATTCCTAGTCGGAGGTGACAGGCAGCAGGGAGATTTACCATTTCCGGTAACCGGAGTCCCCAGCAATGTAGTGTTCCCTGCCAAGGACGGGCACCCCTTGCTCGCTAGCCATTCCTCCCGTTACTTCTGGGCTGGCCTGTCTGGGGCTGGATGGCATGCTGGAGGGATCATCTGTAGTCCTAGAGATTGAGACCTTGTGGGTCTCAGGTCCCATCTCACCCCCACCACCACCTCAGCCCCAGACCTCGTTGCTGCCATACTCCTAAAACCCTCATCCTGACCTTGGGGAGTCCCTGTCCCCAAGAAGGGAAGAAGTGGTTAGGGAAGGTGATAGGTCCTGTGTTAGCAGCCAGGAAGCCTGGACCCTGGGTCTTCCTCCCTCATCATGTCCCTGGCAAGTTCTTCCTCTCCAGAGCTGGGTCTTTTCCTTGCAACCAACTTTGCCCTGGACCGTCGCCATGGGGCTTTCGAAATAAGAAAATTAGGCTCGAGTGTTGTGTTCCTAGCAGCCAGCGGTGTTGAGATGACATTTGAACAGGCCCCCCAACCTTTGCTGGTCACACTAACCATGCTTACTAACCCTCTCTGTGCGTCTCTTGCCCCTTCTGAGAAGAGAAGGGTATCTGCTCCTGTGATCCTTTCCAGCCCTGGTAGCCCAGGTTCTGGGGATACTTCGGAACTTTCTGTAGTCATGTCTCTCTCTTGAGTCTTAGTGACAGGAATTGTTTTTCCTGTTAGTTGTGGGGAGCACACTCTTGGTGGTGGGTTTGAGGAAGTGGGGAGGGGTAGGAAGGAAGAGAGGGGAAGAAGGAACAACACACCTTGTAAGCGCCCGATGCAAAGCCCTTAGGTTGTTTTGAATGAGACGGTCATTTTTATTCCCATTTTCAAGTTGAGAAACAGAGGCTTGGAGAGGTCAAATGAGTTGCTCAGGACCATATAGCTGGATAGCTGCACGGCTGGTGTCCAGTGCCCAGCAGTGGGAAGTGGCACGTGGCACGTGGCTGTTACACACTTCCTAGGATGGCTTCTGATTTGTTAATAGAGCACATTTAATACCTTAGTCTTTCCCTAGAAGTATTAACATGCTGCAGTAATTTGAACACCTCTGTGTCCAAACTACATTTCCCAAGCTGCCTCCAGCACCCGGAAGCATCCCAGAAAGCCTTTGTTCTACAATTTCTTGAGTTTTTGCCTTGGAAAATATGGTCAGTGTTAATTATGGGTGTGTAAGAGTTCAGAGGAGAGAGAGGCGTGTGGGCTAGAGCTGGCCGGGAGTGCAGAGCTGAGTGAGGCCTGAGGTAGGCCAAGTTCTCCTAAGAAGGATCCCCCAAAAGGGGCAAAGGGGACTGTGGGCAGAAAAGTCAATAGGGCCCCCAGCCCATGTTCCACCCACAGACCTTTGCTCCAGCCCTCCACCCTCAGCCAGACTCCGCCAGAACTAGGTGAAGGGCTGGGGGTGTATGGGGCAGCCAGCCTGGCATCCTGGCTAGTGGGCCCAGCTAGGCCCCTGGGACTTGGGCAGTGGCTGCCTGAGGACTGAGATAACCCCAGCCAGCTAGCACTGCCCCCTCCCTCTCTGCCTGCTCTGGGGCCCTCGGCCCCAAAGCCCCAGCAGCTGTCAGCCGGGAAGGGTGACAGAGGAGGGCCAGAGGTGACTTCCCAGGCTGCTCTTCTCCTTCAGCTGGGACTGAGCCCAGCTCTATCAGCAACAGCTGTGCTTGTTCCCGAGTCCACCCCCCCCCTCCTCCTGGTGTGCTTCCCACCATCCTTCTGAGCCCCGCCTCTGGAAGAGGATGGGGCACATGGGAAGGGGGCATGGTCACATCCTTCAGTCCCTTTGATCCCGCTAAAGATCTTAAGACACTGAGATGAACGTCCTGTTTTCATACAAGAGGGAACAGATTCAGAGAGGCCAAGTGACTTTCAGCAAGTCACAGAGCTACATCGTAGTCGACTTCTTGCTTCTGGCCCCCAGTCCAGTGTCCCCTGCTCCTGTCTTTAAGGCACATTCATGCAAGAAGAGAGAAACTTCACAGTCCTATTACCAGCTTGGCCACTCAGGCAAGCTGATCTGCCATTTGGGATGGGACTTCCATGTTCTTGCTGATACGGTCAGGTGACAGTAGTATCAGCCTCTTGGAATTGAGCCAATTAGATGAGACAATGAGTACCCAGCAGTACTTAGCCCAGGCTCACCCACAAGCTCATAGAAGCAGGCAGCGTTGTCATCGGAGAATGCTACCATTTGCTACTCTACAGGGGTTCCAGACACATCCTGCAAACATTTGTACCACTGAGTAAATATTTGGCACCAGCTGTGTACCAGGTGCTGAAAAAAGAGCGGTGAAAAATTGACCAAACTTCCCCAACCCACTGCTCACATTTACCCCGCTCCTCTTGTAGTGGCTGGAGAGACAAGCCTTCATGTTAACTGCAGAAGCCTCTGGCTAGCTCTGCAAATGTGGGTATTGTGATCCAAATCCATCAGGGCTGCAGATGAGAGCTCTGGGACCCAGAGAGCATGGGTAGATGACTGCTCAGGGCCTAGAACCCTGCTTTTTGGAGGGTCTGTGACTTGTTCCTGCTGCTGAGCATGAGAGACCGCTTAATGCTCAATTCCCCAGGGCCCCAGCCTGAAGAGATTATTGGAAGTGTTAGGGGATGCAGCCATTGAGGTCTGGGCAGCGACAAGTTCAGGAAGGTCCTGTGGAGGGCAAGACTTCTTGTTCCCCGAGGAGGAGGCCCAGCCAGGTCTTTAAATACTCCCATGTTGCCCAGAATAGCCCCCATTGTCTCGGTCCAAGGTTGAGAGAGAGAGAGAGAGCTCACAGAGCCTAGCAGGTCCTGAGGGAGGCTGGGCCTGGAGGTGGGGACAGGAGATCCAGGATGCTTCCCTATATGGTGTTTCTGTGTTTCTGCTACTACTTTTCCGTTTGCCTCCTGCAGGAAGGCCTGGGAAGGGCAGGGCAGAAGCATGAGCAACTTACTGCCAAAGAGGGAGCCAGTGGGTGGGGAACTCCCAGGGAGGCTTGCGTGCCTGGGGTAACGTGCCCCTTTGTGTGAGAGGGTTACGTGCATTGGCTTACAGGGCCCTCCTGGAGGCAGGCCTAGCCCAGTCCCCGCCCAGGGCCTCCTGGCACCTTTACCAGCTCTGGCTATTTTGAGCACTGGTTGCATTTAGCTTTGGGGAGTGATGGGTGATCTTGCCCAGACCAATGATGCTGGGATGAGGTGTGGGGGGAGGGTGCTCCCTCAACTCCATCCTTGCCACCCTGATCCCTGGAGCCTCTGTCTCTGGCCTCAGCTTCATAGGGTCTCCATCAGAGGTCTGTGAGGGAATGTCAGCTCCACAAATAAGGCAGAGGTCGCCAGAGCAGCCTCATCGCTTGGGGATGACCCTTACTCACTGGATCAGGAATATTTGTGTTTCTTTTAAGAAACAGGACATGGAATCCTGGACAGGTTGGATTTCTTGCTTCCCATGGACCACTGGAAAGTTTGAGACAATGGCAGTGACTTTGACCAGCGTGTCTCTGCAGGCTTGTCTGTCTGGCCACCCCAGGTTCTGATGTATGTTTCATTTATTTTCTCTTGCTGTTGTGCGTTCGTCTTGCAAGCTCCCTGAAGCAGAAAGGGTAGGGAGACCCCCAGCCCAGCTTCTATGACTTGGCTTGTCCTGACTTTGTTATCACCCCCCAGGAGTTGGCTCTCCTTCTGCTGAGGGGAGTCACAGCTGGGATTTTGAACCCTAAGGTTTTAGGGTTTCAGTGTGCTAAAGCTGCAAAGCCAGAAGGAAACTCAGAGTTCATGGAAGCTGGGACCCTCTGGAACTGGAGTTATAGGCAGCTGTGAGTGGCCCAGTATGGGTGCTGGGAACCAAGCTCAGGACCTCCTCCGCAAGGGCAATAGGAGCTTTGCAGGGAGAAAAGGTTCCAAGTTACACACATTTGGGAATTAGGTGATCTCTTCCTTCATGAGGTGGGGAGACAGGCTGGGGGCGCGGAGGAGGGGGGGCGGGGGGAGGGGGGTGGACTTTCCCAGGTACACCTGTCTGCATAGTCCTTATACCTACTCCTGTCCCAGGGCTACTGTGCCCTGGAATGAACATTTGTTGTGAGGAAATGGGGGGCGGGGTAGGGGTTCCTGCTCATTCCCATTGCAGCAGCCATGGGCCTGGCCCGCTGCTGCTTCCTCCCTGTCCCGGAAGCAGATGAGGAAATCCTAGGGCAGGGATGCTGGCTTCCTTGACCCAGGATCCAGCTGCCATTCAGCCTGTTTTTTCCTGTGGTAGATGTCCACAGCAACCATACTGAAAACCTCACGGAAGCCGGGTTGGTTGCCTGGCCGCCTGGCTGTCTGAATAAGGCCCTAGAACGAGAGCCCTGGCTCTACCCCTCTCTGAGGCCTCTGCCTGTCTTCGGAGACGGTGATAATCATTTGCCCCTCAGAGGTGGGCATCTAGCAGGAAAGCCCAGGCATTAGGGAGCAAAGAGATGCCAGGAGGTAGAACTAGATGTAGCATTCCTTCTAGGCTTGTGCCCAGGGGTCCTGGGTTCAAGTCTCAGGTCTTACAACTCTGTAACTATGGGCAAGCTGGCTCTCTGAACCTCAGATTCTTCACTGGTAAATCCCAGTGGAGGTTTTTTGTTTGTTTTGTTTTAAAATTTATTGCTGGTGCTGGAGGGATGACTCAGTGGTTAAGAGCACTTTCTGCTCTTCCAGAGGACCCCAGTTCAGTTTCCAGCACCCACATCAGGCAGCTCACAACCGCCTCTAACTCCAGCTTCTTCTGCTGGACTCTCTGGGCTCCCGTATACACATGGCATACATCTACATAAAAAATACAAGGCCAGCCTGGTCTACAAAGCAAGTTCCGGGACAGCCAGGGCTGTTAGACAAACCCTGTCTCGGAGAGAGAGAGAGAGAGAGAGAGAGAGAGAGAGAGAGAGAGAGAGAGAGAGATTTTTATTAATTTTAATTACATGTATGTGTATGAATATACGCACACCAGGGTGTGGGTGTGTGCTGAGGGCTCTAATCCCATCCCCTAAACTGGAGTTATAGTCCAGTGTGGGTGCTAGGACTCAAAGCCAGGTCCTCTGTAAGAACAAAATGCATTCTTAACCACTGAGCCATCTCTGTAGTGTACCCCAACCCCCATCTGTTCTTCGTTTGTTTGTTTGTTTGTTTTCAAGACAGAGTCTCTCTGTGCAGCTTTGGTTGGCCTGGAACTCGCTCTGTAGCCCAGGTTGGCCTCAAACTCACAGAGATCCACCTGTCTTTGCCTCCCGAGTGCTGGGATAAAGGTGTGCGCCGCCACTGCCCAGCTCCCATCTGTTCTTGAATTTAACAAATATGATGAGCACCTGCCATGGACAGAGTGCTGGAGGAACCGCTGCAGGGCACATGGGCCGAGGTCCTGACTTGGTGGACTCTTCTAGTGGAGGGAAAGGTTAACAGGTAAATGTGCCAACAGAATGAAGTGGCCAGCGAGAGCCAGGAGGAGGGTGAGGGGATGAGAAGGTACCAGCATGGGTTCCAGGCCTGGAGTGTCACCTAGACAGGTCTCTAAAAGGTGACATTTGAGGCCGGGCGGTGGTGGCGCACACCTTTAATCCCAGAACTCGGGAGGCAGAGGCAGGCGGATCTCTGTGAGTTCGAGGCCAGCCTGGTCTCCAAAGCGAGTTCCAGGAAAGGCGCAAAGCTACACAGAGAAACCCTGTCTCGAAAAACCAAAAAAAAAAAAAAGGTGACATTTGAGCAGAAACTGGGGGAAGAGAGGGATGACTGATGGAATGTGTGGGAACCGAGACCAAAGCAGAGAACACAAGTGCCAAGACCCTGGGGGGGTAGGAAGGGGCGGGTGTTTCTGGATACTATTGTGAAGGCAATGTAGCTGGAAGAGGATGGAACAGAGGAGGCTGGCAGGGGTGTGTGTGTGTGTGTGTGTGTGTGTGTGTGTGTGTGTGTGTGTGTGTGTGTCTGTCTGTCCACCAGTTGCCATAGGCTTTTCTTCTCATCCTCTGGTAGTTTGAAGGCAGTAGAAAGGCCTGATATAGTAGGTTCGGGGAGTAGGCTTTGTCATTATTGGTGTCTTACTTCAATGAAAGTTTGGGGAGCAGCCCCCAGCCTCATTAGAGAAATCTGCAGGCGTGGACAGGCTCAGCCAGATGGGACTGGCCTAAAAATCCTCCAGACAGACCAATGCTTCAGAGCAGCAGGGCTGCCAGGAGCCAGAGAAACTGAGACGTAAGGCAAGCCAGGAACAGGAGGCGGCACGTGAACACCGCAAGCAGTTAGCACCGGCTGTGCTTGGAAGACAGTGTTCAGCCCCAGGGACCTTTGCTGGGCAGCCCTGCCTGCAAGCTGTACCCACCACCAGCCTTGACCATACCTGGCCTAAGGGTTAGTTAGGTAGGAACACTTCCCAGAGGGATTCCTGTGTGCTCCCTGGAGCTGGACAACAGCTACCCCAGCCTCCAGGTGGGGTGCCATTCTTGGGATGTGTTTGGGAGGCTGAAGGGAGTGTAGGGTCTGTGGAGAGTGGGAGCCTTCAGGGTCCACAGTGTAGCTGAGGGCCAAGCACTTGGAAGTGGGAAAGTGCAGGCATTGTTTCCCTGATGCTCTCTACCCCACATGCCCTTCTGCACCACTCCGTCCCGCCCTCCACATGCCCTCCTGCCTCTGAACCCATGTGCCCCTCCTACACGAGCATCACCTATCCCCTGCTCCACTTCCACTCAGGCACAACTTATCAAAACCACTTCCCTCTCTACCCCCTTGCTAAGTGAGGGACCTCTCTGTGCTCCTCCAGCCTCTGTGCTCCCCCAGCCTCTGTGCTCCTCCAGCCTCAGTGCTCCCCCAGCCTCAGTGCTCCCCCAGCCTCTGTCCTCCCCCAGCCTCGGTGCTCCCCCAGCCTCGGTGCTCCTCCAGCCTCGGTACTCCTCCAGCGTTTGTGCTCCCCCAGCCTCTGTGCTCCCCCAGCCTCGATGCTCCCCCAGCCTCTGTCCTCCCTCAGCCTCGGTGCTCCCCCTCACAGCCCTTCTCATAATACATGCTTCTCACTGGGTTGTTGGTCTGGACTCCCACAGAGTTCAGAGTGCTCATGTAGTCCAGGCTAGCAGCCTCAAACTCACTACATAACTGAGGATAGCCTTGAACTCCTGATCCTTCTGCTTCTGCCTCCTAGGTGTTGGGATTACAGTCATACACCATCAAACCCAGTTTATTTGGTCCTGGCAGTTAAGTGTAGGACTTTGTGCATGCTGGGCAAACACATGGTTTTGAGACAGGGTCTTTCTGTGCATCCCACTGACCTGAATGAAATTCACTGTGTAGATCAGGCTGGCCTCTGACTCACAACCCTCCTGACCTATCTCCCCAGTGCTAGATTATAGGTCTAAACCATTACCCCTGGTTTGCTTTACCCCTCTACATGAGCCCAGCAGACTAGAACTTAGGAAGTAGAGGTCAAAGGGCAGGTCTGGCAGGTGGCACTCTTCACTTGGAGCATCCAAAGATGGAGAAACCAGGGCCACCCATCTAGAATGTGGCCTGGTGGCCTGAAATCAAGATGTCTGACTGAGTGCCGGCCAGGTCTGGCTCTCCCTATTTCACTTCCAAGTCTCCCAATATGCAGAGCTATCATACTTTCTTTTATCCTGTCTGATCAGAAGAAACTGGGCATTGATGCCTGCCCAGCTATGTAAGAGGGATATTGAGGCAGCGAGCCCCTCAGGGCCTTGGATAAGGCTAGCCAGTGGCAGAGTTCACTGTCCATGCGTCTTCATGAGCCTCTGATTCCACTTGCTAGCCAGGCATGGTGGTGCATACCTGTGGGCCCAGTCCTCTGCAGGCTGAGGCAGGAGAATCACCACAGGTTTTATTCCAGCCTGGACACTACAGTTTCAGACTAGCCAGGGGTCTATAGTGAGACTGTCCAAAAAAAAAAAAAAAGAAAGAAAGAAAGAAAGAAAGAAAGAAAGAAATGATTTTAAAGAACAAAGCAAAATAGCAATAAAAGTCACCACCTTCCTGGTCTATATAGCAGCTGAAGTGGGCTGGTGTGGACCCTATGTGGATGATGGGGACCCGTGAAGCTGCTAAAAGGGAAAGGAGCAGGAGGTGGGTGCTGTTCAAAGCCACATCACAAAGCTTCCAGCTCCAACTTCCTGCTGCCTGGGCTTGTGCCAAAAGCCCTGATCCTCCTCGGTGTCCCCTAGTGCCCCTGGCTGGAATGCAGCCTTTCCAGATCCCAGGCCTGGGAGAGCTGGTGTCAGAGGTCAAGCAAGGGTCTCCTGGGCCCTGCTCCTGAGCTAGCAGGGACAGGCAGGTAAGCCTAGAGGCCTGGATTTCCAGTGTAGTTTTCATTAGCTGTGTGACCTTGGCAGGTGACTTCACCTCTCTCTGCCGGGTTTCCACTACTTGTTATGGATCTGAGTGCTATATACCCCATAAAGACCTCGGTCGGCACCCAGTGCACAACGGCATTCCGAGTGTCCACCCTTGTCCTCCTTTCGGGGAGCGAATTCTTCCCAGCTGAGTGGTTGGCAAAGGTCCTGCTTGCCGCCTTGAGGGCCCAAGTGTGAGAAGCTGGCAGGCCTCCCGAGCGGCACGGGCACATGGGCCTGCCAGAGGAGGCATAGCCACCTCTTTTCCGGCCCGGCGCCCCTCTCAGACTGCCAGGGGATTAAAGGCCTTTGGGCCTTTGTGTTACGCTCACCCGCCCCTGGCAGTTTGCACAGCAAACTGCTGCCCTGACAGATTCCTTCCCCTCTGCCGTCTGTTGCCCTCAACAGGACACTGGGCAATGGGGGGAGGGGGCATCTTGGCCCTGTCCCTAAGGCCTGGACTGGAGTGGAGGAGGTTGTGCTTGTTGGGGGTCTTCCTAGGCACCTGCATCATGGCAGAGGGGCTAAGGTTTGGGGCTGTGGCCTATGGACCATGGGAGGAGGAGACAAGTGGTCAGACCCACCCCCACTGTCTCAGGATTCTGATGAGGTGAGCTCACTCCAGCCCCAGATGCCTGGAGCCTTGCCCTGGGCAGCCATAGCCACCCTGGGGACTGCTTGGAGGGGGAGGGGCTCAGAACTTCCTGACCAGCTGTGGGGGCGGAGGGGGCTCAGTTCCAGACCTGGGCCATGAAGACAGAGGCTGGGAGCTGGCCACCTAAGGCATGTGAAGAATGTCTCCAGAGAACCCCTGTCAGCCTTCAGAGCTGGCAGGTATCTGGAGCAGAAACCCAGCTCCGTGGCTCACCCCAGCCTAGGCCCTGCTACTTAGCCAGACTCTCTCATTCCAAACCAGGAGGTGACCCCAGGCCTGAGCGCACACTCCACCTTCTGTAAGCAGCACCTTCTGTAAGCATCACCCCTCAGGCACACCCACCCTCACCCCCACTCTGACCTCCCTTTATGGTACTGTTTTCAATACTTCCAGAATAGCTGTTGTCCACACCTCAGCTGCCTGATCACAGGTATACAGATGGCACTCTCTGAGCCCCAGCTTCCTCACGCATAAAACAGAAATAAGTTCATAGAGGCAGTGGAAACTCTTGGGGTTAGAGGTAGTTTGGAATCCAGAAATGTTTGAGTTTGAGAAAGGAGACACAAAGCATTTGCCCACTGTGAAGTGACATCTTCAGTGGGACCCGGGACCACACCCCACAATCAAACACATGACCATTGCTACCAAAATCATGTAACTCAGTTGGTTTGAGTGTCTCAAGCCTTAAAACCCAGCACTCAGGAGGCAGAGACAGGAAAACTTCCGTAAATCTGAGGCCAGCCTGGTCTACATAGGGCATTCTAGACTAGCCAGGGCTACACAGTGAGACTGTGTCTCCAAGATCAAAACAAAAACATACTGGGCACAGTGTCTTATTCCTGTAATTCCAACATTGTGGATCTGGAGGCAGCAAGATCATGAATTCAAAGTCACTCTTGTTTCCATAGTGAGTTTGAGGCCAGCCTGGGAGACCTTGTCTCAAAAACAAAACAACAAAAGAAACCCAAAATAAAAACTAAAAAGCATTAGGTGTGGTTGAACACGCCTATGATCCCAGCCCTTGGGAGGCTGGGGCAGAAGGGTTTAGGCCAGCCTGGGCTACATAGTGAAACCCTGTTTCCAGAAGCAGCAGAAGGAACTCGTGGGTTCTCCCTTTTTGTGGGTGCAGAATGGTGTCCCTGTAACATCAGGCCTGTGGAGTTGCTGTGAGGATAAATGGTTGGTCTACATGGTGTGTGGGAAGGAAGGGCTTGGCCTGAGAAAACTTCCATGAAGTGTGGCTCTTTGTGTGTGTGTGTGTGTGTGTGTGTGTGTGTGTGTGTGTGTGTAACTCAGGTCCTCATGTTTGATCAACAAGTATTTTTCCTACTGGGTCACCTCCGCAGCCCCTCTGGCTCTGATCATCCTCTCTCATTATGCTTCTGTCTGTCACCAGCTTTGATCTGAGCATTCTTTTTTTTTTTCAGACAGGGTTTCTCTGTGTAGCTTTGCGCCTTTCCTGGAACTCAACTCACTCTGTGGACCAGGCTGGCCTCGAACTCACAGAGATCCTCCTGCCTCTGCCTCCCGAGTGCTGGGATTAAAGGTGTGTGCCACCACCGCCCGGCAATTTGAGCAGTCTTAGAAGCAGTCTTGTGGTATAAGCTTTGAAAGGAGCACCCTCAACACTGTGGGAGCCCACACACTCTGTCCTGTATGTACCTGTGTCCCCATGCTCTGGGCCTTGTCTAGTTTCTTTTCTTTTCTTTTTTTTTTTTTTTTTTTTTTTTGGTTTTTTGAGACAGAGTTTCTCTGTATAGCTGTCCTGAAACTCAGTTCTGTAGACCAGGCTGGCCTTGAACTCACAGAGATCCGCTTGCCTCTGCCTCCGGAGTGCTGGGATTAAAGGTGTGCATCACCACTGCCTGGCTTCCTTGTCTGGTTTCCATGCCTTACGTGTCATCCTAGCCAGCCTTGACTCCCTCTGTAGCCTCATGGAGGCTGAAAAGGATGACCTAGTTTCTGTGCCTTCTTTCCTTGTCCCTCTGGACCTCTGTAGGCCTTGGACCTAGAGGGATCTCCATGTGTCCCTTGTCCTCATCAGGAAAACCTAGTCACACTCCCAGTGTTTGAGAGTGGTGTCTCCCAGAAGTTCCTGTCTGGTGCCCTGCCTATGTGCCACCTGCCTGGGTTCAGAGAACAGTTGTCACTGGGGACCACCCTGCCTATATCCTTGCCTCAAGTAGTTGTTCCCAGCATGTTAGAACAGACTTTGGCCTTGGCCTGCATGAGTCAGCTACCCCCCCCCACCCCCCCCCACCCCCAGCAACCTACAGGTCTGGAAAATCCCCCTCTCAGCTTGGCTCCTTCCTCACTGGCTCAGATCTCCCTCTAGCCTGCTGGAGTGCTCCTGTTCCTCTGGGAGGAAGCAGGGCTCCCTCATGGCCGGAGACAGGCTACAGGGCAGGAAGCCTGGGTTCTATTTCTGCCTCTGACCTTGGAGCTACCCATGGCCCTCCTTAGGACTTAAGGAACACACTGCACAAGCCAGGCTGCTGCCAGCCCAGCAACCCCCTGGGCCACTCAGGGAGCTGGGCCATTCAGGTTGGGGATGAAGTCTGGGCGGCCCTGGACATTCTGGTACTGCTGTCTGCTTTGTCCTTGCGCGGCCTCCGTGAGGTCAAGCCCAGTGCTCCGGCCTTGCCTGGTTAGCACAGAGCTTGGAGCAGAGGTCAACCCTACTGTGATCTAGGCAAGGTCTTCCTTCCCCACTGGCCTTGATTATCTCTGTGTGAGGACCGCCCACCATTGTCCCACTACCTCAGGATCTTTGTGAGCTGTCGTTCTCTGGGTGAAGTGCGTGTGCTTAGAGGAGCTCTGAGAGAGAGTCCTGGGGTCCTCAGCACTCAGTGGTCAAAGCCCAGGTCTGGGAGCCAGACCACCAGACCCTTCAGCTCCTGCAGCTAAACCCATCTTTCTCTGTCCCATTCGGGCGTTCCTGGTGCGCAGGGAACACTCTGTGAGCGAGCGAGTGCGCGCTGGCTCTACCTCTGACTATCCCAAGCAAAGACTAGGCCGGCCAGCTCCCAGTTTCTTTTCTATCATCGGGCGTCCAGCCCCACACTGCTTTTTTCCAGAGCCTCTTTCCCTCTGGCCCCATCTCCTCTCCCAGATGTGAAACACATCTGCCTTGGGATGGACAGCCTTTTGCAAATGAAGCCTCTGCCCCTGACTACCTGGCCTGTCGCTGAGGGCCCTGGCTGCCCCTGCGGGCCCTGGCTGTCCCTGGATACTCAGATCCTGGGGAGGGAGCTACAAGCAACAGCAGCTGGCATGTCCAACCTGGGTTTCTGGGGCTGGGGGCCTTCTGACTCAGTGCCCCGCACTCTTGGCCTTCCTGCAGATGTGCGTTCCTGGCGTGTTTTTCCCTGTTGAATTTCACTTTGCTATTTCCTGTCCGGTTCCAGGCTCTACTCCCCCACCCCCTTCCTCCCTACAAAGCTCTGGACCTTGCTTCCAGACAGCAGCCTCTGAGTGGTGCCAGGAATCTGCGCCTTGAGCTTCGCCTCTGTAGCCTTGCTCACATGGGCACTGGGAGGGTGTGAGCATAGCATAGGGACTCTTCTGGAGAGGACCCGAGTACGTCCTGCCCCAAATCAGTGCCCCCACAGGAAGCCTAGCCTCTTTGTCCCCTTGTGTCAACCAAGGCCTGTTCAAGACTCACCCTCCAGCCACCGCTACTCCCAGGCAGGGAAGGAGGCAGAGCCTCTCTGGTCCTGTTAATGACTGTGGTGAGATGCACAAGTCTGTCAGACCTGGGATGAGAAGCTACCTTGGGCTCTGAGAAGGGGCCAGGAATCTTTTTTTTTTTTTTTTTTTCCTCACAAGCCCCTGAGGGTGTTTTTGCTTTGTTTTGTGTTTTGGTGATGGTGGTACTTGGGATCAAATCCAGGGCCTTGCACATATGAGCTCTATTGATGAACTACTGAGACATCCCCTAGCCTTTGTTTTTTTGGTTTTGGATTTTTGTTTGTTGTCGTTGTTGTTTTGAGACATGGTCTCAATAAGGCTCAGGCTGTCCTTGAACTCATGACCTTCTTGCTTTGGCCCCTTGAGTGTTGGTATTATAGGCATATGCCACCATGTGCAGCTACTGGTTCTGAAGATTCTGAAGCCACATACCTGTGCGCATAGAGACATAGGCCGCAAGTCCTTTGGCTACCATTCCGGGCAGGGCGAGCCCTTATGTGGTGGGGAGAGAAGGGTCAGCTGGCGGCGCCGCCCTTCGGCTGCGAGGACAGAGCAGTAGGCCATACCAGGGTGTCGGGTGAAGGCAGTGCAGCTCAGCCCGGCAGACACAAAGTGACCTAATGGTGCTCAGTCCCTGAACCCAGGAATTCTCAGCCCGAGGGTGGGGGTGGTGGTGGGGGGGTTGGGGGAGGAGATCTGCACATAGGTCGGTGCGTTGGATCACAGCTGCTGTCTCTTACTCATGTGTTCAAGGATTGCTTGTGTGTGCTGAGAAAGCAGAGCTGAGCCAGCCACTGCCCCGTCTTCAGGCTGCTTCTGTCTAGTGGTCCAGTGTGAGCCTACCAGGGTCCAGGACCTGGCCAGGGCGGAGGTGGCTGTGAAAGGCAAGGAGTCTGGAGATCTCTTTAGAACTTTCTTTTTTGTCTTCCTTGTGATGCACAAGTGACTGGAATAAAACGGACTTGCTTCAAGCATACAGGTCAATAATGTATGTGAGCATGACGCATGCGCTGGAACATTCTCCCCAAAATGTCATGAGTCCCTTCTGACCCACCTGTCTAGTTCACAGCCCAGGCAAATTGCTGATCTGGCCTCCTGTCAGTGTGCAGGGTACCCTCTCCCACCCAAGTCCCCATAAGTGGACACATGATCCCTGGGTCTTTCTTATTATCTGCTGCCTGTCACTGTGCATAGGAACTGAGGGTCATTCTAATGGATTACAGGTATGAACCGCTACTCCTGGCTAACCGTGCCTTTTTGTTACTGAGCACTTAGAGGGACAATGCCTAGGAGACACAGATGTAGAGGGTAATAAGAGTTGGTCCACAAACCAGGGGAGGAAGGACATTATGGCAGAGGGCCCTGGAGCATCAGGCATGGGGGGTGTGGACTGTGGAACTGCAGTTTTCCCTCAGCTTGGACCTCGCTACCTGGTGTAGCTGTTTGATTTTCACAGGGAACCGAGTTCCTTCTGTCCAGTCCAGGCTGCTCAGACACTGCTGAGTCCCGGTAGTGCCTGAGGCCCTTTCACCAGGGATTCTGGACTGTTCTGGGGCTGTTGAATACTGTGTTCCTGTGCCTGGGGCCTCTCGGCCTTTGGGCTCCCTGGGTGGTTTTCCCTTTGGTTACCTGGACAACGCCTTTAAAAACATCTTGATATTGTCCAAATGGATGCTAGCATTCACTGTCCACTGCCATGTCTTGGAAAAGCCTGGGTCCTGGGGCTTCTTGCTTGGCCTGTGTGCTGCACACAGCCTCCCTCCCCTCTTCCTCCTAGACCCCCAGCTTTTCTAGGACAGATGCCTCAAATCCAGCTGAGCTCAGCATTAGCCTGAGGTCATGGGGAGTTGATGTCTGTCTTGACTCCGTGTAGACTAGCTGCAGGACTCTTAAGTGTTCTGAGCAGTGGAATGTGCTGCCTGCAGCCAGGCTTGGACTCCAGACTGGTGAAGAAGGCCAGGGGCCTGAGGAGGAACTGTTATAGAGGAATCCCCCCACTTCTGCCTATGTCCCCTCCACACGTCAACTGGCCACACTCCTCTATCCGCTTATGTCTCTTATCTCTGCTGACCCAGGTCACCTCATACCTACCTGTGTCTGTCCCCTTGGCCACTCTCTTGTCCTAGGTGAGCCTTATTTCTCCGAAGAAAAAGAAGCCACCTTGTTAAAAAAAGTGGTCTTCCTTTTACTGTCCACTTTTCCTGCTGAGTTCTTGAGAATCTGCACACTGGGCTCTGAGGCCTCCAGAAGTTGGTGGGATTTGGGGAAGCTGAGTCCCAAAGAGTGGTTCAGGCTCCTCCTGGCTGTGTTAGCCATAGTGAGTCTAACGACCCTGTGGGGCTTTGGCATGGATTGTTGGGTCCCCTCTGAAGTGAGGAGAAGGGCCTTGGGGTTTGGCAGTTAACTGGAGAGGGTGACTCATAGCCTGTCATCTCCTATAGGTGACGCACAGTCTGAGGGCCTATGATGACCTTTCCCTGCCTGAGGACACAGAGACTGTCACAGCTGGCTGGACTAGCTGGCCCCATTCCTACCTCTCTGACGATGAGGACCTGCTGGCTGACGACGCATCAGGAGGTAAGCCAGGGGTCTCCCTGGAGGGAGGGCTTCCAGAAACAGTTCCGACTCCTCCTGTCAGAGCTTAAGAAGGTCCTGTGAAAGTTACCCGAGGTGGGACCTTAAAAGATGGGCCATAGCCGGGCTGTGGTGGCGCACGCCTTTAATCCCAGCACTCGGGAGGCAGAGGCAGGCGGATCTCTGTGAGTTCGAGGCCAGCCTGGGCTACAGCGCGAGATCCAGGAAAGGCGCAAAGCTACACAGAGAAACCCTGTCTCGAAAAACCAAAAAAAAAAAAAAAAAGATGGGCCATAAATTGAGTATGGTGGTACTCATCTAATTAATTCTTGAACTTGGGAGATGGAGGCAGGAAGATCAAGAGTTCAAGGCTAGCTTCTGTAACGTATGAGTTCGAGGCCAGCCTGACATAAATGAGACCTTGTCCAAAACAAACCAAAACCCAAAAACAACCACTACCAACACACACACACACACACACACACACACACACACACACAATAGACAAGAGCTGGTGAGGTGGTTCAGTGGGTAAAGGTGCTTGCCACTAAGTCTCACGACCTCAGTTCAATCCTCAGAACCCACGTGATAGAAGGAAGGAACCAACTAGAGTCTCCACGTACTCACTGAGGCACAAACACACACATACACTAAATAGACAAACAACTAAACAAATAAGTATACATTTTTTTTAAAATCAACAAACAAAAAGCATGTGGATATGTATGTCCAGTACCCTGGTCTCATGATCCCAGTATCCTCTACTTGCAATCTCTGTGACTCTGGGCTGGCCACCGCTCCTCTCTGCTGCCTGGGGCCTTTAAGACCAATGGGAAGATGGCTGACAGTGCACAGTAGGGGACACTGGCCACCCATCCCCCTCCCCTTCAACTTGTCCCTACTTGGAGGTCAGGCTGACCTGGCTCCTCTGACCCATCAGACAGATGGTCCTTGGAATTTGGGGCCTCCGTCCACACCCTATGATGGAGGCCTTCAAGCTAACTAGGCATGGGGTGGGAGTGGGATAGCTATTCTGTATTGGAATGACCTTCACCACTGGTCAGGAGCCTACAGCTATGCCTTGTACTGTGCTCAGTGGGTATTTGTTGCTGAACTAAGTCTCCCTTTTCTGTGCAGATGGCCTGGGCAGTGGAGACCTGGGCAGCGGGGACTTCCAGATGGGTAAGTTGCTGACGGAAGGCCCAGAGCAGACCTATTGGTTGCAGAGGCCCCATCTCTTGGCTGAAGGCCCAAGGGTCCTGAGAGATGGTCCTGTGGGGATGGGCAAGCACCTTCGAGGTTGGGAATGGGCAAGTTTGGCCGTTTCCTGTGTCACCAGCACAAAACTCCGGACAGTCACCACAAGAAGCTCAGTTCTGATTGGAACAGAAAGCTAGCCTGCCTCTCAGTGTTCAAAGTAGTTAGGTATCTTCCAGGACCGAGGTCATTTTCCCTCAGCTGGTGTAGCAGGAGCATCCACTACGCCCACGTGTCTGAGGGTGGCCTCCCACCTGGGCCACTGTGTGCAAGACTGGCCCCTGGCAGCCTGGCCACCTGTGATCTCATGGCACCCGGACATGACTGCTGCCTGAAGTTTTCCTGCACATAGGTCTTTGCAGGACCACAGGATGCCTGACACCTAGCTGGGGACAGAAATGGTGGTGTTGGGTGGTTGTGTAGACACAAGCCACATCCCAGAGTAGCCTGGGCTGATGTGCCCTGGAAACGGCCTCCTGTTGAGGCTTTGGCCTAGCTAGTTCAGTGGTTCTCGACCTGTGGGTCACAAACCCTTTGGGGTTGCATATCAGCTACCCTGCATATCAGACATTTCACATCACGATTCATAGCAGTGGCAACATTACAGTTATGGAGAAGCAACGAAATAATTTCATGGTTGGGGTCACCACAGCATGAGGAACTGTATTAAAGGGTCACAGCATTAGGAAGATTGAGAACCACTGATCTAGTTCCTTCGAGAGCACCCGTGGCCTGCCTGGGGGATGCCTTCTGCACTATATCTCCTTTCAATGCTCCTTGGCATCTCCTGAGATGCTGGAGTGAGGGCCCGCAAGGCCAGAAGTGGGGGGAAGAAGGAAGGATAGCTGCTGGGAGGGTCCAATCCCAGGGATCGATCTGTCCTTTGTAGGAGATGGCAGGGCCTGAACTCTCCAGTCCCAGCTGTGCACAGCTGACTGCCCTTGAGGTGTGGCCATCCAGGGGGCTCAGTCCCAGCCGGGGAGGGGCAGGTGTGCATCCTGATGCCCAAGGTCATCGTGTGTATCACATGAGCTTGCTCAGGACCCGCACCCCTCCAGTGCAGGCAAGGACTCTGGTAGGGCATGATGAGCTGTCCTCCTTGACTTGACACTCGTGTCCAGCCCCTGAGATGTCCCTTACAGACAGGCAAGACTATCTCTCCAGCTCCTCCCAGCTTCATCCGGACCACACCCTTCATGGACCACCCCTGGGTCCGCCTCAATCCTCTCCTTTCCCTTCCAGCCGCTAACCTGCCCGTCAGCCTTTCCCCGCATCTTGGGTCCTGTTTGATTTCTCCATCTCTGTGGAAACTTCTGTCCACTTCCCTCCTTGCCCCCCCCCAACTCCGCCTCTATCACTGTGTCTTCCTTCTCCCTCTCCCTCTCTCCTCCCCATCTTTACCAATGCCTAGACACTTCTCTGCCACCTCCCCACTCTGCTCTCCGTGTGTCCCTTCCCCAAGGTCTCTGGTTCTCTGTCTCCTTTGCTGTGCCTACTCTTCCTGTCAGTCTGTCTGTCTGTCATTGTTCTGCAGACCTCCCTCCCAGCTCACCCTTGACATTCAGGCTTTGTTTTTGTTTTTGTTTTTGTTTCCCTCCCTGTGTTCCTCTGCCCCCCTTGGGGAAGGGACACACAGGAAGCCAGAGGCACCTCTCTGAAGAGTCAAGGCCAGGCGATCCCTGTGCCTCCCCACCAGGGCTCCAGATTGGAACACGGTGCTAGGGCCCTGCTGTTGTTTTTCTAGGAGTGCTGGCCAGGATGCAGCCAGGCTCTAGAGCTGGGAGCAGCTTGTCTCAACCTCAGTGCAGGCTGGTTTGCTGCCCACCCAAGGGATCCCAAACTGGAGACACAGCCCAGTCATGATGAGGAGTCTCCTGAGCAGGAATGGGTGTTTGGAGCTGGGGTGGCCCAATAGGGGCTAGGGGTGTGTGCCTCCTCCTCACACCAGGACTCAATGCAGCTTAATCCTCCTCTGCTCCAGCCTTCTGTCTCAGTGAATACTTTAGCCGGGGTCAGAGGCCAGGTGGAGGAGGTCTGGTCAGGGCAGATGCCCAGAGCACCCCCCTCCCCCAGGCAGCCTCACAATTCCAGCAATCTCAGTCCCTCGGCTCTGGGTGAAGTCTCAGCTCGGGCTAATGACCCACCCAGGGTGCTCACCCTGGCTCGCCTCTGCTTTGGGACAAGGAAAAGGGTCAGGCTGGAGGACTCCAGCCCTTCCCAGGCCCTGGTAGAAAGGGGCTTTGTGGCACTCTAACACTCCTTGGGAGTGGGCACATTCCTGGGCAGAGGCCCGGCCTCCTCACCCGAACTTGGCCGTGGGCTGAGGCCAGGGGCCGGGGTGGGGGCTCTCAATGGGCCTCTGTGCCTGCACACAAGAGGCCTCTGTGGTGGAGCTCACAGCCCCACACTCCGCCCACAAGCTCCACCTACTCAGCACCCAGGAGCCCAGCCCCACCATTGGCTGTGGTTCAGAGCAGACACAGTATCCCCTCACAGTGTAGGATCCACTCCAGCACCTGGCCCAGGACCCCAAGGACCCTCTCTTAGCATGAGCTGTAGAGGAAGAACACCCTGGCTTGGGGTCTGCACACCTATAGGCCTGAAGGCTAGAGAGTACAGTGAAAGGCACCCCCACTATGTCACATACATCCTGACCTGATGTCACATGTACTAACCCCAGGGCCTTTGCACCTATCAGTTCCTCTGTGCACAGTGCTCTTCTCACAGACACTGCAAATGGCTCTCCCCTTTCCTTCAAAGAGACTCCTTCCCCGAACCCCCATGGAGAACTGTACCCTCCCCACCCTGCCCTCTCCCCAGGCCCCATTCCCTATAGTCCACTCATGCTTACCCATTTGATTTATTTCTTTTTTCCCCCCAACTAGAAAATGGTCTCTCTGGGGATGGGAATTTACATCTGTAGAGTCCATCATTGTACCCCTGCCCTAGAACACCACCTGGCACACAGTAGACCCTGAACAATGCTCCTCCAGTCTAGGGCTGGGCCTAGGGCTTGTCCTAAAGATCCGAGTTAATAGTCACTGTCAACACTGCTCCCTTGCTGTGTTCCAGGTACCATGTGGATCCTCACAGCAGCCTTTGGGGTGGGCACTGTTGGCCTCAGGGTATAGATGCAACATTAGAGCTCAGAAATGTCACAGGCCATTAGTGGCCATTCTGCTCCAGCAATAAGGCTGTTAACTAGGGAGCTGCCCTACCTCCACACTGTGGGTGGTAACATTTGGTATCTTGTGCCCACTCTGTGCCGGGGACTGTTCTGAGCACTGTGCACACACTTCAGACTACTTGGTGACTCTTATTAACCTGATATTTATAACCTGTGCTTAAACTCATGAGTACACAAAAATATCCTGTATGTACATAACAGGGACTTAAGGAATTATTGGGTCACCGGTTGTGATGGCACGTGCCTTTGATCCCAGCATTCTGGAAATAGAGGCAGGAGCATCAGAAGTTTGAGGTCATCCTTGGCTACATGTTATATTTGATCTTAGTGTGGGCTACATGAGACACTACCTCAAAAAAAAAAAGTTCAAGGCCGGGCGGTGGTGGCGCACGCCTTTAATCCCAGCACTTGGGAGGCAGAGCCAGGCGGATCTCTGTGAGTTCGAGGCCAGCCTGGTCTCCAAAGCGAGTTCCAGGAAAGGCGCAAAGCTACACAGAGAAACCCTGTCTCGAAAAACCAAAAAAAAAAAAAAAAAAAAAAAGAAAAAAGTTCATGGTCAACATGATACATGCCTGGGTACATACCAAAGCTAACCCAGAATCTGAGACCCTGTCTCAAACAACAACAACAACAATTAAAAACAGGAGCTGGAGAAAGGGCTCTATTGAATAAGAGCATGGGCTGGGCATGATGATGCACGCCTCTAATCCTACCATCCAGGCGGCAGAGGCAGGTGGATCTCTGTGAGTTCAAGGCTAGCTTGGTCTACAGAATGAGTTCCAGGACATCCAGGGCCATGTAGAGAGACTCTGTCTCAAAAAAACAAAACAAGACAAAAAGACCACTTGCTGCCTAAGCATGAGACCCTAAGTTCAAATCCTCAGCATCCATGTTAAAAGCCCATCTTGGCCCCGGAGCCCTGTAACCCCAGCTCTGATTGGAACAGAAACAGAATGGCTGGGGTTTGCTGTCTGCCAACCCAGCTTCAGGTTCAGTGCGAGACCCCGTCTCCAGGGAAGAAAGCAGACTGATAGAACAAGACACTTCATGTCTTCCTCTGGCCTCCATGGGTTCATGGGAATGTGCACCTGCTACATGTGTGCATATATCACACAAACACAAAAAGAAAATTGAGAATATGGGAGTGTGTATGTTTCTATGTGTTCACACACCATTCTCTGTGTAATGTAGGTAGATGGCATAGCTTGGTTTGCTCATTATTTGTGTCAGGCTCTGTATATGCATGTGTGTGTGCACAGGGATGTGCTTGGATGTATACATACAAATGTCTGACTCATTTGCCAATAGAGAGTTTAATCCACATTTCTAACTCAGGAACGTTGTGCTGCCCAGCCATCTTTCACTGTGACCTAATACCAGAGGTAGTTGATTTTCTTTTAAATTTATTTATTTTTATTTTACGTGTATTGGTGTTTTGTGTGAGGGTGCCAGGTGCCCTGGAACTGGAGTTACAGACAGTTGTGAGCTGCCATGTGGGTGCTGGGAATTGAACCCAGGTCCTCTGGTAGAGCAGTCTTAACCACTAAGCAATCTCTCCAGCCCTGGTAATCGACTTTGAAGGAAGGAAAATTTATTTAGGTCCACAGTTTCAGACCTTGGCCGTTCGGCTCTGCTGCTCTGGGCCTGTGCTGGCACAGTATACCATGGTGGCGGGGTAGCAGAGGAGTCTGGTTCACCTAGTAGTGTCTGGGAGGCAGAGAGAGAGACATAGAAGGGCTGAGTCTCAATATCCCTTTCAAGGCCAGGCCCTCAATGACCTAACTTCCATTCATTAGGTTCCGCCCCTACAGCAGCAACGACAAACACCTGGGAGATGGCTAAAAGGTCTGCTACTTTCTAACAGTGCTCTAAACTGGGGACCAAGTTTTCAACACGTGGGCCTTTGGGAGACTTGAGATCCAAACTCCAGCCGGCATGATCATCAGTGGCTATAAACTGTGTTGTATACATGCAGTGCTGAAGGAAACATCAGCTGTATGTTATTGTCACACCAGAATGACATGAGTTTATTTGGCCGTGGCTCACAGATAGGCACTTGGGCCACAAGTGGGTGGGTTCCTCCTTTCCCCAGGGAGCTCCTGGTTTGGTGGGGCAGGGTGAGAGGTGACCATGCTTCTCATCCCCAAGTGCCAGCTCTGCACACAGGAGCAGTGTGGGAAGCCAAGCATCCTTTACTCTGGGCAGCAGCCCTGGGGTATCAATGTGGCTGACTCCCTCATCCCCACATTTTATGAAGAAGGAGTAAGACTTCCACTGAGGCAGATCAGTTTCTGAAGTAGCCGACTTAGGACCTGATAGTTCCTGTGGTGCTGTGTGGCCCAGGTGTACCCAGCAGAATTGGTGTGACAAGGAAAGGAAGGTTCCCATTTTGGAAAGCAGAGGTGCTGTGAGAGCCCCGAGTGGGGGCCCCACACCAGCCAGGGCAGCCCATGTGCTCTTCTTAGAGAGTATGGTGGCTGAGCTGAGACCAGAAGGACGAATAGGAACTGGCTGGGAAAACACATCACGATAAAGGGGCGATCTCATGCAACCCAGTGCCCTGAAAACTGCCCCTTCCTGCCCAGCCTCCTCTGAGCCTTGGGCAGGCCTTTCAGGCTTCTGCAGGCTGTGCTGTGACAGAGAGTGCTGGGCCTTTCTGCAGGTACCCAGGTATCAATCAGCCTGTGTGGCAGTCCAACACCTTATTTTCAGCCTGCCTATTGGGCTCCCACCAGCCAAACTGGGCCCTTCACCATGATATTCTACCTTTTTTCCAGTCTATTTCCGGGCTCTGGTAAATTTTACTCGGTCCATTGAGTACACCCCCCAGCTGGAGGATGCGAACACCAAGGAGTTCCGAGAGGTGTCGGATGCTGTGGTGGATAAGGTACGCGGGAGAGAGTTACCTGGGGTTGGAGGCGCCCCACGGGTGGCAGGCAGTACTGGAGTATGTGGGAGGCATTTGATGGTGGTGTGTCCCCACAGCTGGAGTCAGAGTACTTGAAGATCCCTGGAGACCAGGTTGTCAGCGTGGTGTTCATCAAGTGAGATGGGTTCCTGGGGATGGGAGTGGTGGGACCAACCAAGAGGGGCCGAGGATGGGAAGGGGCTTGGCTACCGAGAGCAGGGCAGGGAGGGTCTGAAGGGATGGGTCATTTTTGGTTTTTATTTTTGTTTTTTTCAAGACAGGGTTACTCTGTGTAGCCCTGGCTGCCCTGGAACTTGCTCTGTAGACCAGGCTGGCCTCAAACTCACAGAGATCCTCTTGCCCCACCCCCCGAGTGCTGGGATTAAAGGCATGTGTCACCATTACCCAGCAGGGATGGGTCATACTTGACAGGATTTCAGAGAGCATAGATGGGGTATCCTGTACCAGAGATGTCCCTACCCTAGGCACAGGCTGCCCAGATACAGGGCTGGACATCACGACAGGAACTTGGCAGAGGTGTGGAGCTCATAGACCTCTTTCTCCTTAGGGAGCTGGATGGCTGGGTCTTTGTTGAACTGGATGTGGGCTCCGAAGGGAATTCGGATGGGGCTCAGATTCAGAATGTGCTCTACACAGTCGTCTCCAGAGGCTCCATTGGCCCCTACATCACCTCCCCTTGGGGGTTCAAGTTCCGACGCCTGGGCACAGGTGAGCCTGTCCTCCAAACGGGGGTCACCCCTCCAGTTCTTCAGACTCTGGCCCCTTTTGGTGTCCCTGCCTTGTATCTTCTTGACTAGGACTAGCCCACCACTGAAGACAGGCTCAGGCTCGGGATGAACTCACTCCATCCTGAGCCCGAGCCTGTCTGACAGGCTCTGTAAATCTCCATTTGGTTAGAGCCAAGCTGCTTCCTCTGTGGACCCAGGAGGCTGTATCCTCACAGATCTTTGTGTATTGACAGTAGATAAAACTCCTCCTTCATACAGCATTTCCAAGTCAAAAGACATTGGCATTCAGCAAAACCAACAGTTGTAGGGCTGGGGAGGTGATTCGGCAGGTGAAGAAGCCTGGGCTTCAGATCCTTAGCACCCATGTGCATACCGGGAGAGTGTGGCAATCCACCTGTAATTCCAGCTGTCTGGAGGCAGAGGCAAGATCCTCAGAGCAAGCTAGCTAGCTAGACTACAGAATCAGCAAGCTCTGATTCAAGAGAGAGACCCTGCCATAGTATAAAAGGTGAAGATCAATCAAGGAAGATCACCCATGTCAATCTCAGGCCTCCACACCCACACATATCACATACATGTGCATCTTTATGATATGCATCTATACACGCAAAGACACATTGCACGCATGCACACGCGTGCACACACACACACACTTTTTGTACTAAAACCCATCAGTCATTCCCCAAGCACCAAGTGAGTGCAGGCCCTGTGCATAAAGCCCTGATACCCAGTATCCACGCAGGCCTCCCAGGCTCCATGAAGTGTTCCTCTTGTATTCAAGATGAGGGAGCTGAGGCTCACAAAGGAAGAACAGCCATGCACACTAGTGGGGATGCAAGCCACATCCCGTGTTTGTGCTGCTCTCTCTAGAACCCATGACAGATGGGAAACCAAAGAGAAACCAGCCCAGAGAGGACAGGAAATGGGCCCCAAGTTGTTCTGCACGTAAAACCTACCAGTGCACCCCAAAGTCAAACTTGCTCTGCTGGGTCTTCAGACCCAGGCCTAAAGTTTGCTGGAGGCCTAGCCATCTATTCCCACCTTCAGTGAGTTCTCAGGGCGGGAGGCGGCAGCGGCAGGCTCAGCGCGGGCCTCAGTTTCCAGGTCCCAGGTGGGATGGTTGCTGACTACAGCTTCCTTTCCAGCACAGACCCCCCCGCCACCCCCAGCTGCTGTGGGGGTCACAGTGACACCAGGTGAGAGTGTGAGCCTGGCCGAGGCCCAGAGGGGTCCTAGAAAACCTAACAGATGGAGGGAGAAAAGAAGGGCAAAGGCCACATGGCTGCCTCCTCCCACCGTCTCTTTGGCCTCACTGGGCCAGGCTGTAGCCTGCACGTGTATGGCATGGTGGCTGCATGTGTGAGGCGTGTCACCCGTGTGAAGGTCCGTGTAAGGGGTCCTGCACTGTGTTCCACGTGTGCCATGTGTGTGCCCACCAAGTGCTTCTTGCTCTTGCTGTCTGCCACAGTGGCCTGACTCCGGGCACCACAGCCACTCACAGCCATGCCTTGCCTGTGCTGTCACACCGCTAGCTCCCTCAGCCTGCTGCCTGACTCTCTCCTTCCCCCGCCCCCAACAGTGCCCCACCTCCCAAGGGTCTGCACCGAGACCGAGTTTGCTTGCCACAGCCATAATGAGTGTGTGGCTCTGGAGTATCGCTGTGACCGGCGACCTGACTGCAGGGACATGTCGGATGAGCTCAATTGCGGTGAGAAGCTGTTGGGAACCTCAAGGGGTCCCTGGTGGCCTGCCCAGGGTGGGGCTACATCTCTGGGTCCTCTGGACTATAAGGGTTTGGTGCAGGCAGAGAGGCAGGTCGGGAGAGGGTGGGGATGGGAAAAGAGTGATGGCAGAAGCTAGTCATGGGGTAGACTCCAGGGAGCATGGGGGACTCTGGGACGAGGGGTGAGAGCCACCCATTCACTAAACATCAAGGGGTCCTGTTCACAGAGGAGGTACTCCCCGAGGTCAGCTCCTTGCCACCCGCCATTGTGAAGGTGTCACCGTCACCGCTGTGGCCAGAAGCGGTTACAACACCTCCACTGCTAGTCACACATGGACCTCAGTTACTGTTACCCAGCGTCGTCTGGCCCACAGCCTGTGGACTCCAGGAGGCCAGGTGCCACAGTGGGCATTGCATCCCCAAAGACTACCTTTGTGATGGGCAGGAAGACTGCAAGGATGGCAGTGACGAACTGGACTGTGGTGAGTGCTGTGCAGGACAGGAGCGCGGGGACTGGGTCTGCTCAGCAAAGGACCATTGCGACTCCCTGCCTGGTCCGCACAGGGCCCTCTCCACCCTGCGAACCTAATGAGTTCGCCTGTGGAAACGGACACTGTGCTCTCAAGTTGTGGCGCTGTGATGGTGACTTCGACTGTGAGGACCACACAGATGAGGCTGATTGCCGTGAGTATGCCAGGCCCCACTGTGCCCCTATCCTGTAGTCTGTGTTCTTCTGTCCCGTGCTCTGCGAGGCATGCTGGCCTTCCTGGTGAGGGACCCTGCAGACCAACGTCCAAGTTCCCGTGTTTGGAACTGCCGTTAGCAGACAGCCGCTGGCCATGTCTCTCCTGCTCTACTGCATTTGGGTAAACTTTAGTCTTTTCTTTGTTACTGTGTTGGTATTGGTGAGAGGCCTGGATGGGCGGATCTCTGTGAAGATGGTGTCCTGGACTGATGTGTGGGTCCCAGCCTAACCCATGGGCTACTCAGTCTATTTTATGTTGTAACAGAATGCCAGGACCTGCTCACTTTATAACCCATTGTATTTGGCTCCGTTTTGGAGGCATTTTGGGTAACGTGGGCAAGGTGAAGGGAGTGACCCAGAGGACACCTAAAGAAGGCAAAGAAGGTGGTAGCTAAGCCATGTTGCCCTGCAGACACTGCCCTGTGCTCACTTCACCTGGTTTTGTCCTCAGCCGTCAAGGAGCATGAGGAAGAATGTGGGCCCACGGAGTTCCGATGTGTCTCCACCAACCGGTGCATCCCAGCCAGCTTCCACTGTGACGAGGAAACCGACTGTCCTGACCGAAGTGATGAGTTTGGCTGCAGTGAGTGAGGAGCTGGGGGTGGAGTAGGGATGGCGCTGGGTGGGTTCCACTTTCCATCTGCTTTCTATTCCCAGTCTCTCTTCCGGCACTTCCTGCCCCAACTGCCTATTAAACACTCCACTCCTGCTCTGCTGTCTCCAGTGCCTCCCCAGGTGGTGACCCCTCCCCAGCAGTCCATCCAGGCTTCCCGGGGACAGACAGTGACTTTCACCTGTGTAGCCATTGGTGTCCCCACACCCATCATCAACTGGAGACTCAACTGGGGCCACATCCCTGTTCATCCCAGGTGCAACTCAGGTGGGGGTGATTTGCCTGTGGAAGAGGCTGAGTCTGTGCCTCAAGCTTAACCTACCACTGTCTTGGTGTATACCAGGGTGACAATGACCAGCAAGGGAGGGCGTGGCACACTGATCATCCGGGACGTGAAGGAGGCAGACCAGGGCGCATACACCTGTGAGGCCATGAACGCACGTGGCATGGTGTTCGGCATTCCAGATGGCGTGCTGGAGCTTGTCCCGCAGCGAGGTGCTGTAGATGGGTGGGTGTAGGGTGGATGACCAGCACCAGTGCCACAGGACCTCCTGCTGGTGACCAACCACAGCCCCTTCTCTGCCTTCTGGCAGGCCCCTGCCCCGATGGACACTTCTACTTGGAGAACAGTGCCTCCTGCCTGCCCTGCTTCTGCTTTGGTGTGACCAACGTGTGCCAGAGCAGCCGGCGCTTCTGGGACCATATCCGGCTGAGCTTTGACCAGCCCAATAACTTCAAGGGTATGTGGATGGGTGGGCTCCAGGCTTCTGGGAACCTGGGACAGATGGAGAAGGACCAGGGCCAAAGGGTAGGGAGTAACCCAGAAACACTGCGTTATGTCAGGAAAACCTTTAGGACAAGCCAGATCCACGTTTGTAGCTTCCCTGCCTTGGGTTGTAGGGAGGACAGACTCCGTAGTCTAGGCCCCATGTCTACACACACACACACACACACACACACACACGTGCATAAACACACACACACACACACATGTGCATAAACACACACACACACACGTGCATAAACACACACACACACACACTACTAAAAAGAGGGTTGGGGAGATGGCTGAGTCAGTGAAATGCTTGCCACACAAGCATTGAGGACCCAAGTTCAATCCCCAGCACCCATTTGAAAGCCAAGTACAATAATATGAGCCTGAAACTTCAGCCCTGGGGAGGCAGAAACAGAAGGATTCCTAGGACCGCTGGCCAGTCAGTGTAGCAGTCAAGTTCCAGGGTCAGTGAGAAACCCCATCTCAAAAAAACAGATACGGATTTGGGGAGTTCGTGTATTAGTTAAGAGTGCTTCATGTTCTTCCAAAGGATGGTGGTTCACTTCCCAGCACCTGTTAGGCAGCTCACAAACACCTGTAACTCCAGCTCCAGGGGACCCAACATCCTCTTCTGAATCCTGCTGGCATCTACACCTATTTATGTATGCACATCCCCAAAAACATGCATTTGTGGATTAAAACAATAAAATAAATCATTTTAAAAAATAGGTGGAGGAGCCAAGCATGGTGGTACACACCTTTAATTCCAAAACTGGGAGCCAGAGTCGGGCAGATCTCTGTGAGTTTGAGCCTGCCTGGTCTACAGGGTGAGTTCCAGGGCAGCCAGAGCTATATACAGAGACAAAAACAAAAACAAACCAACTAAACAGAGCTGGAAGGCTTGTGAGATGGCTTAGTCGGTAACAGTACTTACCTCCAAGCCTGATTGACAATCTAAGTTCAGTCCCTTCAACCATCATGATGTAAGGAGAGACCTGATTGCCTAAGGTGGACCTCCGACATGCTGTGGCGTGTTAATGCACACACATAAATAAATAACGTTGGGTTTTTTTTCCCCAACGTCAACCTCTGACCACACACATACACACATACACACACACACCACACAAAAAGCAAAATTATTGGATCGCCACCAATGATAAGTGAGTATCAAATGACTGAGTGTAGATACCAAGTATTCCTACTGTCCTGTGAACTGGCACTGCCCTGGGGGCTGGCAGGGTGCTGCAGGGAAATCACATGTGGGGAAAGGGTTGGACCAGTGACCTTTCCTAACAATAAGAGTGAGCCCCTTTTTTGAGCACTTCCCTCATTTTTAAGCTTTTTAAGTCAGCTTGTGCATGTTAGCTTCATTACTCGGTGAGTTGGGCCACCAGGAACATCCTTTTCTAGATGAGGAAACAGGCCTTTGTCCAGGCTCAGGCCCCAGGAACATGATGGAGCCGGGCCTTGGGTTTCTGCTCTTCAGCCCTACATAGTTCTCTGCTAACCTCAGTGGTGTGTTGCCAGCCCAATGGCCCAAAGGCTCTGGGAAGCCCTGCCACACTGAGCCTCTTGCCCTTTCCTTGACTGTGGCTTCTCACATAGCTCCCAGCTGTCACCGCAGTGATGGCCTTCCCTCGAGCATGCACCAAAACTTCAGTAGGCAAAATGACTGGAAAGAGCAAAGAACTAATGATTCTTTTGTCAGTGGGGGTAGGGGAATTAAAACAGGGTCTTATGTATCCCAGGCTGGCCTCCAGCTTGAACTCATGATCCTCCAGGAGTGCTGGGATTACAGGTGTGTGCCATGCCCAGCTCTGCTTGGCTACTTCCTAATTTCCAGAGACAGAGGCCTCTGTTTTCTCTCAGTTACCCATTCCTGGGTCCCAGCTCTCAGGGTGGCTGTTCCCCGCTAATCAGAGGCTGCAGTCTTTACCCTACGTCTTCTGTTCTTGCAGGTGTGAATGTGACCATGCCCTCGCAGCCCGGTGTGCCACCCCTCTCCTCTACCCAGCTGCAGATTGACCCAGCCCTACAAGAGTTCCAGCTGGTTGACCTGTCTCGCCGCTTCCTTGTCCATGACGCTTTCTGGGCCCTACCCAAGCAGTTTCTGGGTAACAAGGTGAGGGCAGGGCCTGCTCAGTCTCTGCTCACTCTGAAGCAGGGCAAGATCTCCACGGACTGCTCTCCCAACCCCCTTTGGGCCCGTCCCTGACCACCTACTCTGGGCTGGCTAGAGTGCCCCAACCTGGCCTCCACGGGTACAGTATTACATACTGTCTGCCATGGACTGGGCTCCCCATGCCTAGTTTTCTATGAGCCTTCCATGCCAGGCACTGCAGGAGCCTTAGATGAGCAGAGTGAGGAACGAGAGGACAGGATACAGATGCTTGAGAATGGCTGCCCAGCTCTGACCTAACCTGTCTTGGCCAGGTGGACTCCTATGGTGGCTCCCTGCGCTACAGGGTACGCTATGAGCTGGCACGAGGCATGTTGGAGCCAGTGCAGAAACCAGATGTGATCCTTGTGGGTGCAGGGTACCGCCTCCACTCTCGAGGCCACACACCCACGCATCCCGGAACTCTGAACCAGCGCCAGATCCAGCTCTCTGAGGTTGGTGGCACCTGAGTCCCAGGGGTTGGTCTAGGAGCGGGGGGGGGGGGGGGGGGGGATTGGCCAGAGCGGAGTGATGCATGCCATGCAGGCACTGATAGACAAAACAACCTTGTCCCCTGCAGGAGCACTGGATCCATGAGTCTGGCCGGCCTGTGCAGCGGGCTGAGATGCTGCAGGCACTGGCGGGCCTGGAGGCCATACTGCTACAGACGGTGTACAACACCAAGATGGCCAGTGTGGGGCTGAGTGACGTCATCATGGACACCACTGTCACCCATAGCACCAGCCACGGCCGTGCTCACAGTGTGGAGGAGTGCAGGTGCCTGCCCCCGTGGGGCTGGGGATCGCGGGAATGCTATCCGGGGTAGAAGGGAAGCAGCAGAGCCTGAAGTTCCTGAACCATTCTCTTGATCCTCTCCCCCACAGATGCCCCATTGGCTATTCTGGTTTGTCTTGCGAGAGCTGCGATGCCCACTTCACCCGGGTGCCTGGCGGGCCCTACCTGGGCACCTGCTCTGGCTGTAATTGCAATGGCCACGCCAGCTCCTGTGACCCTGTCTACGGCCACTGCCTGGTGAGTGGCGGCCACTCGGACATTGGTGGGACTCCCCTACCTCCACAAGCAGTGCATGACCTCCAGAACAGCTTGAATGGCTCCAGGTGAACGACCATGACCTGGGGATACGTTAACAAGAGAATCGGTGTCTGGACAAGAACTGAAAGTCTCTCCCCACTCGGCGAGGGCTAGAAGAAGCGTGGCCTAGACATTACACATTCTCTTTGGAAATAGTGATGAGGACTAGGATTGTGGAGCTGATCAAAGAGAATGCACAGACAGGGTACTGTCTTCAGATCCCAGAGCAGCTGTAGGGGTGACCGAATGGACTCTAAGGCAGAACTGGCTCTGGGTGCAGCCTGGAAGAGGGTGACAGATTTTGAATCCATATCAAGAGGTGCTTGGACCCATACATGGGACTGGCTTCCATGCTGGACTACCACTGCCAGGGAAGCACCTGAATGCTACTATCTACATAGCTGTGGAGCATTCTAGAGCCTGTCTGGCCCAGTTCTGCTCAGTAGGACCTAAGCCACCCCTACCCTCTCCTGTCCTAGAATTGCCAACACAACACAGAAGGACCTCAGTGTAACAAGTGCAAACCTGGCTTCTTTGGGGACGCCACAAAAGCCACAGCCACTGCCTGCCGGCCCTGCCCCTGCCCATACATCGACGCCTCCCGAAGGTCAGACCCCGCTCAGGATATGGTAGTGTGGCAAGTAGGGGTATGCTTTGCCAGGGGAACCAGGTACCCACATGGGTTCCAGTCCTGACCTGCTCACTGAGTTGTCCCATGCTCTTTGATCTCTCGTGGACCTCATTTTCCCTTTCTGTATAATGGGCCAGTCTCCCGTCCTACAGTTGCTGTGGGGCCACAGAGCAAGAACAGGGGCCAGGGGATGGCATCACACCTCTCTGTGTGTCCGTGAGGATAGAAGTCATTTCCTGGGGCGAGCATGTCAGGCCTGGCATGCAGTCCTACCCTTCTACCCTGCCCACTTGGTCCCCACAGATTCTCAATTACTTGCTTCCTGGACACGGATGGCCAAGCCACCTGCGATGCGTGTGCCCCAGGCTACACTGGCCGTCGCTGTGAAAGGTAAGGGGACGCTGACAGGATTGGGGGTGGAGACAGGATGTTCAGGCTGGGTTTGACCGCATTGTTTCCCCCAGCTGTGCCCCTGGGTATGAAGGCAACCCCATCCAGCCCGGAGGGAAGTGCAGGCCTGTCAGTGAGTATTGCGACTGTCTCCTCTCATACCCTGCTGGGCTGGGCACCTCTCCCCCGTCCCAGCCCATACGCAGAATCCCTGGAGAGCTACCCATTCTCACCCAATCTGCCAATGCTTTCCTTCCGCCTCCAGCCCAGGAACTTGTGCGCTGCGATGAGCGAGGTACCCTGAGTTCTACCACCGGAGAGGCCTGCCGCTGTAAGGTACACTGGCTGTTTACTCTCTCCCCAAGACCTTGGGCCCAGCCTCACTGTGGCCAAGGGAGGAAAGAGATCCTACCCTCTCCAGTACCTTGGCGAGTGGACACTGGCCTTGCCTGAGGCCCAGAGACCTGGCTAGCTGGTCTTCTGTACCATGTGAGAAGTCCTGGCCTTGGGCAGGAGCACTGATTAAGAAGTCAGCCACCCTGAGTTCAGTCTTTTGACACACCCTCAGCAGCTGTGGCACGCATTCTGGCTGTGGCCTGCATGGCTCTGTCAGGTCTCATGCTGCTATCACTTTGACGATGGGAGAATCTCGTGTGAGCAGAGAAAGGAACTGGGCGAGCTTTGCAGTCAGGCGCTCCCAGTCTTGTAACGAAGAGTGGATAAAGGCACTGAGTGACCCTGTGTGCTGTTTCATGTCTGAAGCCTCTGAGGCTCTAATGGAAGTTGAGTGAGGTGGCTGCAGAGACACCAGCAGGGTGCTTGAAATTCGCCATCTTCAGTTGTAGTGGCAATTAATTCAATCAGCCTGCTTTGTTTCGAGGCTCGGCTATCTGTGAGCCTCTTAGCCGTCAATGAAAAAAAGGGAGAGCAGTTTCTGTGAGCACCCACACGCTGGTGGTAATTGTGCTGACGGTGGTGATACCTCACATCTATGTGTTTTCCATGGTGCTCTGGGACCCCCATCTAGACTGTGGGTGGATTCGGCTTCTGGTTCCAGGCAGCCCCTCCCGTGGGCCAGCCTGCAGCTCCCGACTCTGTGTCCACAGAGCAATGTGGTAGGGCGCTTATGCAATGAGTGTTCGGATGGCTCTTTCCACCTGAGCAAGAAGAACCCTGATGGCTGCCTCAAGTGCTTCTGCATGGGAGTCAGTCACCAGTGCAGCAGTTCCTCCTGGAGCCGTGCCCAGGTACCCACGAGAGGGCGGCAGCGGGGTGGGGTTGGAGGGACAAAGGGTGGCCCTTACCACCACCACAACGGCCCCGTCCCAACGTTCTCCATCTCCAGGTGCTCGGGGCCTCCGAGGAGCCCTCTCAGTTCAGCCTGACGACCGCCGCAGGCACCCACACCACCAATGAGGGTATCTCGTCCCCTGCACCCGGGGAGCTGTTATTCTCCTCCTTCCAGAACCTCCTGTCTAGACCCTACTTCTGGAGCCTTCCTGCCAGCTTCCGAGGAGACAAGGTGGGTGGGACAGAGGAACAAGACAGGCAGGGCATTGAGAGAATAGCAATAACATGCCTAACTGAAGTCTCTCACTGAAAACCTGTCTACCCCTATCCTAGGTGACCTCCTATGGAGGAGAGCTGCACTTCACCGTAACCCAGTGGCCCCGGCCCAGTTCTGCACCTCTGCACAGACAGCCGCTGGTGGTGCTGCAGGGCAACGGTATCGTGTTAGAGCACCATGCCTCATGGGAGCCCAGCCCTGGCCAGCCCGGCAAATTCAGAGTGCCCTTCCGAGAGGTGAGCCCCATCCCATCCCTTCTTGTTCCTTTCTCTTGGGGCCTCAGTACCCTAGCAGGAATGGATCATATGTCATTTCCTTGACAGCAAGCATGGCAGCGGCCTGATGGGCATCCAGCCACACGGGAGCACCTGCTGATGGCCCTGGCAGGCATCGATGCCCTCCTCATCCAAGCATCCTACACCCAGCAACCGGCTGAGAGCAGGTAGCTGGGGCCAGGGCAGGGCAGAGGGGTCTCCAGACTAAGCAGAAACATGGTGTAGCCCCTCACAATCTGCCTGTGGAACGGAAAGCATGCTGCTGCTTCCCTCACAGAATCCTAAGAAGCTGGGGACCACTGTCTCCTGAGTCAGCTTTCCAGAAGTCCCCAGAGGAGCTGGGTGGTGTAGCATGTCCAGGCGAGGAGGGGGAAGAGGGTGGTAACCTTTTGGAGGAAGTAGCAGATGTGACCTGTTTGCTGCAGCCCATAAGATTGCTGGAGAATGAAGGCCACATGGTGATGGAACATGGAACTCTAGGTATTTCTAGCGCACAGTGCGCATCCCTTCACCATGAGTCTTGTCACATCCAGGATCTCTGGCATCAGCATGGACGTGGCTGTGCCAGAGAACACCGGCCAGAACTCAGCATTGGAAGTAGAGCAGTGTACCTGTCCACTCGGGTACCGCGGCCCTTCCTGCCAGGTGAGCCAAGCCTGGGTCCCCCACCTGCCCACCCAGCTTCCTCCACACTGCTTGCTGGTCTTTCCTCCTTTGTCTCTCCCCATCTTTTGGGTGGGAGCCCAACTCCCACCCTCTTTTGTTGCCAGGAATGTAGCGCAGGCTACACACGCATGCCCAGTGGCCTCTACCTGGGCACCTGTGAACGCTGCAACTGCCATGGCCACTCCGAGGTCTGTGAGCCCGAGACCGGTGTTTGCCAGGTGAGTCCTGCCCCTTCACTCTCCATCCTCAGAGAGACTTGGCTTCCAGGAGCCCAGCCTCAACCTGCCCTCTGTCCCTCCAGAGATGCCAGCACCACACAGTGGGTGTTCGCTGTGAGCAGTGCCAGCCAGGGTACTATGGGGATGCCCATCGGGGCACACCACAGGACTGCCAGCCCTGCCCATGCCATGGAGCCCCTGCTGCTGGCCAGTGAGTCTGGACCCTACTCTTCCCTGAAATGCCCACCTTTGCTACCCCCTCTGTTGCCCAGCACTGGGGAGAGGCTACAGTTTTAAATCCTGGTTGTCACTTCCCAGTGTGTCACTGGGGACGGGTAGCCTCACTTTCAAAGCCCCAGTTTCCTAAATGGGGGCAGCGGACTCACCTTGGCTTCTGAGCAGAACTGAGTGAGGCGGGGGAAAAGGAACTCTTGGCGTAGACTTTGCGCGCCTGCCCGGTGTAGGAGAGTGCCCGGTAGGAGCCGTCCGTGTCTTCCTTTCCCTCTCTCAGGGCTGCCCACACTTGCTTCCTGGACACAGATGGCCACCCCACCTGTGACTCATGCTCACCGGGCCACAGCGGGCGTCACTGTGAAAGGTGAGATGGGTGGTGGGGAGCGCCAGGGGCCCAGGAGGGTTTACCTGAAAGTCCTCGGGGAGTCCCAGCCATCCTATTCAAAAGAAGCTGTGACGACTTCTCTCTGTTGCACAGGCTCTCAAAGGCCATCAGCTTTCCTCTTAGGGAGCCTCACCCTGCAGCCTGGCATTGGCCTGCTGCCCACCTTCCGGCCCATCCCTGCTCTTACCCAGGCTAGCGTCCTCTGAGTAGACCCTCTGTTTTGTTATTTTAAGATAGAGTTTCATGTAGCCCAGGCTAGCTACAAACTCATTATGTAGCCGTGTATAGTCCTACCTCCGTCTCCTGGAGGTGCTTGTATGCAGGCTCATACCGCCAGGCCAAACGTTAGGCCTCCTGATCTTGACCTTTTGAGTCAAGGCCGGATGAAAGCAACTCACCGGCTGTGGTCCTGGCTCCACTCTTGCTTTTGTCCCCCCCACGCTTCATCTATCAAAAGGCTGATGAGTGTTTTTTCCCTTACAGTGGGGGTCATTGAGTCCAAGCCCAGATGCCCCTTGGGCCTAGGCTCTGCACCAGTTTCCCAGGACTCCACTTTCTCTCTCTCTTGCTGCAGGTGTGCCCCAGGTTACCATGGTAACCCCATTCAGGGCCAGCCATGCCACAGTGAGTAGAGTTGCAGACTTGGGGGAACATAGGGGGGTGCTTTTCTTTCCAGGGAGAGCTAGGACAGCTCCTTTGTTTCCCTGGGACCTGGGAGAGGGGGCTTTACCTTTCTGATTCTTGGCTTTTCCATCTGCCACATGGGGTCGGGAAAAGGCACTGCCCACAGCCTCAGTAGCAGGCAGCGGTCCTCTCGGTGCTGAGTGACAGGCTTAGGGAGCGGCAGAGATGGGGGTGTTTGGTGAAGGGTTTGCGGGTGTCATCTGTGCCTTCTTTATACTTCAGGAAATGATCAGGTGCCAGAGGGGCCAGGCTGTGGCTGTGACCCCCATGGCAGTGTCAGCGGTCACTGTGACGCCTCCGGTCAGTGCCATTGCAAGGTCAGAACAAAGTCCTGCCTTCTGTGAGGTCTAGCTCAGTCCGCCACTGGGGCTGAATAGAAGTCAGATGGTACCTGAGGGGACCCTCAGGCCTGGTCATGGGGTGGGTAGACAGGGCTGCTCACAACTGCTGCAAGGGTCTGGGAAGACAGGCCTCAGAGGCTTCTGGAGCCCAGCAGACACCCCTGAGTCCCTTCACACATCTTTGTTTCCATCTTCCCCAGGCCCAGGTGGAAGGCCTTACCTGCAGCCAATGCCGACCCCACCACTTCCACCTGAGTGCCAGCAACCCACAAGGCTGCCTGCCCTGTTTCTGCATGGGTGTCACCCAGCAGTGTGCCAGCTCCTCTTACTCACGCCACCAGGTAAGAGCTAGTCTGCCCCCTGATGGTCGGGAGCACTGTCTTCGCTGGGTGCCAGCCTCCCTGGAGGCTGCCCATCTCTAGGCCTCCGTTACTGCTCCTCCGTCACTGAGCCCAGTGACTTGACTCCTGTCTCGAGACCTCCTGGGCCTCTGTTATTGCTCCTCTCAGCACTGAGCATACCCTTCATCTAACCCCGATATCCACCCCCTCCATTATGTCTTGCTCAGCCCTGGTCTCAGCAAGCCCCATGTCCTCCCCTGGCACCCTCCTGTGCCCTGTCCACCCGGATATGCGTCTGATCCATCGCCTCTCTGACACTTGTTTTTCCACCTGCTGCCAGATCTCCACCCACTTTGCTCCTGGGGACTTCCAAGGCTTTGCCCTGGTGAACCCGCAGCGCAACAGTCAGCTAACGGGAGGCTTCACCGTGGAATCAGCACACGGCGGGCACCAGCTCTCTTTCGGCAACTTCGCCCACCTTGGCCAAGAGTCCTTCTACTGGCAGCTTCCAGAAACGTACCAGGGAGACAAGGTAAGATGTAAGGGGTGCCTGCAGCACCTCCTCAGGAGCCAGCTCTGAGCCAGGTCCTTGCTGAACATAGGGTCAACGGGGACTCAGACACAAGTTCATGGTCTGCCGTGTGGCTGCCATGTCATGCAGTGTGTGGCCTTTGGGGTCCAGAAGACCTCAGATTACGTCTCAGCCATGCTGTCCACTAGCTGGACACCTGACCTCCCCAGCCCAGGGTGGCTGGAAGGATTGTGCCTGACGCATACTGAGCTCTCAGCTGGTAACGACTGTGCTTTCAGGCCAGGCTGCAACTTGTGCGTGATGAGACAGTTTCAGTGTGGATTCCTCCGTGCGCTCATCTGCGCTGGGTGTTGCAGGCTGAGTGCTGGGTGCTGGCGTGGTGATTCTCGGGTCGTTTCTATTGAGCCTCTGACTACACACGCGTGTAGTCGGAATGATTGCATGAACCAGCCAGCCTCACTGCCATTTCCCTGCACAGGAAAGTAAAGCTAGAGAGGTCAAGAACTTTACCTGAGTCCCACAGGTAGTGGGCAATAGTGGCAGGGTTTGCCTCCAGGTCAGACCTGCCCTTAAAAAGCTGAGTTAGGCAAGGGAGAGCCATCATTTTGACACTGAAGTGAGATCTGCTAGGAAGACAACGCCATCCAGGATGGTCTTGTGACGGGCAGCGTCTGAGAGGTGAACTCCAGGGGACTGGAGAGATGGCTCAGCGGTTAAGAGCACTGGCTACTCTCCCAGAGGACCTGGGTTCAATCTCAACACCTACATGGCAGCTCACAACTGTCTGTAACTCCAGTTCCAGGGGATCCAACATAGACATACATTCAGGCAAAACACTAATGCACAAGAATAAAAATAGTAAATAAAAGGAGAACTCCAGAGCAGCCACATGTGGTCCTCAGTCATGGCCATGGTACCAGGACAAGTGGGACTTCCTTAGCATGTGAGTCCCCCACCAGCTGAGGCCAGTACCTAGTCAGCTACACCCTGGTCCACTCAGCACTGGAGCTCTGAGGCCTTCTGGTCCCTGCTCCTTGGAGAGAAAGAGGCACCACCTCTGTCCAACCTGGCTGCCTTCTCCTGCGTTCTTCCCCTGGGTTCCTTCTTTCCCGGCCTCCCTCAGACCTTTCTCTGTCTCCTCCCCTGGTGCCTCCTGATGCCCCACAGAGGGAGGCTCTCCTGGCACGGCTGCGCCGGGCTCACCAGGTATGCCCCTGCTGCGTGGTGTGAAATGGGGATGCTGCACATGGTGTGTCCGTGGCTGCCCTCCGCCCCGCATGGGAGACGTCCTGTTCCCATGGACGCCCTGCCTGAACCTGTACTGTTGCTAGGAGAGTCTGGAGGGGCGTGTTCTGTGCTGTGCCCCACCCGCTGTGTGGTGTGTTTCCGGTGCCAGTAGTTGGAGGTCTACGGACAGGAAGACTAACTTGATGTTAATCCATGTGGCCTGGTTCCCCAGTTTCTCCATGTATTTCCCCAGCCACCATTAACCTCTATGCATGTGCCCTTCTAGTAGCCTGGAGTAACCCTATGTGCCAGCCCTGAGACAGGGCATGCCTCCCTAACCAGTCACTGTGGCCTTCCTTGCTGGCACCATGTATGGGGAAAGGGCTGTTCATGGCTCCAAGTCTGAGCCCTGTGAGAGGGCTGAGCTGGCCTGTGACTTCTACCCCACTAGAACCGTACATCCCTCTCAGAGGAACAGTGGCGGGCAGCAGTGACAACTGGGAGGATCCTTGGGGACCCAGAGGGCAGGGGCCGGGCACAGCGGGCATCACAGGTAACCTAGGGCATGGGCAGGCTATGTCTGGGCAGGGATCAGACCCTGAACCAAGACCCAGACTTTCCTGGGCCACCTCTGCCCACTCCGCCTGTCCAGGCCAGCATAAGCCAGTGTTCTACAAACTCCTCAGAATGGCTTCTGTAGTGCTGTGGGCAGCTGTCCCCTCCTCCCCACACACATGGCTGTCAGCCTCTACTGCACAGAACTTTCTGTCCTTCCCTTGCGGGGCACCCTGGGCAGGGTTCCTCCCCAGCAGACCCACCCCACATTCAGCATTCGTCCAAGAATGCTCTGCCTTAGGAGTGAGAAGGCGAAGGACGCACGGAGAGGGTGGCAGACATTAGCACGGGCGCATAGGTGGCCCACGTCGGGGAACTGGATGGGGCTGATGCAACCTGGGGCAAAGCAGAACTTCACGGGTGTCTTTTTGTCCATCTGTTCTTGTCTATCCTTCCTTTCCCCCAGGTGGATGAGGCTCAGAGGCGGGTGGATGCTGAGATCTGGCAGCTCCTTGCCAGTTTTGCTGCCCATCCCCACCCCCCTCCTCGTGGGCTGCACCCCCACCCCCAGCTAACTGCCGCTCTACGAGCAGGTCCCCCCCCTCCTCCTCCTCCTCCTCCTCCTCCTCCTCCTCCTCCTCCTCCTCCTCCTCCTCCTCCTCCACTTCTCTGTCTTCCTCAGCAGGCTCTCAGGTATGTAGAGGTCCTCACTGAGGGAACGGCCTACCATGCTTCCTAGACTCAGGTCCTTTCCAAACCAGTTTGATATTTCTTGAGACTTCCTGGACCATCATTGACTCTGATGTCACTGTAACTCCCCCACATATCAAGTCAAGTATAGTTATGCTTATGTTTAAGATGGGGTCTCACAATGGCCCTGGCCTGACCTCAGAATCCTTGTCTTAGCCTCTCAAGTGCTGGGATAACCATGTCTACCTGCTACTTTTTTTTTTGAGATAGGGTCTCCCCTATATAGACCATGTTGGTCTTGAACTTGTATCCATCCTCCTGTCTCTGTCTCCCAAATGTTGAGATTAGAGGCATATACTACCATACCCAACTACTTTTTATTTTTATTTTTTTTTTTTGAGACAATCCCCTGTAGCCCAGGCTGGCCACTTTATAGCCAAGAATGACCTTGAACTCCTGATCTTCCTGCCTGTACCTCCTGAATTCTGGCATAATGAATGGGTGCTACTATACCATTTATCCTATATTTAAGATGGAACCCAGGGCTTCATGCAAGTTAGGTAAATACTACCAACTAAGTTACATCCACAGCCCTCTGGCTACATTGTGTTAGGTTTTTGTTTTTTGTTTTTTGTTTTTTCTGGCTACATTTCCCTTTTCTTTCTTTTCTTTTTTTTTTTTTTAAGATAGGCTTTCACATGCCAGGCAGTGGTGGCATACACCTTTAATCCCAGCACTTGGAAGGCAGAGGCAGGAGGATCTCTGTGAGTTCCAGGCCAGCCTGGTCTACAGAGCAAATTCCAGAATAGCCAGAGCTACACAGAGAAACCCTGTCTCAAAAAAGAGAGAGAGAGAGAGATAGGATCTCACTATACAGCTGTGGCCATGCTGAAACTCACTGTATAGACCAGACTGTCCTCAAACTCACAGAGACCTACCTACTTCTGTCTCCAAATGCTAGGACTAAAGGTATGTACCGCCACATTCAGCTCTGTCTACATTTTTTAATATATGTAAAAAAAAGAGCCACTAAATTTTTAAGTGTTTACAGTGTGCCCCATTGATCTTGGGGTCCACCAGAAGGACACAGCACGTGTGAGGCAAAACAGATCAAGAACATGCTTAGGAAGAACCGCTAGAGGACCTGGCCCCAGAGCGGGAAGCAGGTTGCCCAGGAAGCATGGTGGGCCTGTGCTGTGGGGTTGGGGGGCCCTGGGTCCCCGCTGGGGCTCCTGTGCCCGTTCTGACCTTCTGCTCTTCTGCTGTAGTTCTCCCTCTCCTACGAGGGCTTCTCTCTGCTGCCCGGAAGCCTCTATTACTGGCAGCTGCCTCGAGCCTTCCTAGGGAACAAGGTAACCAGGAAGTAGAAGGGTCACAGGTGGTCAGAGGGTCCTTAGCTACCGGAGGATGGGAGGCGGAGCAGCCCTCTCTCCCTGTACCCAGTGTGCACACAATTAGGCACCTGTTGTATGCTGTGTTGCCACTGCAGAAGCAAGCTGGCCTCCCAGAACTCTCCACTATTCTCATTTACCTCTCCTGCATTCTGATTCTCTCTCTCTCTCTCTCTCTCTCTCTCTCTCTCTCTCTCTCTCTCTCTGTGTGTGTGTGTGTGTGTGTGTGTGTGTGTGTGTACGCTTACATGTGCACATGAGCCTATGGAGGCCAGAAGACAGCTTCAGGTGTCCTTTCTCAAAAAGTACCATCCCCCTTGTTTTTTGAGACAAGGTCTCTCATTGGCCTGGAGCCCACCCAGCAGGCCGGTTGGCCACGGAGTGTTAGGGATCAGCCTTTCTCTGTCTCACGGTGTTGTGGGGCCCATCCTTGCACAATAAACACTTTACCGACCGAACCCTCTCTCCAGCCCTGGATGTTGTTACTATTACCCTGGCATGAGCATCCGTGTTGACCCTGCTTCCACCTTGCCCCCTTGTCCCCGTGTGACAGAGAGAGCCTCTTCAGAGTGGATGTACCAAGGGGTGGGGGCTTTGGCTCAGGGGTAGAGCTCTTAAGGCCCAGGTCTGGTCTCCAGCAGTGAGGGGAGGGGGCATGGTGTGAATACCACATGTAAAACTGCGTTCAGAGGCCAGGCTAGGCCAGGCAGGTCCAGGGGATGTGAGGTGAGGAGAGTCTACCAGAGTTTGGGTTGGTACCAGAAGTAGTGGTGAGCTATTGGCCTTCAAGCGTGTTCTCTGCACTGAGATGAGTGTGTCACTCAGATGAAGTGTGTCCCTCAGATGAGGAAAGTAGGACTTAGACCTAGTGGCTTGTCCACAGTTGTAGGACAGCAGAGCTGGAGTCTGAGCCCAGGCTCTCACACTGCAGCCCTTGTCTTACATCCCTGTGTGGCACACGCCTTCCACTTCTTAGAAAGCTGGTCCCAGATGAGACTCTGAACTCATTGGCCTCCAGAACAAACAGGAAACCGGTTGTTTCCCTTGTAATCTGGTCACGCTGAGTTCCTTACCACACCCTGAGTTGATAAAAAATATAGCCCTGGGGCCTGTGACACCCAGGGCCTGGCATGTCATCAGCTGTTGTTTGATAAATGGTCACCCACTGAATGAACACACTTGAAGCAGAGGGACACCCCAACACCCCGTGCTGGGTAGTTTTCAGCCAACTGTCTGCCTTGGTGATGGAGGAGAGGGAGGAAAGTCCAATGGGCAGAGCTGGGACCTCAGCTGCCAGGATGAAAGCCCTTTGCAACAAACCTAATCCTTCTAGTCATGCCTACGAAGACACTAGTCCAGTTGGCTTGCCCACAATAAAAAACAAAAACAAACAAACAACAAACAGAATGGCTCATGCAACCACAGAGTCCAAGAGTGATGGCTGAATCCAAGTGCTCATTAGGGCTCAGTTGGTGTCATTTTGTAGCTTCTGGTCGCATGGGAGATGGGAATTTCTCTGTCCCCAAAGAAAGAGGAGTGCTGGATGCACCGGTCATTCCCCATCCGGGGAGAGGTACACATGGCCACATTGCATTCAGTCACGCTATGACCCTACCCCATCTATCTTCCTGATCCAGATCTGTGTTGATTGGGCAGGCCTGGCTTGCTCCACTCTGCAGGTGGGAGGGACCTGAGTGTACAGGGAGATTGTTTTTTAAAGAAAAAAAGGAGGGGGCTGGAGAGATGGCTCAGCCGTTAAGAGCACTGACTGCTCTTCCAGAGGACCCGGGTTCAATTCCCAGCACCCACATGGTGGTTTACAACCGTCTGTGACTCCAGTGCCAGGAGATCTCCAGTGCCAGGGATCCAGTGCCTCTTCTGACCTCCACAGGCTCCCATATACTCAGGGATCATTGTATTCACGTGCATACATTCAGGCATGTACACGCACATAAAATAAAGTAAATACTTTAAAAGACACAGAGAGAGAAGGAACAAAGATGTAGTTTACAGAGGAAAGGAAGTGAATTCTAGGCAGGCTCAAAGCCAGTAGGCCAGAAGACGAAGCCGCAGAGCCCTCGCAGCTCCATGCCCTGGGCTGAACCTTCCGATCCTGGCAGTCTCCTCACAGGAGTCTCTGTTGTCACTCCTGTCATTTTATGGGAAATGCCTCCACATGAAAAGGGACTTGGAGCTTGTTGACTGTGACTTCCAGGCAGTGGAGAATGGGACAGAAGTCCTCCCGTGAGGGAGGCTAGGGAGGAACTGATAGAGAGGGCCTGTGGCCCAGCTCTCGGTGTTGCAAGTTCTGGCCTCCTGAGGTTTAGGGTGCAACACACAGGAGCCAAGAGGCCCCGCCTCTCACCCCGTGTGATCTTGTCTCTCCGCAGGTGTCGGCCTATGGCGGGAAGCTACGGTACACCCTCTCCTACGTATCGGGGCCACATGGCAGCCCGCTCTCAGACCCCGACATCCAGATCACGGTGAGCTCATTAGAATCCACAGAGGTCAGACAGAAGACAGAAGCCATGTTCCCAACACCCAGCTAGCCAAATGTGCGCCCTTTGCCCCTACTTGGCTGGCTTCTCCTCAGATCTTAGGCTGGTTCCTGGGTGTAGAGGCAGCGGGCAGGCACATGAGCTTGGGGGTATGGATAGATGGGAGGCAAGTAATCGGAGAGCCTGGGGTTTGTGGATACCCCTGCCTCCAATAGCCCTAAATGCCCTTCCTAACCTTTCTGATACTTCTGCAGGGTAATAACATCATGCTGGTGGCCTCCCAGCCAGCACCACATGGCCCAGAGAGAAAGAGTTATGAGATCATCTTCCGAGAGGTAGGTGGCACTGGGCTTTGATCTCCCACCCTCCCCCTAGCAAAGTGTAAGCAGGGCTACAAGTTCAGCAGACCAAGCCCAGAGCTCCCACTGACACTTGCTCTCCCCGCTACCACAGGAGTTCTGGCATCGAGCAGATGGACTGCCTGCTACCCGTGAGCACTTGCTCATGGCCCTGGCAGATCTTGATGAACTTCTGATTCGGGCCACATTCTCCTCAGTGCCACGGGCAGCCAGTATCAGCGCTGTGAGCCTAGAAGTGGCCCATCCAGGGCCCTCCGGTGGACCCCGAGCCCTCGAGGTGGAAGAATGCCTCTGCCCCCCAGGCTATATTGGGTTGTCCTGTCAGGTAAGTGCATGGCTGGCCCAGCTGCATTTGCTCCAATGGTGTGGTAAGTGCAAGGTAATTGTTAGTAACCATTGCTGTAGGCTGTGACTGCTCTCTGAGCTAGGTGACTGCTGCTCCCTCGATAGCCAAGCCATTCCTTTAACTGACAAAAGCAAACTGTCCAAGGGATAGGAGCCTTACCCAAGGGCATACAGCCAACATGTAGAGAACTAAGCTGAACCTGGATCTGATGTCCTAACCACCAGACAGCACTACCTAAGGAATGGCACACTTTCAGATGGGGAGACCTGTCCAAACACAGAAGACTCTCAGAGCTGAACAAGGACACGCCTCAGGAGCACAGCATGGAGTGGATGACACTGTAGGCTTAAGGGATGACCAGCTTGGAAGGAGGCACACACGGGGACCAGGCCTGCAGCGGGGTCACTGTGGCCAGCCTAGAAGGGGGCCCCAGGAGGCCCACAGACTGGCCATGGAATGTGGAGAGGAGGCCCTTGGCCCCTTTCACAGAAGGGCCAGGGGAGAGGACTGCCCTTTAGACCTGGGATCCTTCATCTCCACTTTGCACCAACATCCATGATGCTGTGTGCTACTTCTCTCGCTACGCTTGCTTGATTTGGGTTTTGGTTTGGTTTGGTTTGAATTTTCTTTTTTTTTTTTTTTTTTTTTTTTTTTTGGTTTTTCGAGACAGGGTTTCTCTGTGTAGCTTTGCGCCTTTCCTGGAACTCGCTTTGGAGACCAGGCTGGCCTCGAACTCACAGAGATCCGCCTGGCTCTGCCTCCCGAGTGCTGGGATTAAAGGCGTGCGCCACCACCGCCCGGCTTGGTTTGAATTTTCAAGGCAGGAGCTCACACAACTCAGGCTGGCTTTGAGATTATATATTTATATATATATATATGTTGAACATCAGTTCCTAGCCTTGAACATCAGCATCCTCCTGCCACCAATCCCAAAGTGCTGGGATTATAGATGTGTACCGCTAGGCCTAGCAGGATTATTAACGGGTGCATGCAACCCCAGTAATAAAGATTGGCAGGATGGCTTAGGTGGTGAAGGCATTTACAACAGTGACCTCAGTTCATTCCCCAGGATCCACAGGGTGGAAGGAGAACGCACACACACACACATACACACACACACACACACATACATAAAAAAATACCTTCAAAGGTCCCTTCTCCCATGGGTCTCCCCAGCTCACTTCTCCATTTAGCTGTAATGTTTTTCCATAGAGATCTTTTCCACACCAGGATTTTCAGACACTAAGGTCTTGAAATGAGACAGGTTCCCCATTCTGGATTCAGGCTAACATTGCCTGGGCATACCAAGCTCCATCTCCTCCTAGAGCCATGAAAGTAAAGCTGAGCAACAGGCTGGAGGCTCTTAATAGAGCTTGTGGATGGTGGCTGGCCTGGGATGCCCTTTCCGAGAGCCAGTGAGGTCTAGACACTGGAAGGTGCGGGAGGGACAGAAGGCTAGATCTGGCTCTGGGTGGAACCCTGTGGGTAATGGAGACCAACTTTCCTCTGTCCCCTAGGACTGCGCCCCAGGCTACACGCGCACTGGGAGCGGACTGTACCTTGGCCACTGTGAATTGTGTGAATGTAACGGCCACTCCGACCAGTGTCACCCAGAGACTGGAGCCTGCTCGGTGAGACGCAAGCAGGGCTAGGTCAGGGGTGGGTAGTGGGATGGGAGGGGTCTCGGTTCATAGGAGCCAGCACCTGGATGAACGCAGCCGGTGAACACGGTGGGAAGCTACAACTGTGGAATGCCATTCTTTGTAAAGAAAGCTATGGTTCCTTATTGCTTGCCCTGCAGTGGCCGATGTACATGTCCTCACAAGTACATGGCCAGGGCACAGACAGTTGACAGAGTCCCAGACTCAATGTGAAGCAAGGAACACACAATGTTAACACTACAGATGTGGCTGTCTTTCGATGAGATTGTATGTATTTGGGTTTTTATGTTTATGGGTGTTTTGCCTATGTCTGTGTACCATGTGCATGCCTGGTACCCATGGAGTCCAAAAACAGGACATCAGATACCTTTGCACTAGGGTTACAGATGTTGTGAGACAACGTGTGGGTTCTAGGAATTGAACCTGAGTCCTCTAGAAGAGAAGCCAGTGTTCTTTACCACTGAGCCATCTCTCCAGTCCCCTTCCATATTTTTTGTTTTGTTTTTTTCGAGACAGGGTTTCTCTGTGTTGTTTTGGTCCCTGTCCTAGAACTCACTCTGTAGAACAGGCTGGCCTCAAACTCACAGAGATCTGCCTGGCTCTGCCTCCCGAGTGCTGGGATTAAAGGCGCGCGCCACCACTGCCCGGTCTCCATATGTTTTTTACAGTGAAACATGTATCTTCAAGGCTGTGTCCAAAAGTATTCCTTTGTTTTCCTTTGATGTCACCTCTCTCTCTCTCTCTTTCTCTCTCTCTCTCTCTCTCTCTCTCTCTCTCTATCTATCTATCTCTTGCCTTCTCCCTCCCTCCTTCTCTCTCTGTCTCTCTTTTTCTATCTCCCCTCCTCTCCCTCCCACCCTCCCTTCTCTCTCTCTCTCCCTCCCTCCCTCCCTCTCTCTCTCTCTCTCTCACACACACACACACACACACACACACACACACACACACACACACACACACACACTAATTCTTTTCTGAGACAGAGCTGACTCACTATGTAGCCAAGGATGACCTTGAACTCCTGATCTCCTCCTCCCCCCAAAGCTGATGTTACTGGTGCATCATCCCCAAGCCCAGTGGGGATTGACTTTTTGGTTTATCCGAGTGCCCATGGGTATTTTTTTCAGCACTGCTGAGCTGATGGGCATCACTATAATTAAATTGTGTGTCCTTCCATGACTTTTTTTTTTAAATGTACATTGGTGTTTTGCCTTGGGTGTCACGTACCCTGAAACTGGAGTTCCAGACAGGTGCGAGCGGCCATATGGGTCCTCTGGAAGAGCAAACAGTCACTGTTCTTAACCGCTGAACCATCTCTCCAGCCCCCTCCATGACTTTCTTTTTTTTTTGTTTGTTTGTTTGTTTGTTTGTTTTTTTGAGACAGGGTTTCTCTGTGTAGCTTTGCGCCTTTCCTGGAACTCGCTTTGGAGACCAGGCTGGCCTCGAACTCACAGAGATCCGCCTGCCTCTGCCTCCCGAGTGCTGGGATTAAAGGCGTGTGCCACCACCGCCCGGCCCTCCATGACTTTCTTTAAGACAAGTGTTTGGTGAGTTTAGCTTCCTGACTGGTGTCTGGCACTCTTGTGCCCCACAGCAATGTCAGCACAACACTGCTGGTGAGTTCTGTGAGCTGTGTGCAGCTGGTTACTACGGGGACGCCACAGCCGGGACGCCTGAGGACTGCCAGCCATGTGCCTGCCCCTTGACTCACCCAGAGAACATGTGCGTACCTTGCTCAGACCCAGGCGTGAACTCCTGCTGGAGGGTGGAGAAGCAAGATGGGGCGTGGGCTCCTGTGACCTGACATCTGCCTGCCTGCCCCAGGTTCTCCCGCACCTGTGAGAGCCTTGGAGATGGAGGGTACCGTTGCACCGCCTGTGAGCCTGGCTACACTGGCCAGTACTGTGAGCAGTAAGTTTTCAGACAGAAGTGGGAAGAGAAGGGATAAATGAGAGACTCCCAGGTGAGAGTCCTGAAGGGTGACGCTCGGAAAAGCCTCTCGTGTCCCTCCCTGCCCCAAACACTTCCCTCACTCATGCTGGCCTTGGGATGATAAGGTGGGGCTTATGGCTTAACCACGCTTCAGACTTGCCTGTCCCGCGCTACACCTCACACCAGATGGTATAAACTTCTTGAATTGTTTGGGTTTTTGTTTGGTTTAATTGTTTAGGCACAGGCCTCACTATGTAGCCCGGGCTGTGTGGCTCCCAGTGTTGAGATCGCAGATATGTACCACCATACCTGGAAACTTCTTGAATTCTTAGTACTTAGATCTTTATGTGCAGAACATTTTTACCCCCAAACTTGCCCCTTCCTGGCTAACTTCTCAAGTTTCAGCCTCTTGTATTTATCTAACACTTTTTGGAGGGGGTGGGCAGGTTAAGACAGGGTCTCAGTATAAGCCTAAGATGGCCTCCAACTCTGTGTAACCCAGGCTGACCTGAAACCTCAACCTCCCAATTACAGGTGTGGGTTGCCATGCGGGGCTCAACGCATTTTTACTGAGCATCTACCGTGTGTACTCCATGTGCTGAAGTGCTGAGTATAAACTGGCAAACAGAACAGATCCTGTGTCAGAATAGAGGCTGCAACCCAAAATAGGAAATGAGTTGGGGGAGGGACCACCTACAAGACAGGCATTTCCCAGTCCGATAAGTCCTCTGGAAACTGTGTGCAGCCTGCTCCAGGGGACCCATAGCAGCGTAGAGCCGGGCTTTATAGTCTCTCGGACCGCAGGGCTGGATTAACCCTCCTCCCTGGGTCCACACGGCCTCTGTGACCTTCCCTCAGTCTCTTTTTCCGTCAAGTTTCTGTCCACGGACCGGGACCTTACCGTGTCTCCTGTTGTTCCTTCCCACCGAGCACGGGCTCTGGTGTTCACCAGTTCCCTAGTGAATGTCTGTTGAATGAACGCTCCCCTGGAGACTAGCAGGCTTACCTCTTCCGTTACCCAGCCCACTAGCACCTTTTGTCTCAGCTCACTGAGGCCCTGTGTTGGAACCTCTCTGGTCCTCAGAGTCTTTCCAGAACCCCGACCTTCCTCCACATACCATGGGCAGTTGGCTGAACTGGGCTCCTCAAGTTAGGTTAGACACTAGATCCCTTGGGGATTACAGAGCTGGTCCCCATTCCTCCTAACAGGTGTGCCCCAGGCTACGCAGGTAACCCCAATCTGCAAGGAGGCCGGTGCCAGCCACTGAGTAAGTAGGACCATGACCCAGGGTGATGGGGGAGGGAGAGTGAGGAATAGAATTTCTGAGGTTGGGGACCTGTGGTTTTGGGAGACCAGTGTCAGGGACACTGCTTTATGCTGGGACTTTCTTGACTGAATGGCCTCCTTCCCCCACTCCATTAGCAAAAGATTCCTTGGTGGTTCACATCCATCCCTCTCGGAGCGTGGTTCACCAAGGAGGCTCACACTCCCTGAAGTGCGAGGTCAAAGGGAGTCCACCTCACTACTTCTACTGGACCCGTGAAGATGGGCGGCCCCTGCCCAGAGGTGCTCAGCAGCGGCATCAAGGTAGCCACAGACCCACAGCCTCTTCTGTCCCATGAGTCAGCCCTGTTCCTGTCCTACTGGGGCATGTGGAGCTGGACCCTGACAAGCATCTCCCCACACCAGGCTCAGAGCTCTACTTCCCTAGCGTGCAGCCCTCTGATGCCGGCGTCTACATCTGCACCTGCCGAAACCTACATCATACCAGCAACAGCAAGGCTGAGCTCCTGGTCACTGGTGAGTCCCTGCTTCCCTGTCCCTGCTAACATCTGCCTAGAGAGGACAGTGGCCGCCTGACAAGGACAATAGCTGTGATGATGGGGAGAAGTGGTGCATTCACACCTGTTTCAGAGGCAGAATCTGCAGAACTCACTATGAGTCATAAAGCTGAAGGGAAAAGATACTACCTGGGGCCTGGGTGCCATTTACTTTCATGAAGAAGGCTCGGCCTGCAAAGTGTCTTGATTTGGGGTCCCCAAAGCAGAGGCAGTGTAGGATTCTAACGAGGGAGGGGAGCAGAGAAGAAGTGACCGAGGGAGGACATGGTCGAGTGAATGGCCACCATAAGCAGCTTTTGCTGAGTTGTTTAATGTGGCCGAGGAAATTGGGAACCCCAGAGTTACCGTGTCCTACCCGGTCTGTGTGTGCCAGCTTGTCTTGGTCGTTGGCTAAGTCCTATTCAGGACAGGACCCAGGATAGCACCCATCAAGCTCTAAGGCCAACCTGTCAAGCTGGAGAGGAAGGACAGAAAAAGCCAGAAGAGGACCCCAGGAGATTGGAGGAAGTAGGGGAGAGGTGTCCAGGATGTGATCTGGGACAAAGGCTTCTAGGAGAGCTGCTCACCCAGCACCACTATAGGAAGTATGATATAGGCAGGGAAATACTGTGATGGTTGGACTCTGACAGGACAGATTGACAGAGGTGGAAACTCAATCGGAGTAGACACAAGGAACAGGTGGAAACTCTCACAAGAGTCTTGGGTCTGAGCAGGGTGTGGTGGTACCCACCTTGAGGTAGGAGGCTGAGGCGGGTGGATCTCTAGATGGAGGCCAACCTGGACTATGTAGCAAGAGCCTGTCTAGAAAAAAAGAAAAAGTCACCAGGTGGTGGTGCCACAGGCCTTTAATCCCAGCACTCAGGAGACAGAGGCAGGCAGATCTCTGAGTTCAAGGCCAGCCTGGTCTACAGAGTGAGTTTAAGGACAGCCAGGGCTACACAGTGAAAGCCTGTCTCGAAAGACCAAAAAAAGAAAAAAGGAAAGAAAGTCCAACTCTGAAGAGAGGTCAAGTAAGCAATGGGTCAGTATCTGGAAGTACGAGGAACTAAAGGGGGCGTTTTTCAGATGTGGAAGTTAGAACACATTGGTCTGTGAAGCAGTGACAGGAGGCAGGGATCGGTGGGGTACAAGAGGAAGGAAGGATCCAGTGCTCTGAAATGCAGGGTGGGATGGGGGCATGCAGAAGCATGGTCCCATCATTCAGGGACGAAGGAGGAATGAGGGAGGGTCAGACTGAGGACAGGAAAGATAGAAATCCACCTGACTGGGAGTTTCTGCTTTCTAAACACGTGTAAGTTGAAGCCATGGGCTTTAAGGTGGAAGGATGAGTGGGGAGGTTGAGGGCGATGGGAGGCGGTGACAAGTAGCTGTCTGGGGACAGCTGTCTGGCTTCTCAAACTAGAAGCAGATGGAGCAGCCCGTTGCAGTGAAGTGGGAAGGGCAAAGAAGCTCATTCGTGGCCTGGGATGATGAATTGGGGCCAGTGCACCCCCACTGGACCGAGTGCTGGCTACTCAGTGCCAGCAGGGAGAGCTGTGGGTGATGGGGTCCAGGGAGGCACCAGGAAGGGGAGTGGCATCCCAGCTATACTAGGAGGGAAGAGATGTCCAGAGGAGGTGGGCTGGGGGTGTGGCGTAGCTGGTCGAGGGCTTGCCAGCCACGCACAAAGCCTTGCATCTGAACCACACAAAAACCAGGTGTTGGGACTGGAGAAATGGCTCAGTGGTTAAGTGGTGAAGAGCTACGTTGCTCTTCCAGTGTAGGCAACTTATAATCACCTGTAACTCCAGCTTCAAGAGGATCTGATGCCCTCTTCTGACCTCTGCAGGCACCTGTACTCACATGTATATATACACACTATATATATTACATAAAAACTAGGTGTGAGCTGAGCAGTGATGGCTCACGCCCTTAATCCCAGCACTCGGGAGGCAGAGGCAGGTGGATTTCCATGAGTGTGAGGCCAGCCTGGTCTACAGAGCGAGTTCCAGGACAAGCTCCAAAGTTACACAGAGAAACCCTGTCTTAAAAAAAAAAAAAAAACCCTAGGTGTGGTAACACAAACCTGTAACCCCAGCACTTGGGAGTCTGAGGCAGAAAGATCAAGAGTTTAAAGTCATTCTTAGCTACATAAGGAGTTTGAAGCCAGTACATGAGACTCCATCTTAAAAGAGAGCGAGCTTACTTGAGGGACAAAGGCAGGCAGATCTCTGAGTTGGAGGCCAGCCTGGCCTACAGAGTGAGTTCCAGGACAGCCAGGGAAACAGTAGGACCTGTCTCGTAGAAGAGGGGGAAACAAGCCTGGGAGGAAGTGACACAAAGAGAGCACAGAACCGGGGTGTGGAGCTCACCGGAGACTTCCCACTCCCAGAGGCTCCCAGCAAGCCCATCCAAGTGACAGTGGAAGAGCAGCGGAGCCAGAGTGTGCGGCCTGGAGCTGACGTCACCTTCATCTGCACAGCCAAGAGCAAAGTGAGCAGACAGGGGGCGGTGGGGGGAGTCCGTCCCCGGGGCTCCCGGACCCCACACCTGTCCCTTACCCTGATGTTGCCCCGCAGTCTCCAGCCTACACCCTGGTGTGGACCCGCCCGCACAATGAGAAGTTGCCCTCGCGTGCTATGGACTTCAACGGCATCCTGACCATTCGCAACGTGCAGCCAAGTGATGCGGGCAACTACGTGTGTACTGGCTCCAACATGTTCGCCATGGACCACGGCACCGCCACACTGCATGTTCAGGGTATGCCTTGTTATGATCTGAGTCTGGCCCCAGGGGTCCCCTCCCTGTGCACTAGGCTCTGAAGAAGCAGGGGACAGAAGGACAAACTATCTCAGGCCTCCTGAAGCGTCAGGGGACGTGCAGTTGGAAGGGACCCTGGTGAGAAAGCAGAGACAATGCCACTTGTGCATGGTGATGAACGCCAGGGGTAAGGACGGTTGGAGGGATTGGAGAGCACAAAGTGAGGGGAAGGTGTAGGCCTGTAATCCTAGCCGTTGGAGGTTGAGGCAGAAGTACCGTGAAGCCGAGGAGCCTGGGCAGCATTGTGAATCCTCTTCTGAAAAAGAGGAAGGAGAGCGCTGTGGGCAGGTCCTAGGTAAAGGAAGCAACAAGGCCCAGGAAGTTTTCAAAGCCCCCTCTGGCTACTGGGTGGACAAATGGCTATGCAGGGCCGGAGCAGAAGCAGAGGCTGGCGAGGGGCTACAGCTGTGAGCTAGAGAACAGTCCCCACCCTGATCGTATCTCATCCTCCCTTCTCCCTTGTTCATCTCAGGCACCTCAACTCTCCCTATGGCCTCCATTCACCCGCCGCAGCTCACCGTGCAGCCTGGACAACTGGCCGAGTTCCACTGTAGCACCACAGGGAACCCCACACCCACTCTGGAATGGACAGGTGAGGTCGTGATGGGGGTGACACTCAGACCCTGGCTCTCCTGAGAAGGAGGACGGGGCAGGAGCGGGACCAGGGTGTGCTGACCCTTGTCTCCACACCAGGGGGTCCTAGTGGCCGTCTTCCTCAGAAGGCTCAGATCCACGGTGGCATTCTGCGCCTGCCAGCAATCGAGCACTCAGATCAGGGCCAGTACCTGTGCCGCGCCCTCAGCAGCGCTGGGCAGCACGTAGCCAGGGCCATGCTTCAGGTGCACGGTGAGAGGGCAGGGCTTGAGGTGGAGGTGGGGCTGGGGGCGGCTTAGAGAGGCATCCTCACAGGGGTTCTGTCTGCAGGGGGCAGTGGACCCAGGGTCCAGGTGAGCCCCGAGAGGACCCAGGTGTACGAGGGCCGCACAGTCAGGCTGTACTGCAGGGCGGCAGGAGTGCCCAGTGCCAGCATCACCTGGAGGAAGGAGGGAGGCAGCCTGCCCCCACAGGTGAGCCAGCCAGCTGTCCCAGGCCAGTGGGGTCAACAGAGTCCCAGCGCTCAGCCACCTGTTCCTCCGTGTTCTCTCTCTCCTCAGGCTGCCTGTACCTCCTTCTTAGGTCCTGTATCCTAGTCACCCTTGTACCCCACTCACCGCCTACTGCCTGACTCCATGGTCTCCAATTCCATATGCCTCTATTCTAATAGTTTCCAATTCTATGGGGTTTTTTTTGTTGTTGTTGTTTTGTTTTCTGGTTTTTTCAAGACAGGGTTTCTCTGTGTAGCTTTGGTGCCTTTCTTGGAACTCACTCTGTAACCCAGACTGGCCTCGAACTCACAGAGATCCGCCTGCCTCTGCCTCCTGAGTGCTGGGATTAAAGGTGTGCGCCACCACCGCCCGGCCCCAATTCCATGGTTCTTGAAGCTCCACTGGGCCTTGATCTTGGTGTAGCACTTACTCCTTCCAAGTCTGCCCTGGCAGGCCCCCACCCAAGTACCTGAGCACTCTCTCTCCATGTGGCAGGCCCGGTCGGAGAACACAGACATCCCCACGCTGCTCATCCCAGCCATCACACTTGATGATGCTGGCTTCTACCTCTGTGTGGCCACCAGTCCCACAGGCACTGCTCAGGCCCGCATTCAGGTGGTCGTCCTCTCAGGTATGGGGCCTCCGGGGCTGACAGTATGGGTAAGGTGAGCCAAGGCTCCTTTGAGGTGTGCTTATCCGACTGTGGCCATAGCCACAGGTCCCAGGTCGGTGCCAGTCAGGATCGAGTCTTCGTCGCCATCTGTGATGGAAGGACAGACACTTGACCTCAACTGTGCAGTGATGGGGCTGACCTATACCCAGGTCACATGGTACAAGCGAGGGAGCAGCCTGCCTCCCCACGCCCAGGTAGGAGGCTTTTCCAGCCTGGGACTGGAGGACCAACCAAGGCACTGGCTGTAGATAGCCTTGTGGAGGGGGAGGGGTGTTGGGAGGAGGTGGATTTGGTGCATCAGCTGCCAAAGCTCTCCTGTGCTGTAGGACCAGGACAGTTCCTTCCCTCCCGGCTCCCAGCCTAGTGTCAATGGCTCTGAGTGGAGCCTGTGAGTTGGATGACTAAACTACTGAGGCTCAGAGGGAGTGGTAATCACAGCTCCAGCCCCCTCCTCACTTACCTCTGCCCCACCTTGCCCAGGTCCACGGCTCCAGGCTGCGACTCCCCCAGGTCTCACCAGCGGACTCTGGAGAATACGTGTGTCGAGTAGAGAGTGACTTGGGCCCCAAGGAGGCTTCCATTGTTGTCTCTGTCCTCCACAGCATCCATTCAGGCCCCAGCTACACCCCAGGTGAGGTGTGAGCGGGGTTGAGAGGGACAGAGGCATAGGCTCTCCCAGCAGCAGGGAAGGATGCTGTGATCTCTCAGGGCCATCAGTATGCCGAGGCATCCTGTTACCCTCTGCTGCCTGCTCTGGAAGCCAGAAGTCTTGGGGTAGAGTGGATACTGATCCAGCTTGCCTCAAGCCCCATAAGACTCTACCTGCAAACAGCAGTGGTGTGGGCTTCCACACTGAACCAGGAGTTTGGCTGACCTGGGTTCAAATCTGGACTCTGCCCCTCTTTCAACTTTGAGCTGGGTCTTCGACCTCTGGCAACTCCATTTTCCTGCTCTGAGTGGACTGTGCCATTTGTAGGTTACCTGCTGGGTATGGGTGCAGTTTTAATTACCCGTCAGGTCAGGGTGTGCTGAGCTTGATGGGAACTGTGAAGCTGTCAGGGTATGCTTAGGTGACATGGGCCCCGTGAAGCATGTTGGGAAACTATGGTAGGTGTTCTGAGAAGGGAGCAGCATTATTACTATGTATCCTCTTGCCTGGCCTGACAAAGAAAGTTCTTGGAGTCCCTACACTGGTCACTTGAAGGTCACAAGGGCGGATAAGCCTACAGCCCTGGAGCTGGAGGTGGAGAAAGAAAGGGTACTCACAACTCTGCTCGGGGTGCCCGTCAGGTTCAAAGCTGGGGCTCTAACGACTCTCTCTGTGCCCAGCCACCAGCAGCACCATACCCATCCACATTGAATCCTCATCCTCCCATGTGGCCGAGGGGCAGACCTTGGATCTGAAGTGTGTGGTGCCTGCCCAGGCACAGGTGACATGGCGCAAACGTGGAGGCAGCCTTCCCGCCCGGCACCAGGTAAAGCCACCCCAGGGCCAGCCTGCTAGAGGGGACACTTGGGGCCCTGCCTAACCCTCAGTCCACCCCATCCACACAGACCCACGGTACCCTGCTGAGACTGTACCAGGTGTCCCCTGCTGACTCGGGCGAGTATGTGTGCCATGTGGTCCTTGGCTCCGAGCACATAGAGACCTCCGTTCTGGTCACCATTGAACCCGCTGAATCCATCCCTGGTGAGTGACTCCTAGTGACACAGGAGACTGTGAGAGGCTGACACCTTCTAGGGAGCAATGTCCCCATGTGTGACTCCTACTGCTAGCTGGGGATAGTAGGCCACTCAGGCTCTGGCTTGAGGCAGACTGCTTTGTCTGAATGACCCAGATTTTCTGTCCTGCGGTCCCTGGCCATGTCACTTCCTTGGTTTATACCCCTGCTTCCCCTTCTCCACCTGAGCCTTACTGCTGGCCTGTCTTTTGTTTGTTTGTTTGTTTGTTTGTTTTTCAAGACAAGGTTTCTCTGTGTAACAGCCCTGCCTGTCCTGGAACTCGCTTTGGAGACCAGGCTGGCCTCGAACTCACAGAGATCCGCCTGGCTCTGCCTCCCGAGTGCTGGGATTAAAGGCGTGCGCCACCACATCTGGCCCCTGCCTGTCTTTCACTCTGTCTCTTCCCACTTCCTGTGTGGTGGTCCTCCTGGGTCCTCCAACAGAGTCACTGAGCTAAGGGCTTCAAGCCAGGCCTGTCAAATTTCTGAAATGGGCCGGGTGGTGGTGGCGCACGCCTTTAATCCCAGCACTCAGGAGGCAGAGCCAGGAGGATCTCTGTGAGTTCGAGGCCAACCTGGTCTATGGAGCGAGATCCAGGACACCAAAACTACACAGAGAAACCCTGTTTAAAAAAAAAAAATTCTGAAATGGGGGCCTGACCTCAGATTACAAGGCGGAGCCAGCTCCAGGAGGGATTTCCAGCCCTGTCTCTTGGGAAGTATCTGCACCCTTTCCCCTGTCTCTACAGCCCGTGAACTCGTCCTGCCTATCAGAATTGAGTCTTCATCCTCCACAGTGGCTGAGGGTCAGACACTGGATCTCAACTGCGTGGTGCCAGGCCAAGCCCACGCACAGGTCACATGGTACAAACATGGGGGCAGCCTGCCTGCCCGACACCAGGTACTCACTCCTAGAATGTGGAAGGGCACATGGGTGGTAGGTTAGATAGGGGTCACAGTCTGGTAGGCAGGTATAGGACCCCTGCTGGGCTCTGGAAAGCCCTCTTATACCGTTCTCATGGTGTCCAGGTCCGCGGCTCCCACCTGTACATCTTCCACGCCTCTCCAGGGGATGCTGGAGAATATGTTTGCCGGGCAGGCAATGGGCAGGAGGCCACCATCACCATCAAGGTCACAGGCCACCACGGGGCCAATTTTGCCCACCGTGAGTAGCTCACTTGGCTGGGCTGGGGTGTGGAGGGAGGGGAGACTGGGGTGGCTTTAGAGACTTTATTTGACTGTGACTTTTCCTCCAGCCCCGAGTAGCGCGCCACCCATTCACATCGAGTCCGCATCCTCTCATGTGGCTGAGGGGCAGACCCTGGATCTAAACTGTGTGGTGCAGGGACACGGACACGCCCGGGTCACATGGTACAAGCGAGGAGGCAGCCTGCCTGCCCGGCACCAGGTAGAGGACAGGGGCAAAGGAGCCAAGAGGAAAGAGGATGCTGGGTGGGAGAACTGGCGGCATTGGGCCCTGTTACTCAGGTGTGTGGCTATGGCTAGACCTAAAGCCTAGGCCGGGCCACCCTAAGTATGAATTGCATCTATCACCCTGGCTTGTGATCTTAGGCAAGTTGCTCAACCTCTCTGTGCTGTAGGTTCAGGGTCTACAAGGAGATAGTAGTCCCTGTTTTCAGAGCTGTCTCGGGACCAAGTTCAGTTGTGTATTCGCAGGGATCTCAGCGTGCAGAAGTACTGAGCCATCGTTGCAGCTAATCAGCTTGTGTGCTGGGGTTTTGACCTTTTGGCCCCCACTGACCGCATCATGCACTATTTTATGTGGCCCTGAGGTGGGGGAAATGTTTACAATCATCAGACAGCCACTGCAGAGGGTCTTGAGTGGGATTGGAGTGTGTGTGCTTAGCATTGATGTAGCGTGGGAAGATGCACAAGACCCAATCGACCCAGAGCTGATGGCCAAACCCTGGGGCTCACAGAGGGCAGAAGATCGTGGGGGTTGTGTTGGGGTCCTGGGGGAACTCCCCCCCTGATGCCACCTTCTCTCGGCCAGACCCATGGCTCCCTGCTGCGGCTGCACCAGGTGTCTCCTGTCGACTCAGGAGAATATGTGTGCCGGGTGGAGGGAGGGCACATGCCTCTGGAGAGCTCTGTCCTGGTCACCATTGAGCCTGCAGACTCTGGTAAGTAGCCATGTTGGGAGGGGACGGGAAGTGGATAGGGCTGGATACCACAGGAGGAGACTCTCCGCTGCAGCCATAGCAGGACCCAGAGGTAACACTGCCTACCGTGCCCCCACGAGTCCAGTGGGCCCCCCGTCCCCACCCACACCTCTCTCTCATCTTCTGGAGACCGACACTCTGCCCTCTGTTGCTAGCACTCAGGGTCACCCACCCAGTCCGAATCGAGTCATCTTCCTCCTATGTGGCCGAAGGGCAGAGCCTGGATCTGAACTGCCTTGTGGTGGGGCATGCTCACCCCCAGATCACCTGGTACAAGCGAGGAGGCAGCCTCCCTGCCCGGCATCAGGTAGGAGGTGGGAAGCAAAGGAAGGGACCACAGAGCCCTCGCAGCTGGCGAGTAGAGAGCACCGTTCAGAGGCACTCGCCACTTACCTGCTGGGTGACCGTGGGCAAGTTGTTGGACTTCTCTGAGTCTTAAGGTCACCTGTCAAATGGACTGCCTGTCAGCAAGTGCTGGCTGAGTCTCTGCAAGCCCTGTGTGTGGCAGGTGGCAGGCTCAAGGCCACTTAACCGCTCATAACCCGTATAGTCCCTCGCTAACTAGGCTGGGAGGGAGCCAAGCAAGGGAACTAGAGTCCGGTGAGTGGCCGCCGTGCTGGTCTCTGAACCTGGCGCCTCTGCCCCACTCCTCTCAGGTACATGGCTCAAGGTTGAGACTGCTCCAGGTGATTCCGGCTGACTCCGGGGAGTATGTATGCCGAGTGGTCAGTGACTCCGGCACCCATGAAGCTTTTGTCCCTGTCACCATCCATCAGCACCTCAGACCCTCCCACGGTGAGTGTCTTAGAGATTGCAGTGAATAGCAGGGGCTGTGAGGGGCCCAGCTGCACCCTCAACCTGCATACTGTCTCATCCCAGCCCAGAGTGTGGTGCACCCGATTCGCATTGAGTCCTCATCAACCTCACTGGCCAGTGGGCATACTCTGGACCTGAACTGCCTGGTGACCAGCCACACACCCCACACCATCACCTGGTATAAGCGTGGAGGCAGCTTACCCAGCCGGCATCAGGTACAGAGCTAATAGATAGGACAGCAGTCTGGCAGGAAGTCCAGAGTAGATCCTAACCCCTAGTCCTGCACTCACTCAGTCACTCAACAAGCACTGAGCATCTCTGCTGGCTAGGCTTTGACTGGCACTAGGGTATAGATTGATCCTGCTGGTCCTGGTTCGAGCTCCTCTGAAACCACTGCATGTGCCCGGGACTGCTGAGCCCTCATGCAGCTAGTGGTCTAAAGGAAAGGTGACATACTAAATGACAGCAGGGTGTGACAGGTGGGACGCACTGTGGGGGCTCTGTAGGCCTTTGGAGGGGTGAAGTACAGGAACAGCACCAAGACTAGAGGGTCCTTCCCAAGACCCAGAGGGTGTCACACCAGGAGCCTCAAGAAGGCACCGAGGGTACCAGGGTACCAAGGTCGGGGAGGGGACTTCCGGGATCCAGTGTCTGCAGGGCCTATGATACTTAGGTGTGACCTCCATCCTAGATCGTGGGCTCCCACCTCCGGATCCCTCAAGTGACCCCAGCGGACTCCGGAGAGTATGTGTGTCATGTCAGTAATGGCGCTGGCTCCCAGGAGACCTCACTGGTTGTCACCATCGAGGGCAGAAGTTCATCCCATGGTGAGAATGTGGTGGACGAGGGGCTGGACGAGTGAGTGTTGAGAAGTCAGGGGTCCCCAGGATTGTCACTATTGTCTGATTGCATTCTCTCCCCTACCCTGCTCTGTCCCCAGTGCCCAGTGTCTCCCCACCAATGAGGATTGAGACCTCATCTCCCACAGTGGTGGAAGGACAGACCTTGGATCTGAACTGTGTGGTGGTTGGGCAGCCCCAGGCCAGCATCACGTGGTTCAAGCGTGGGGGCAGCCTGCCTTCCAGATACCAGGTACCAAGAGGAACTGAGGCAGTGGGGTGGCCCTTTGATCTCTCAGGATGGCAGGGCTCCTTCTCATGCCCAGTGCACTCCAGCCATCTGGACTTTGGGTAGACGAAAGGCAGCCTCAGCAAGGCTGGGAATGTAGCTCAGCTGGTCGAGTGCTTGCCTTACATGAGAACTCCCTCCCTAGCCCCACATAAAACCGGAGGTTGTGCTGTGTTCTCAGGAGGTGAAGGCACAAGGATTAGAAATTATCCTCAGCTGTATAGTATGTTCTCAGGCCATTCTGGTCTGTGTGAAGACCTGAGTTCAAGTCCCAGCACTCATGTAACAAGCCAGGTATGGTCCTGCACCAACCTGTAATGCCAACACTGAGGCGGGCAGAGACGGGGTGCTTCTGGGGCTTGCTGGCTGCCAGTCTAGCTGGCAAAACACTCCCAAGTTCACAGAGAGACCCTGTCTCAAAGGACCAAAGCAGACAGTCATAGTGGAGAATATCTAATGCCCTCCTCTGGCCTCTGCACGCATGTACAGGCATGTGAACCAGCACATACATATTCATACACACACCATACTCACACACAAACATACACACTCACAAAAAAACACATATGCACAAAAGTAAATAAGATAGCCTCAGCAGGCCTAGCAAGGGAAGCTGGAGTCAGTGGAAGCCCTGTGGCTGCTGACTCCAGCTCTGTCTGTCTTATCCCCGCCTGTCCCAGGTCCATGGCTCTCATCTACAGCTACACTATATGTCATTGGAAGACTCTGGCGAGTACGTGTGCCGAGCCAACAACAACATCGATGCCCGAGAGACCTCCATCATGATCTTGGTCTCTCCCAACACCAACAGCCCCGCTAGTGAGTATGACTCCTGATCCAGGAGAAGAACAGGGAAACACAGTTTCCCTAGGAACAGCCTTGCGCCAAAGCCCACAGACAAGGGTATAGGTGAGAGCCAGGGTTTACAAAAAGTGTCTGCGTTCAAATCCTGCTGCGTCACTCCAGGACTGAATAAGCAACACTTTGCTCTCAGCCTCAGTCTCCTTGACCATGAAATGGGGACACAGATCACTCCTGCCAAATAACACTTTACTGTCTCAATGGCACCCCACTAGCCTTGTGGGGCGGATTATAGTTAATAAGCCAGGCCTGGTGGCAAAGGCCTATAATCTCAGCTGGTTGGGAAGCTAGCACAGGAGAATCAAAAGTTCAAAGCCAGCCTATGCAACTTAGTGAGACCCTATCTCAAAACTAAAGTGAAAGGAGGGCTAGGGATGTGGCTCCATGCTAGGGCGCTTGCCTAGCATGCAAAAGACCCTAGGTGCAGCCCAAGTACTGCAGATGAAAACAGAGAAATTTGATTTGTAGGCTGGGGAGATAGCGCCATCAGTAAAGTGCGTGCCAGGCTCGCATGAGGACCTGAGTTAGCGCCTGCATAAAGAAATGGGATGTGGCCAGGTGGTGGTGGTGCAGGCCTTTAATCCTAGCACTTGGGAGGCAGAGGCAGGTGGATCTCTGTGAGTTCCAAGTCAGACTGGTCTACAAAGCTAGTCCCAGGACAGTCAGAACTATTACACAGAGAAACCCTGTCTCAGAAAAACAAACAAAAAGCTGGATGTGATGTTGTATGCTTGTTATCCTAAGGTTGACCTCTGGCACATACACACATACACACACACACACACACACACACACACACACACACACACACACACACACACTTCATCTTATGCCGAGCATGGTGGCTCACACCTGTAAATAAAAATTAAAGTTCTCATAAAAGTATATTTCCATCATCCCGGGATACAGAATTGTGAGGGTTAAGTGAGTGAGTCAAGGATATGGGCCCTTAGAGTAGTGCCTGGCACCCTGTTGGTGCTTGCCAAGGGATAGCTAAAACTACCATGGGCTATGGGTTTTCTGTTCTGTGGATCCTCAACCCCACTTGAGAGTCTGACTCAGACCAGCCTGCTCTCCTCTGTCCTCAGCCCCAACCAGTGCTGCACCCATCAGAATCGAGTCCTCCTCTTCACACGTGACTGAAGGACAGACCCTGGATCTGAACTGTGTGGTCTTTGGACAGGCCCATGCCCAGGTCACATGGTACAAGAAAGGAGGCAACCTCCCTGCTCATCATCAGGTATAAAATCAGGAAGAGAAATGAGAGAGATGCTGGCCGGGAGTCCTGTTTTGTTCTGCCCAGGAAGGAGGCATGAGACCCTGTGGGGGTGCCTCATGCACCTGGATTGGAGACTGGACCCTGGCTCCCCACCTTCCAGGCCTCTTGGTTGACACCTTCCCTCTGTTCCTCTGTCTTCGCCCCTTCCCTGACCAGGCCCATGGCTCAAGGCTGCGGCTGCACCACATGACCCCGGCTGACGAGGGCGAGTATGTGTGCAGCTTTCTGAGCAGCTCTGGCCCTCTGGAAGCTTCAGTCCTGGTCTCCGTTACAGCATCTACCTCGAATGTCCATGTCCCTGGTGAGGATCCCTGTATGGTTCTGGAAAAAGAGACCAGGGAGGGAGAACAGTAGCGGAGGCGGGGGGGGGGGGGGGGGGGGGGGGGGAGAGGGGGTGTGGGGGTGTTCCAGTGTCCCCGCCTGGAGACACCTGGAGCTGTCACACAAAGAACTTTGCCTCTCCACATTGCAGTCCTCAATGGAAAAAGGATAGTGGGGTTCTTGCTAGTGGGGTTCTTACCCTCTACTGTCTCATTGTATAGGCAATCCAGTAAGGTCCCTAAAGCCTGGGCTTGCCCTGTCGAGGTGTTAGAGGTCATTTGAAATCTGTCCTAATGAGTGGATCTACTAGCTGTGGTATATTAACAACCAGGGCACCTCAGACCTGTTGAGGTTCACGGTAGTTATTACTAGAGTGGGGCTAAGGACTTAAACATTTGAAAAGAGATTCAATTAAAGGAAAACACAGGAACTGACAGTGGTCAGGGGCAGGGACCCAGGCATGATGGAAACTGTGATCAGATGTGATGCCTGTGTTCTAAGATGCCCAGATGCCAATCCTCATGATAGACATGTTAACCACATTTCATCCTGTTAGCTCTGAGGCAGGATGATTGTTCTCCGTTTTACAGTTGGGGAAATGGAGGCACAGAGGCAGCTTCCCAAAGACCCCACAATAAGTGGCCATGTTAGCAGCTGAGCTCCTGCAGTCTGGCCCCAAGGGCTGAGTTCTTAGCTCCCACCTACTGGAGACTGGGAAATGTCAGTGACTCTGGGGAGGGGCCTGACAGGTGCCTTTGGGAGCACAAGGTTGCCTGGGGGTGGGGCTAAGAGAAAGAGGGGCCCCCATCCTCAGGGATTCCTACCTTCCGAGTCTGAGTGGCCTAGAAAGGGAGAGAAGCCACACTCTCCCTCGAATCCAGGCTGCACAATAGGGCACCCGGGAAGAGGCTGAACAGCCTTGCCACTGACCACTAGCTGTGCCCTGGTCCCAGGTGAAGTCCCGCCCATCCGCATCGAGACCTCTTCCTCCCGAGTGACTGAGGGGCAGACCCTGGATCTAAGATGTGTGGTTCCTGGGCAGGCCCATGCCCAGGTCACATGGCACAAACATGGAGGCAGCCTGCCCATCGGGCACCAGGTACAGGGCCTGGAAAGAGCAGCATGTGCCCCTCTTCCTCAGCCCCAACGATCATTTCCTGAGGGTGGCCCTAGCAGTCAGCGATAGTTTGGGGAACATTGTCCAGCCACTAGGGGCAAGGGTTTACCAAACAGACGGGGCACAACAGGGTCACCACCAGGACCCAGCACCTTGACATAAGAGAGGGCACCACTTCCTCAGGACCCTGCTTCCTAAACTCTACTGTCTATTGCGTAAGAAGCAGAGTTTTGTGTAGCCCAGAGTGGGGCATGTGGAGGCTTCTCAGCCCTTCCCCACCCTCCCTCCTCTATGCAGGTCCATGACCACATGCTGAGGCTGAACTATGTGTCCCCAGAGGACTCTGGCGAGTACTCATGTCAAGTGACTGGCAGCTCAGGTACCCTGGAGGCTTCTATCCCAGTCATCATTGAGGCCTCCAACCCCAGCCCCATCCCTGGTGAGTGACATGGAGCGGTGGGGGAAGTGGGGGGCAATGCTTTCCTGGCCTTGTTTTCTCACATAGGGCTTTTATTTTGGTAGGTTTTTGTGGTTGTTGCTTTTTTTTTTTTTTTTTAAGACAAGGTCTCACTTTGCAGCCCATACTGAGTTTTGGAATTACAGATAATTGTCGGTGTCGTTGGCTAGGCATGGCATTGTTCTTGGGGCATTGGCTTTCCTATGGCTGAGGATCAAGCCCACCCAGGTCAAAGCTCCCATGATCTTCTGTGTCTGGGTCCATAGTCCTTCGATCACCCTCAGTCAGTGGGAACCTAGTCCTGGTTTTCGGCAAGACACCTCAGACTCCGGGAAGGGAGACCTCCTCGGTTGATATGGCTCAGCCATGTCACCTCTAAGAAGATCACCACAGTTAGATCCTTGCCCTCACCCCAGGAGCCCTGACTGTTCCCCATCTCTGTGCCTGCAGCCCCAGAACCGGTCCAGCCTGTCTATATAGAGTCCTCCTCCTCCCACGTGGCTGAAGGGCAGACTTTGGATCTGAACTGTGTGGTACCAGGGCAAGCCCATGCCCGTGTCACATGGCACAAACGAGGAGGCAGCCTGCCTGCACGACACCAGGTACTCGGTCAGGGTGGGAAGAAGCCCAGGGCAAGCAAGGTCTCCTCTTGTAGTTTCCTCTGTACCCAGCATTCATGGGATCATGGGAACCAGGTATCCGTCAGGGCTTCCCTCCCAGCACTACATTTCAGCTAGCAGTAAAGAGAATAGGCCGGATTTAGAGATTCTGTGTGGGAAGCTCCTTCAGCCCACAGCTGCAGGCCTGGCTCCTAAGCCTCGCTTGGGAACTTACTTCATCTCCAGAACCCTTGATGGCTTCCTTCTCTTCCTCTTCTGGCAGACTCATGGCTCCCTGCTGAGGCTCCACCATATCTCCCCTGCTGACTCTGGCGAATATGTGTGCCAAGTGGTTGGTAGCTCCCACCCTGAGCATAAAGCTTCCTTCATAATCACTGTCCCACCCAGTGCAGGGTCTTCCTACCGTGAGTATGGGGAATGCCTGGAGTGGGGGAGGAGGCCTGGAGCCCAGGCCTGACCTACCTGAGTGTAGCCAGCCCACCCTACTGAGCCTCGAATCGGACCCTTGGACTCCATCCAGGCCTCAGGAGCCCTGTCATCTCCATTGAGCCACCCAGCATCACAGTGCAACAGGGCCAAGATGCCAGTTTCAAGTGCCTTATCCACGAGGGAGCAGCACCCATCAGCCTTGAGTGGAAGACCCAGAACCAAGAGCTGGAGGGTGAGTGGCTAGCTGCCTGGGCTGGAGGCAGGAGGGAGGGCCATCGGGTGGGGGAGGGTCAGGACAGAAAGCTGGGTCCATACCATGTTCTCAAGTGGCTCTGAGTGAGGCTTGAACCCATCCATATAGTGATGGAGCAGGACCTGGGAGACTCCAAGGGCTCTCACTTACTGCCATCTGTGACTTAAGTCCTATGCCCGGGCCCAAAGGATCAACAGTGGGCTATCCCTCCCTCCCTTCCCTCTCTTAGTATTGATGTGATAAAATACCCTGATAAAAGCAAGTCTGGGGGAAAAAATGGCACTTATTTCCGGCCACAGCTTGGGGGTTATGCTCCATCAAGGCAGCAAGAGCTGGAAGCAGCTGGTCACGTGACATCCGTGACCAGGAAGCAGGGAGGGATGATTGAATGCCCGTGTTCTGCTCACTCTCTCTTTTCATGCAGTCCAGAATTCCCTGCCCAGGGAATAGCTTTCTCCACAGTTAACATGAGTCTTCCCACACCAGTTAACCTAATCTCGATAATCCCTCATAAGACTGTCTCCCAGGCTGGTTCTCGATCCTGTCAAGAGACAGCTAACACTAACCATCACACTTTCCCAATGCAACCCTGCAGACAACGTCCACATCAGCCCCAATGGCTCCATCATTACCATCATGAGCACCCGGCCCAGCAACCATGGATCCTATCGCTGCGTGGCTTCCAATGCCTATGGTGTGGCCCAGAGTGTCGTCAATCTCAATGTGCATGGTGAGAGACACCAACCCATGGCTCTGCCCCGCCACTGCCAGCCCTCTAAGTCAATTTCCACATAAGAATGGTATTCAGTCGTGGACTGTGATTCGGATGTAACCCACAGCTCTGCATGCCATTCCTCCCATAGGGTCTCCTATAGTGTCTGTGCTGCCTGAGGGCCCTGTGCATGTGAAGTTGGGTAAGGACATCTCCCTGGAGTGCATCAGTTCTGGGGAACCCCGCTCTTCCCCCCGTTGGACCCGACTCGGCACCCCCGTGAAGTTGGAGCCACGAATATATGGGCTCATGAATAGCCACGCGATGCTGAAGGTGAGGAGGGGGCTGCTTCATGTCTGGGTCTGAGGTCCTTCCTGGGAGCTGACTGAAGCAGGTGCCTAGAGGGAGCATAAGTAGATGGACAGAGAAGAAGAGGTTGGTGGGTAGAAGAGTGAAGGAAAGGAAGAAAGAATGACTCCGAAGCCTGGGTGGACGGGTACTTGAGTGATGGGTAGGTTGGTAGCTAAGCATACGGGTGGTCTCATGGGAAGTTGTGAAGGCGGGCCTTCCAGCAGCACACAGAGGAGCAAAAAACAAAGGAAGGCATCTGGGGATGTAGCTCAGTTGGGAAAGTGTTCGTCCACCATGCACCAAATCCTGGCTTCGGTCCCCAGAACTACGTAAACAAATCATGGTGGCATGTGCCTGTACTTGAAGCATTCAGGGTGTGGAGGCAGGAGGATCAGAAAATCAAGATTGTCATCAAACATAGAGTTCAAGGCCAGCCTGGGCTACAGGAGACCCTAGCTCAGAAAACAAAAACGATAATCAAAATACAAAGGAAGGGATCAATATCAGTGTTCTCTTCTGGGCACCCCAAAACCAGACCATTTTCTTCTAGATTTTATCAGCTAAACCATCAGATGCAGGCACCTATGTGTGCCTAGCCCAGAATGCCCTTGGAACAGCACAGAAGCAGGTGGAGGTGATCGTGGACACTGGCACTGTGGTCCCAGGTGCCCCCCAGGTCCGAGTTGAAGAAGCTGAGCTGACCTTGGAGGCTGGACACACAGCCATGCTACACTGCTCAGCCACAGGTATGGTGGGGACCCACAGAAAGGCAGAGCAGTACTGCTCTGGGGTTTGAATTCATCTGAAGATGATGTCATGCCCAGGAAGCATCCACTTAGCCAGTCCCATGGAGGGAGAGGTCACTTAGAACCTTTTCCTATCACCCCCACACTTGATTGGTCCCTGGAACAACCTAGTGACCAATGGTATCTTAACCCCATAGGCAACCCCCCGCCCACCATCCACTGGTCCAAGCTGCGCTCCCCACTGCCCTGGCAGCACCAGATAGAAGACAACACACTGGTCATTCCCCACGTGGCCCAGCAAGACTCAGGCCAGTACATCTGTAATGCCACCAACTCTGCCGGGCATGCTGAAGCCACTGTTGTCCTGCACGTGGAGAGTAAGTCTCCCATACCCTCTCCTTGGACTTCTGTCAAGTGTTGCGTGGAGGCCTATGTTCCCCTGAAAAAGCCCCTCTTTGGGTAGAACCCCAGGATCTCCATCCATCCAGCGGACTCCGGAGCCTGTCCTGACTGCCACCCAGGTCTCCTCTTGGTCCCTAGAAGCTTAATTACATTACCTGGATCCAGCTTCCTGTTATGATCCTGACGTCTGCCCTTTCCCACCTGACCTCTGTGCGTGTCCTCCAGGTCCCCCGTACGCTACGATCATTCCAGAGCATACCTCGGTGCAGCCAGGGAATCTGGTTCAGCTGCAATGCCTGGCTCACGGCACACCCCCACTCACCTTCCAGTGGAGCCGTATGGCTGGCGTCCTGCCTAAAAGGGCTGTTGCCAGGAACGAGCTGCTGCACTTGGAGCCCTTGGGCCCTGCAGACTCTGGCCGATACCGCTGCCAGGTCTCCAACAAAGTGGGCTCAGCTGAGGCCTTCGCCCTAGTGCTGGTCCAAGGTAAGCAACTGGAGTCTCAGTGGGAAGCCAGGCGTCCGCTTCCCTGCAGGGCTCTCCTTGACCAGGTACACTTGGGATACAAAGGCTGTTATCCGTCTGTAGTGTCCTTCTCTAAGGCCTGAGGTTACTTCCTTAGCCAGGAAGACCTTCCCTCCATTACTTCTCACAGCTCCCTAGCTTTCAGGCTACTTGCTGCCCTGCCTTATACTCGCCAGGAAAGTTACCTCACCTGCCAGGCAAGAAGGACGCTCAATGCAAGGCCTGGACCCTATTGCCCCAGAAGGCCTGGACCCTATTGTCCCAGAAGGCCTGAGCTTGTCCACCACAGGCCCAGAGAAAAGGAAATAAGCATTTGACAAACAGCAGCGAATATGTGACAGGGCCACCTCTTACAGGCCCAGGACCCTAGTGTATCTATGGAGACTCTAACATCCCTGTGGGCTCCTACAGAGCCACACAAGCCTTTGGACATGAAAGTCTAGAAGCAAGGAGAGCACCTAGCTTACTGGTCAAGGGCCTGGACTGTAGCCTCAGAGATAACTTTAGCTGAGTTCGCTCATGTTAAACATCAATATTTTTTCATATTAAAGAGAAAGAAAAAAAACATGTGCCTCCCTCCCAGCCATTTATTCACCTTCCCTATCCAAGGGCCCAGACTCTGAGAGGCAAAGCCCAACCCCACACTGGCCCTTATGTGCATTGAATGAATGAGTGTGAGAACAAGCAGATGAATGGATCTATATTGAAAGGACTCTGTTGTCTGGCTAGAGAGGCTCTCAGAAGGACGTCCCTTGAGTGTTGAGATGAGGATATCCTGGTACCCTGCGTGTCAGGCAGGGATGTAACGCACACGTGTGTACAAAAGAACCACGGGTGTCCTGTGTGATGCTGTGGACCTAAGTCCAAGATACTAAGCTGAGGGAGCCCTTGAGCCTAGGAGTTCAAGTACTATTCTGGACAACAGATGAAAGACCTCATCTTAAAACCCTGTACATAAAACCTCAGGCACTTAGGCTGGGCTCGTGCCTGTTTAACATGCACTGAGTCCTGGATTCAATCCCCAGCACCACATAAACTAGATGGTGACATGTGCCTGTGATCCCAGCATTCAGTCAGGAAAATGCAAAGTTCAAAGTTCAAGGTCATCCTTAGCTACATAGTGAGTCTGAAGATAGCCTATGTTACATGAGACCCTGTTGTAATCAATCGATCAATCAGTCCACCTCACATGTCTCCACAGGACTTTCTGGCGAGCTCCCTAACACATCCATCCCAGTCGGATATACACCCATTGTGCAAGTCACTCCTCAGCTAGAGACCAAGAACATCGGGGCCAGCGTTGAGTTCCACTGTGCTGTGCCCAGTGAGCAAGGCACACACCTTCGTTGGCTCAAGGAGGGAGGTCAGCTGCCTCCTGGATACAGTGTACAGGATGGAGTCCTCCGGTGAGTGTTGGTGGGTGTGGACTGGACTCAGGTACTCCCCAGCCGAATGCTCAGTGGGACTGAGTCACTTTACCTGCCTACGGGGCCCGTGACAGAGCAATGTCCTTGAGGGAGCTGCTTGGCCTCTCTGAGCCTTACAATGGCCAATAAGTTAGGAAATTGGAAGTGCTGGTGTCTTTAAAATGCTTAGTGCTTTCCTGGCGCCTGGAAGGCCATCTGTCAACACTGGCCTGCGTTCCTTCTGTTCTGGTTTGGTTTGGTTTTGGGTATTATTTGGTTTTGGTATTTTGGTATTGCTGAGACCAGGTCTTACTTTATAGTTCACGCTGGCCTGGAACTCACTGTGTAGATCAGATTGGCCTCTTAACTAGCTGTGATCCTCCTGCCTCAGCCTCTCAAGTACTGGGATTACAGATGTGAGCCACTGTGCCCAACTCTGCATTCCTGTCATTTAAGGCAAGAAACTGGGGCTCCAGAGATCTGCAGCTTGGTCGCAGTGGGACCTTAAGTCAGTGTGGCAGTGAGCCTTAGAGAAGAAATCTGTGTCTGAGATGGGCGTGGGAACCAGGCCTCAGGGCACAGGCCTATGACCGGGAGGCTGAAGGAGGAGCATCCTAAGTTCTAGGCTACAGAGTGAGTTAGGCCAGCCTGGACAACCTGGTTGAAAGTGTGTCTCCAAATAAAGTGAAAATTAAATGAGAATGTAGCTCATTCGTAGAGCAGTGTCCTGGCATGTGTGAGGCCTGAAGTTCAATCCCCAATACCACAGATAGATAGATGATGGATGGCTGGATGGATAGATAGATAATAGATGGATAGATAGATGAGATGAAAGGGTTTGGTGCACCACCCTGTCCACCTGCATCCTGGTCACTGGCACTGGCCCTGGGTTCTGGTCTATCTACAATTTGTTTTTATTTATTTATTTATTTATTTAAGTATGTGTACATGTCGGCATGTACATGCCTGTGTGTGTGTGTGTGTGTGTGTGTGTGTGTGTGTGTGTGTGTGTGTACATCAGAGGACAGTTTGCAGGAATCAGTTCTCTGCTTCTACCATGTAGGACCCAGGGATTAAACTCTGATCACCTGGCTTAAGAGCAAGTGAGTTTACCCACTGGGTCATCTCATCGGCCCCTGTTTTAATTCACACAGCTGCAAAACATTTCCCATGGCTTCCTTCTGACGTCACCTTTCTTTCTTCTCAGAATCCAGAACATAGACCAGAGCTGCCAAGGGAAATATGTTTGTCATGCCCATGGGCCTTGGGGACAAGCCCAGGCCAGTGCTCAGCTAATTGTTCACGGTAAGAGGTGGCTTCAGGCCTCTGCTAAGAGCAGGGCCAGAGATAGAAAGGAACGGTGGTGGGGTTTGCCCCCGCTCCAAGGGAAACGCTGTAAATGTGCATGATAAAGAGAATGATTCTATTTTCCTTGCTTGCACCTTGCATGCAGTAATGGCCATGACAAGGATGGCAAGGAAGGAAAGAAGGGAGATGGGCGGAGGAGTGGGTGCTCAGCTACTTGAGTGGGTGCTCAGCTACTTGAGTGCATGCACAAACAGAAGCTTAACAATTGGATGTGTGAGTGGCCACATGAAAAGCAAGCCAGAAGATGTTTGAGTGCCTAGGGCTCTAAGCCATCCTCCCAGACTTGACCTCCCCATGGCCTGGCTCCTCACACCGTTCCTCCCCCAACCTTGACCTCCCTGAGCCTCACTCATCACTCCGCCTCTCCTCCAGCCTTACCCTCAGTGCTCATCAACGTCCGCACCTCTGTGTACTCCGTGGTCGTTGGCCACTCTGTGGAGTTGGAGTGCTTGGCACTGGGTAACCCGAAGCCTCAGATAACTTGGAGCAAAGTTGGAGGACACCTAAGGCCTGGCATTGTGCAAAGTGGAAATGTCATCAGGATTGCCCATGTGGAGCTGGCTGATGCAGGACAGTACCGCTGTATGGCCACCAATGCTGCTGGTACCACCCAGTCCCATGTGCTGCTGCTCGTACAAGGTAGAGACCACTAGGGACTAGGGAAGGGACAGGGGAGGGACAGGACCTTGAGGTGCTGCCAGCTCCGTCTTGCTACATCACTCCTTCTGTGCTATCCTGGGGATCTCCTAGTGTCTATATTTTAGAGACAGCTTTCCCAGCAAATGAGTAAATGTGAGTGTTTGTCTGAATAGGCTGCATGCCAAAGGCTATCAAGAAGAAAAAGTAGACCTAGTGTGGTGGTACATGCCTTTAATCCCAGGACTCTGGGGAGGCAGGGACAGGTGGATTCTTGGGCTTGCTGGCTCAAGAGGCAGAGGCAAGCCAGTCTCTGTTAGTTTGAGACCAGCCTGGTCTACATATCGAGTTCCAGTCCAGTTAGGGGTACATAGTGAGACCCTATCTCCAAAAAAAGGAGGAGAAAGAGGAGGAGAAGTAACCCTTACTCTAATGGAGGCGCCCCATACCCTAGTCTGATGGAGGCGCCCCATACCCTAGTCTGATGGAGGAGACCCATACCCTAGTCTGATGGAGGAGACCCATACCCTAGTCTGATGGAGGAGACCCATACCCTAGTCTGATGGAGGAGACCCATACCCTAGTCCGATGGTAGACTTTACAGAAACAGACAATGTAAAACCTAGAGTGGTGACGCACACTTGCCATTCCAGCACTCAAGAGACTGAGGAAGAAAGAGCTTGGGTTTGAGGCCAGCCTGGGCTACATAGTAAGACACCATCTCAAAATAAATAAACATACACCTATAATCCAGCATCTCCAAGGTGAAGGCAAGAGGAATCATAGGTTTAAGGCCACCCTATGCTACACAGAGCAGTATAGATCAGCATGGGCTATGAGAGACCCAACCTTTTTTTTAAAAAGGGGGTGGGGATGGGGTAAAGGCACTTGCTTCCAGGCTTCAGGACCCTCATGGTGGAAGGAGAGAACCGATTCCTGCAAGCTGTCCTCTGACCTCCATACACATGCATGGCATGTGCCCACATATACAAACATAAACACACAAATAAATAAATGTAATTTTAAAATAAATAAATACCAGGAAAGGCGCAAAGCTACTCAGAGAAACCCTGTCTCGAAAAACCAAAAAAAAAAAAAAAAATAAAAAAAAATAAAATAAAATAAATAAATAAAAAGACACCATGGAAGTAAAGCACTCACTATAGGTAGGCAGTAGACATAAACCTGTTTTCTTTAAAGACAATTCCTTTTACCCCAAACTCTGAGACTTACTCCCTACCAGTTCACCTACACCACCCTAGTGTCCCATTCTCAGGTCCCTGCCGTACAGATGTCTGCTCAGGCGTGAAGTGATACCAGCCAGCCTAGGCCTACCTGGTCCCCTCAGTCCAACCAGGAATGAACAGCCATAGTCGCTCCCACCCCCATTTGTACAGTGAACACAATGCCTCTCTCCCAGAGTAAAATGAAGACTAGAAAAGCATAAGGTAGCTGGGCGGTGGTGGCGCACGCTTTTAATCCCAGCACTCGGGAGGCAGAGCCAGGAGGATCTCTGTGAGTTTGAGGCCAGCCTGGGCTACTAAGTGAGTTCTAGGAAAGGCGCAAAGCTACACAGAGAAACCCTGTCTCGAAAAAAAAAAACAAAAACAAAAAAACAAAAAAAAACGAAAAGCATGAGGTAGCACAAAGTTGGTGGATGCATCACATGGATGGCCTCTGTCTGTCCCCTCAGCCTTGCCGCAGATCTCAACTCTCCCAGAGGTCCGAGTGCCTGTTGGCTCTGCAGCAGTCTTCCCGTGCATGGTCTCAGGCTACCCGACTCCTGCCATCACCTGGAGCAAGGTAAATGTTCGGCAAGTGCCAGCCGTTCCTCCAGGCCAGGACCAGCTCTGAGCCAACTCGGTACCACAGGACCTGGTCAAGAGGGAATGCCCAATTTGAAGATGGGCCTGGGGCAGAGTAGGGGCATGAGACCAGGCCAAGCCTTCAGTGCCAATGTTTATAGGTGGATGGTGACCTGCCACCTGACAGCCGCCTGGAGAACAACATGCTGATGCTGCCATCAGTTCGCCCCCAGGACGCCGGGACCTATGTGTGCACGGCCACCAACCGGCAGGGCAAGGTCAAAGCCTTCGCCTATCTACAGGTGCCAGGTAGGACAGCTCCAGCCCTAATTGGCAAGACATGCCAACTGGGCCCACAGAAGGTGTCTCTCTGACAGTCTTCTCTCTGCAGAGCGAGTGGTACCCTACTTCACTCAGACACCCCACTCCTTCCTGCCGCTTCCCACCATCAAAGACGCCTACAGGAAGTTTAAGATCAAGATCACCTTCCGGCCAGACTCTGCAGATGGTAAGCAGGCACCTAGTAGGTATGGAGGCTGTCCTGGGGTAGGGTAGGGGCCCTGGCAGAAGCCCTGTTGTATCCAGAGTCCTCTGGGTTTCTCTTGCCTCCTTGCTTCTCACTCCCTCCTCTGTGACATTCTGGCCTCTACCTGGTCCTGCTGCATGGCGGCTGCCTTGGTGCCCAGCCCTCCTGGCCCATCTTCCTGTCCTGCTCAATGTTCTTTTATATCTGATGGCTCTTTCTTTCTCTCTCTCCCTCTCCCCCCTCACCCTCTCATCTTGCTGATCTCTAACTTTCACTGTCCAGGCCTCATTCTCTACTCAGGTGAGTTTCTGCCTCCCTCTCCTCCTTCAGACACACTCTGAAGACGTATGCCCCAAAAGTCAGATCCTATCTAGGAACTCTTGGCAAACCTCTTCTCCTCAGGTTCCTGACTGTGAGGTTTCTGGCCACATTCCAGAGTGAGGGATCATAGAGTGGAAAGGCTCAGGCCAGCGGTTCTCAGCCTGTGGGTCATGACCCCTTCGGGGATCAAACAGCCCGTTCACAGAGGTCGCCTAAGACCATCTGCATAGCAGATGTTTACATTAGGATTCACAACAGTAGCAAAATTACGGTTATGAAGTAGCAACAAAATAATTTTATGATTGGGGGGTCACCACAACGTGAAGAACTGTACTAAGGGGTCACAGTATTAGGAAGGTTGAGAACCACGGGCTCAAGAGCTTAGGTGAGAGTGACTGAGAGCTGGTGACCAGAGGGGAGACTGCTCACACTGCTCTACCCTCCAGGGATGCTACTGTACAATGGGCAGAAGCGGATCCCAAGGAGTCAAACCAACCTAGCCAACAGGCAGCCTGATTTCATCTCCTTTGGCCTGGTGGGCGGAAGGCCCGAGTTCCGGTGAGATCTCTACCTCCCTGTCTTCTGGGAGGGATGGGCTGGGGACTAGACACAGGTTTTAGTTGGGCATATTCTGCTTTAGCTGAGTTATACTGTGGTGAATCTATAGAAAAAGTAGCTATGGCTGCTACCCTTAATGGCCACTCAGTCTACTGGAGGAGGCACCACATCCTGGGCAGGCAGAGGAGGGATCTTTCAAAAGCTTAGGACTACTGTTGGCAGGATTCATTCATTCATCCATCTACTTGTTCATTCATTCATTCATCTATTCATCCCTTTCATCCATCATCCACCCCATTCATTCATCCATCCATCCATCCATTTATCCACCTGTCCATCCATTTACCTATCCATCCATCTATCTATCCATCTACTCATTTACCTATCAGTCTGTTCACCCACCCATCCATCCATCTTCATCCATTCATTCACATCATCTGTTCATCTACTCATCCGTCCATCCATCCATTCATGTATCCATCAATTCATCCATCTATTCATTCATCCTCTCACCAATCATTCATCCATCTAATAATTACTTGCTTGACTCTCGCCTTGTGCCAGGCACAGTTACAGGTATGAACAGAACAAGTTAGGTTGTAGCCTATAGGAGTGTCCACTCTAGTTGGGGAAGCCAAACCCTAACAAAGAAAAGCAAGGTCGTCTCAAAGGCAAAAGCCGGGCACTAGGCTGCAGGGCCTCAGAGCAGAGAATTCTCCCAGTTCTAAAAGCCTGCTCTGGAGATACTCCCACAGAAAGGCAGTGAGGGAGAGAACTTTTGGAAGAGGTGGGCATAGCCTGGGTTGGGTGATGAAGGGAAAACAAATCAGACAGAAACTTCAGAGCCAGGACCACAGGGAATAATGATATCTTTCCTCTGGATCCCATTGCCCAGCCTGGGCCTGCCTGAAGCTGCACTTACAAACACTCTCTCTTGCCCCTGCCCCACCCTATGGAGCAGATTTGATGCAGGCTCTGGCATGGCCACGATCCGCCACCCCACACCACTGACCCTAGGCCAGTTCTACAATGTGACCCTGCTACGGAGCCTCACTCATGGATCTCTGATTGTGGGCAATTTAGCTCCTGTTAATGGAACCTCCCAGGTGAGACCCAACCTGTCCCCTGTTTCCAGTTCCCAGCCTGTACCTACCCCAATAGCTAGACGTGACTCACCCACCTCCACAGGGCAAATTCCAAGGCTTGGACCTGAATGAGGAGCTGTATCTGGGTGGCTATCCTGACTACGGTGCCATCCCCAAGGCTGGGCTCAACAGCGGCTTTATAGGTGAGCCTTCCTTCTCCCCACTCCCCAGCTAAACTTTCCTGACTGGTCATAGAGCCCCATAAGCTAAGGGGGGCACAATAGATGTGGGCTGCAGCTGGCCAACTTCCCATCCCCTCCATATGTTCATCCTGCCTCCCCCCATGCTGCCCCACCCTTCAGGCTGTATACGTGAGCTGCACATCCAAGGCGAAGAGATCATCTTCCACGACTTCAACCTTACAACACATGGCATCTCCCACTGCCCTACTTGCCAGGACCGACCCTGCCAGGTGGCTCTTCATATACCACTCCCCAGCTGCCCTGAGCCATGGCTTGCCCCTGGGGGGAAAAGGGAGGGTGAGGGCTGTGGTCTCCTTGGCTTGACGTCTCTGGCTGCTTTGCAGAATGGAGGCCAATGCCATGATTCTGAAAGCACCAGCTACACCTGTGTCTGCCCTCCTGGCTTCATCGGCAGCCGCTGTGAGCATTCACAGTCACTGCACTGCCACCCAGGTGAGTACCCCACCCCACTTCTCCTTCCTCCTCCTCAAGAACTTAAGACCCCTCCCGTGGTGGTAACTAACCTCTCTCTGTAGCCCAGACACTGCCATCTAGGCCTCTACTGCCTCTCCATTACATGAGTCAGGCACACAGACCCTACACTCTCACCTAGGTGCAGTCTTGTATGTGTATGTATGTGCTATGATTGAACCCAAGGCCTTGCACATGCTAGATGGCCACTTACCTATAATACCACCAGTACTCAGGAGGCACAGGCAGGAGGATCATGTACCAGTTCAAAGCCAGACTGAACTACATAGTGAGTTCCAGGCTAGCCACAGCTACAAAGCAAGACTCCTAAAAGCAAAAAAAAACAATAAACCAACACAGGTATAGTAGTCACGCGATGCCACAGCTGTCCCTAGGGGTCCTCTCTAACAGTATCCTTCTTTTGACTATACCCCCACTTTGGACCTGGACAGTCCTTCCAGGCTGGCTTAGCCCTAAGAGCCAAAGTCCCCAAAAAATGTGAGAGGCAGAATTTAGGCATGAGAATCTCCTCTGCTGAGTTATCTCCCTGCCTCTTGACTATGCCTCCAGAGGCCTGTGGGCCCGACGCCACCTGTGTGAACCGGCCAGATGGTCGAGGCTTCACCTGTCGTTGCCACCTGGGCCGGTCAGGGATGAGGTGTGAGGAAGGTGAGTGTTTGATGGCAGGGGACGTCATACAAGGCACACTGGGGCGATAACAAGTCTTGTGAATAATAAAGTTAGTCTAAAGCAAGAAGATGTTAAAAATCAACTGACCACACTCCTGTCTAGCCTGAGTCCCTTACCTGGTATTCCCCAAGAGGACTTCTGTCTTCCTGGGAATCGTCAGCCTGATGGGCAGGGCTGGTCCTGAGCCTCTGGTAGGGTATGGGAGGGGGGAAGGCTCCTGCCCAGGACACTGCTATCCCCACTGCTCCTAGCTAAGCTATGGCTGCTACAGGTGTGACGGTGACCACCCCATCTCTGTCTGGCATTGGCTCCTACCTGGTACTACCGGCTCTCACCAATACTCACCATGAGCTACGCTTGGATGTGGAGTTCAAGCCACTGGAACCTAATGGGATCTTGCTGTTCAGTGGGGGCAAGAGTGGGCCCGTGGAAGACTTTGTGTCCCTAGCGATGGTTGATGGCCACCTGGAGTTCCGCTATGAGTTAGGGTCAGGTAAGCACTGGGTGCCAAGCTCTGCACTATTTTGGGGTCACCATATTGCTAGGAGGCAAGAGGGTATAAGATCAGGAGCCAGACCTTCTGAGGTTTGTTCCTGCATACTTCTCTGTGACTTTTAGGTCACCCCTCACCACAAACTCCTCATTAGAGATTCCTCAAATCTATGAGAAGTATTCCGTTAATCACATCCTAGAGTGCGAGAGTTTCAGGGTCCCTCCAATACCCAATGCTGTCTATGGTCTCATCAGGTCTGGCAGTTCTCCGGAGCTCTGACCCACTGGCCCTGGGACGCTGGCACCGAGTGTCTGCAGAGCGCCTCAACAAAGATGGCAGCCTGCAGGTCGATGGAGGGCACCCTGTGCTGCGCTCCTCACCAGGAAAGAGCCAGGGTCTCAACCTGCACACACTGCTCTACCTGGGTGGTGTGGAACCCTCCATGCAGCTGTCCCCAGCCATCAATATGAGTGATCACTTCCATGGCTGTGTGGGCGAGGTGAGGAGCAGCCCTCAGAGGAACAGTGGGAGGGGGGAAGGGTTCAGTGTGGGACCACCTGCCACGCACAGGGCCCTGGGACCACACATTTTCTGCTGAGTCAGTTTCTTCAAAATAGGCATAGTAGTAGCCACTTTAAAGTCATGTTGGGGACTGGCTACACAGGAGATACTCAGCTTCAAGGCCTCCCTTCCACACTCAGGGTCCTATGCCACTTTTCATGCCCCTGCCTGACGTCCCAGACACTCTCTAGCACATGCTTACTCTGCTGGCACACCCATGTCTCTCTGCCTTCCACACCCCATGAGTCCCTTGGTGCTCCTATGTCAGGTGTCTGTGAATGGCAAGCGGTTGGACCTCACCTACAACTTCTTGGGCAGCCACGGTGTAGGGCAGTGTTATGACAACTCCCCGTGTGAGCGCCAGCCCTGCCGGAATGGTGCCACATGCATGCCTGCGGGCGAATATGAGTTCCAGTGCCTGTGTCAAGATGGCTTTAAAGGTACCAGAGCCAGCCCAGGACACAGCAGGGCATGGGACCAGCAGTCCAAGGGTCAGAGGGTAACTAGCTCCTGCCCACCCACCTTTGCTTTGGCCCACAGGAGACCTTTGTGAGCATGAGGAGAACCCTTGCCAGCTCCAAGAGCCTTGTCTGAATGGTGGCACCTGCCGGGGTACCTATTGCTTCTGTCTCCCTGGCTTCTCTGGTCCACACTGCCAACTAGGTACGTATTATTAATTGCTCTCCACCCTCCTCTGGGGACAGACGCAGTTACTGGGTATCTGTGTCTGTCAGCTAGATCCCACCCTTCCCCACAGGCCCTGGCTATGGCATAGTGGAATCTGACTGGCACCTTGAAGGCAGTGGAGGCAATGGTACGTACTCCCTGTGGCCAGCTGGGCAAATGGGTGGCCTCGTCTTCTTGGTCTGGGTCTCTCAGCCTCTTTTCCTCCAGTTATTTATACCTCAGTTTGGATCCTCAAGTAAAACAAGCCCATGGGAGGAGCTCACTGGGCACAGATAGGAAGGAACAGAGAGGGACAGAGTGATACACAACTTATTGGCAAAGTGACCTTGGGCAGGCCTTTGAAGCGCTCTGACGTCAGTTCCTTCAGTCAGCAAGCATCTATTGTGTGCCACCTTTGAACAGTGCAGGGACTCATTCTCTGGAATTCCGTATACTTAGAGCAAAAATGTGTGGGGCTAGTGACATGGCTCAAGAGTGCTTGAGGCTCCTACCAAGACCTGAGTTCAGTTCCCACCACCCACATCAGGCAGCTCACAACTGCCTGTGACTCCTGATCCTAGGGGATCTGACCATCTCTTCTAACCTCCACAAGCACTGATATGCACATGCGCGTGTGCGCACACACATAAAATACAGTACTTGGGAGGCAGAAGTAGGTGGATCTCTATGAACCTGAGGCCAGCCTGGTCTACAGTGGATTCTAGGACAGCCAGGGCTACACAGAGAAACCCTGTCTTAAAAACCTAAAATAAAAATAAATTTAGCCGGGCGGTGGTGGCGCACGCCTTTAATCCCAGCACTCGGGAGGCAGAGCCAGCTGGATCTCTGTGAGTTCGAGGCCAGCCTGGACTACCAAGTGAGTTCCAGGAAAGGCGCAAAGCTACACAGAGAAACCCTGTCTCGAAAAAACAAAAAAACAAAACAAAACAAAAAAATAAAATAAAATAAATTTTAAAAAATATAAATCTTTTTTTAATTCTTATTTTATGTATATGGGCATTTTGCCTACATGCATATATGTGTACCATGTGTGTGTCTGGTGCCTCAGATCCCCTGGAACTGGACTTATAGACAGTTGTAAAGTCATGGGGGTGTTGGGAATTGAACCCAGAATCTCTGGAAGAACAGCAAGTTCTTTTCTACTGAGCCATCTTTCTAAGCCACAAAATAAAACATAAAATAAAAGATGGCAGAGTGGTCAAGTTGCTACTCTTTCAGAGGACCCAGGTTCAGTTCCCAGCACTCACATGGTAACTAACCTGTAACTCAAGTTCCAGGGACTCTCATGCCCTCTTCTGACTTCTGTGGGCACCAGGTACACATATGGTGTAAACAAAGATGCCAACAAAACCCTCCTTCACAGAAAATGAAATACATTTGGGGGCAGGGGAGGAAGAGAGGGAGAGGTGAAGTAGGCCCTTCTTTTAAAAAGTAAAAATGTGAGCTGGGTGATGGTGGCGCACACCTTCAATCACAGCAGAGGCAGGAGGATCTCTGAGTTTGAGGCCAGCCTGGTCTACAGAGTGAGTTCAGGACAGCTAGACAGAGAAACCCTGTCTGGAAAAAAAAAAAAAAAAGTAAATGTGGGTACCCGATGACCTGAGTTTGATCCCTGGAACTCACGATGGAAGGAGAGAACTGACCCCTAACAGTTGTCTGGTCACACACACACACACACACACACACACACACACACACACACACACACACACACACAGTGGCACGATCATACCCACACTCACACACACCAAATACACAAACACGCACACTCACTGTCCCCCACTCTCGCCGCACAGATGCTCCTGGGCAGTATGGAGCCTACTTCTATGACAATGGCTTCCTAGGCCTCCCTGGCAACATCTTCTCCAGGAGGTAAGACAGGTGTTGTTGACTTATGGGTCCAGCAGGGTTAACTCAAGTCTGAGACTGAGGCTTCTCCTGACGCACTGCTTCCTGCCCCGTCTCCCCCCCTCCCCCCCAGCTTTCCGGAAGCACCTGAGACCATCGAATTCGAGGTTCGGACCACCACAGCCAATGGCCTCCTGCTCTGGCAGGGTGTGGTGAGTGGACATCCAGCTAGGAGTCTTGAGATTCCTGGAGCTGGAAACTGGCCTCCTGGTTGGGGAAGAGTAGTAAGAGGAAGGCTGAGATTATAGCCCTCAGGGTCTCAGCTTTCCAGTGTGGGACCCTAGAGACCCTATGCTTCCCTGGCAGGTGAGAGAAGCCACTCACAGCAAGGACTTCATCAGCCTTGGACTGCAAGATGGCCTCCTTGTCTTCAGGTAAGTCCTAGCACCTCCACACCCTCTTCCATCCCTGGCTTTTCCCATGGGAAGCTGCAGCTCCAGGTGCCCTAGCCACACACACCCCCAGGACCATCTGCACCTGACACCTTTTGTCCACCCCAAAACTCACACCTTCATGGATCTCTGATGCTATAGCTACCAACTGGGCAGTGGGGAGGCCAGTCTTGTCTCAGAAGACCCCATCAACGATGGCGAGTGGCATCGGGTGACAGCGCTGCGGTAAGCGGTCCAGTCCAGCACTGGGGGACGGGACCAGAGGTGGGCATGGGACCAGGAGCCCCCCTCTTCCGGGAGCGGGGTAGGGCAAGGACGAGGAGGCTTGGAGATCTGAGAGACAGAATGAGAGACTGATGTGGGAAGGACACCCTGCCGGCAAGCCGAGCTCCTGGCCATACAGAGCCCGTTAGGGTTCAGGGTGGTGGTACACACCTGTGATCCCAGCACTTGGGAGGTGGAGGCAAGGAGATCCCGAGTTTGAGCCCAGCCTTGGCTTTTCAAAGAGAGGCAACCTGAGGATAGGCCTCAGAAGGTGGCTGTGAGTGGCCAGTAGAAAAGGAGAGATCTGAGAGCAAGCAGGGGCCAGATTTGTCTACAGGGAGTTTCCACGACAAGGGGAGAGCATTTGTGGAGGATGGGAATTCAGGGTAAGGGGCCTGACCCTGTCACACTGCAGAAAGGGCCAGAGAGGCTCCATCCAAGTCGACGGTGAGGAGCTGGTCAGCGGCCGGTCCCCAGGTCCCAATGTGGCAGTCAACACCAAGGATATTGTCTACATTGGTGAGTCCCCAGCAGGGTGCTGAGGCAGGCAGGGGAGGAGTCTGGTTTCCTTGCCTCACTGGTTCCACCACTCACCCACTGTCACACTCCTCTTCCGAAGGTGGTGCCCCAGATGTGGTCACGCTGACCAGGGGCAAGTTCTCCTCTGGGATCACAGGCTGTATCAAGAATCTGGTGCTTCACTCAGCCCGGCCTGGAGGCCCACCCGCACAACCCGTGGACCTGCAGCATAATGCCCAGGCAGGGGCCCATACACGTCCCTGCCCCTCATAGGCACCCGCCTGCCTCCCACGGACTCCTGGGCAGCACCCAGCCTGACAACGTCGAGTATATTATTATTAATATTATTATGACTTTTTGTAAGAGACGGAGGCAATGGCACGCTTGCTGCTACCACCCTGGGCTGGACTGGAGGGTGGGTGCGCCAGCTCCCACACGTGTGGGCAGAGCCCCAAGACTGGTGGGCAGGGTAGGTGGACTGAAAGAGGTTTTCCTCAGAAGGCCACTGGGACTTGAAGTCAGGCACCATGACCGATAGGGCTCAGAACCGTTCCAACCCCTTCCCCACCTCAAAGTAAAGCTAGGCTGCCCATTTCAGCAGTCTATGGACAGTCCTCATTGCTTTGAGTGCCAACCTCAGTTTACCACCTGGTACCTCATTGTCAGACTGAATGAGGGGGTGTTGCAGTGGTCTGAGCTACTATCTGGGAGCAGAAGGCAGCTCATTCCCCACCGGTCATGTCCCAGCTTCCTCCACCTCCACCTAGCCAGAAACCCCACGGCCCTGGCAGCCTTCCCCGCCACCCAGCCCACTTCCACCTGCGTTCCCTCGACCACCACCACCCACACACAGCTCAGGGCCCTGCCCTCAGGAGCTGCAAGGGAGACCAACTCTTCCCCCGACCTGCTAGGCAGAGCCCAGCAATGAAGTCCCACCATACCAGGCCGCACCCCCCACTCTTCTGGAGGTGAAGGCCCAGGGTGTGGGGGAGCAGGAAATCAGGAAGACCAGTGCCTTGGTGGGGGCAGCCGAGACCTCAGATTGGGAAGGGGAGGAGGGGTGATCAGAGCCCTGCCTACTTGGAAGCCTGAGGGCCCAACTGAGGGGTAAGCAGGCCCAGACTGTGGCTGTTGGGATACCTGGCCTAGAGAGAACCCCTGTGGCCTTTATCTGATTTTTTTCTTAATAAATGGTGCTATCCCTGCCAAGAGGTCTTCTGTCTCTTTTACAAAGGGGTCACTCAGTGCTGTACGGGGTGGAGGGCAGGGCAGGGCAGGGTTTCTGAGATCAGGAGGAGAAGTAAAACCAAACACATTTCCTGATCATAGAATGCCCCAGTCCCTGCCCTAGGCACCCTTCCCCCACCCAGCACAGTGCCCACTCCTATGTGGGAACCCCGTTTCCAGGTTCCTAGTAGCTTTACCCAGCAGGTCTGCCTAGAGAGGATGATTGGACCATGGGCCTGAGTGCAGGTGTCTGAGATGGTCTGCACTTGGCCGTGCTGGGGGAGGAGGTCTTTTGCTCCACCCCTTGGCGTCTCTATAAAAACCCTGGGGCAGAGACAGTCGGGGCCCGTTGGAGTAGGTTCCAGGCCCTCTGGAGGCTATCCTGTATTTTCTATCTGTTTATCTCCACAATCTAAGTCCTTCTATCTAATATTTCCTGCTGCTCTCACTCAAGAAAACTCTGGGGAACTGTGGGGTTGGTGGGTGGTCACCTCGCAGCCCTACCACAGGACCTGTACTCTCTCTGTCATGAGCACTCTGCTTCAGAGACAGATGGGCAGATTATGTCTTTCTACAAATCAGGTTTTATTGACTTGACAATCAATTCATAAGCTATGTCCATATCACTGGCTACAACTTCACGCACAGACGTGGCCCTTAACAATATCAGATTGTTTCCTTCCGATCCTAATGACCAATATTATTTCTCAGATATCTCAGGACGCTTCGCACAGCATTGTTTGTATATCTATGTGTGTGTACATGTGTGTTGTGTTGCAGAACAGCTACGAAAGGTTGGAAGAGGCCTCGGTGAAGGCAATGGCAGGGATGCAGAGAGGCCCTGCTGTACTTGGGGTCTAACAGCCCAGTTAGCATTCCCAGGCACCTAGGAGCTGGGTCCCAACAGTTAACAACTCAAACAAGCCAAGCAGGAGACCCTGCTCCCTGCTGCACTGAAGCCCCCACATCAGGACACTGTCCCCAGTGCTTCACAGTTCCATCTAGGACACTGCCAGCTGCTGGTGGCCATGGTACCCCTGCACTGGGTATCCTTCCTTGCATAGGATCTGGGGGAAGAGGTTGCATTGCTCATTGGTCTGTTATGTTCATAGGCCTGGTTTTTCTTTTTTTGTTTTGTATTTTTAAATTTCACTTTATGTGTGTGGGAGTTTTGTCTGCATGTGTCTGCTGTACATGCATGTCTGATATCTGAGGAGGCCAGAAGAGGGTGTTGAATTCCCTGGGACTGGAATTACAGACAGTTGTGAACTGCCATGTGGGTGCTGGGAATTGAGCCTGGGTCCTCTGGAAGAGCAACCAGTGCTCTTACTGGCTGAGACGCCTCTCCTGGTTTGGTTTGGTTTGGTTTGGTTTTTCGAGACGGGGTTTCTCTGTGTAGCCCTGGCTGTCCTGGAATTGATATGTGGACCAAGCTGGCCTCAAACTCAAAGAGATCTGTCTTCCCGAGTGCCGAGATTAAAGGTGTGTGCCACCATGCCAGGCTCCATCCCCCTGTTTTTTGTAATTTTAGGACGAGGTCTTACTCTATAGCTCAGGCCAGCAAACTCTTACCTCAACATCTCAAGTGCTGGGATTATAGGTATGAACCACTGACACTTCACTTGTTTTTTTCTGATATGGTTTTGATAGGCTCATTAAATTTTTTTTTTTTAGATTTACTTATTTTATTTGTATGAGTGTGTTGTATGAATATATATATGCATACCCCATGCATGCCTAATACCAATGCCCAAGGATGCCAGAAGAGGGTGTCAGATTCTCTGGGCCTGGGGTTACAAATGGTTGTGAGCCACCAAGTGGGCGACAGGAAAAAAATGCGGATCCTCTGCAGGAGCAACAGGTATTCCTAACCACTGAGCTACCATCTCCCCAATGCCCTCATTTTTTTAACTGTTATTTTCTGTTTATATGGTTTTTGTTGGGGGGGGTTGCTGTTATAAACCAGAATCTCACATAGCCCAAGCTGACTCTGCACTTGTTATGTAACCAAGGATGACCTTGAACACCAATGCTCCTGCCTCTACCTACTGAGTATTGGGATGGTCGGTGCATATGACTGTGCCCAGTTCTATGAGGTGTTGGGTGGGGATGGAACCCAGGGCTCTGTGCATGCTAGGTGAGTACTATACTGTGCTACACCCCCAGACCTGGATAGACCCCCAACCCCCCTGTGTTAGTGTGTTCTGATTTAATCTGACATGGTCATAGGTGGTGATATTTAGTCTGTTATTTACCAGACTGGGCCTCACTGTTCCTGCTACAGCATCTGTTTAGTCAGTCTGCCTCAGTGTCCGCGCTTCAAATGCAGCCAGCTGCTGTTTCCTAAAACGGATTCACTGGGAGCAAGGCCCAGCGTGGATGCTACTGTGCTGGACAATAAGGAATAACTCAGAGCAAAGCAAGTCTGATTATTCTGCTTTCTGCAACCTTTTCCCCCATTTGGGAAACAGGACTTGGCCCATTTCCCAGAGAGGCAAACTGAGGCTCAAAGAACTGAGTGACCTGTTCCAAGTGAGAGCCAGCCAACAGAGCTTAAAGCTCAGGCCTGGCAGACCCCAGAGCCTGCTCATCTGATAACTAAGCGCCCTAAGGCTGGCCTCTCTGGTTCTGGAAAGCTGGCCAGTTCAGCCACAGATCCCCAGGAGCCACCCGGCCAGGACATAGGTGGCAAGTATTGTAGGCTGTGCAGCATCTGAGGCCGAGCCTGTGGGCACCTGGGTGCCAGACCAGCCAACCTGGGCAGCAGCAGTACCACCAGAGGAGGCCAGTGGAGGCCAGTAGCATCGAGGAGGCCAGAGCCACCCACCAGATCGAGGCGCCTGTGAGAAGAATGAGAGTCCAGTCAGCTTCCACCTGGACCTGGTGTCCTGTGGTCACCTAGACAGGGTGTGTGTGTGTGTGTGTGTGTGTGTGTGTGTGTGTGTGTGTGTGTGTGTGTTTGTATGTGTGTCTGTGTGTATGTGTGTTACCACCAGGACGTGTGTGTGTCTGTGTGTGTGTGTGTGTGTGTGTGTTACCACCAGGACATGTGTGTGTGTGTCTGTGTGTGTGTCTGTGTGTCTGTGTGTGTGTGTGTCATGTGTCTGTGTGTTACCACCGGTTTATATTATGGTGGGGTGAGGACATGTGTGTGTGTGTGTGTGTGTGTGTGTGTGTGTGTGTGTGTGTGTCTGTGTCTGTGTCTGTGTGTTACCACCGGTTTATATTATGGTGGGGTGAGGACATGTGTGTGTGTGTGTGTGTGTGTGTGTGTGTGTGTGTGTGTGTCTATGTGTCATGTGTCTGTGTGTTACCACCAGTTTATATTATGGTGGGGTGAGGACATGTGTGCCACAGCCAGTGTGTGGAGGTTGTCAAGGACAACTTGATGGAGTCTGTTCTCTCCTTAACATGCTTTCTAGAGATGGAACTCAGCCCACCAGGCTTACTCAGCAAGCCCCTCTACCGGCCAGGCCTTCTGGTCAGCCCTCCATCTGATTTTTCGCTCTTTTTGCTATCTGGCCTGAGTCTGTGTGGTATGTGCTTACGTGTGCATACATGTTCTCATGTGTTTAGATGTACATGTGTGTTGACTGTGGAGGCTCAAGGCTGACATTAGGAAGCCTCTTTGTTCGTTTGTGCATTTGTTTTTGTTATTGTTTTTTGAGACAGGGTCTCACTATGTAGCTCTGACTGTCCTGGAACTCACTCTATAAACCAGGCTGGCCTCGAACTCACAGAGATCTGCCAGCCTCCGCCTCCTAAATGCTGGGGTTCAAGGTGTGGGCTACTGTGTCCCACACCTTTTTTTTTTTTTTTAAGATTTATTTTTAATTATGTGTATGCATGTGGGCATTTGCATGTGAATGCAGGTGTCCTTGGAAGACAGAGGCTTCAGTTCTTCCTGGAGCTGGAGTTACAGACAGTTGTGAGCTGCCCAACTGTGTGCTGGCAAAAAAAATCATGTTCTCTGCAAAAGTAGTCTGCACTCCTAACCCCTGAGCCATTTCTCCACCCCAGGAGGTCTCCTTGCCTCGCTCTCCTTTGCCACCTAATTTTCTTAGATGAGGCCTCTCCCACTGCACTCAAGTCTTCCCTGTTGGCGTAGACTGGCTTTCCCAGCGCTGGGGTTACAGGTACACCCCCACTGAGCCTGGCTTTTACTCAGGTGCTGGGATGCAAATTCAAGTTCTCATGCTTGTGCAGCAAGCATTTTCCTGACCGAGCCAGGTGGGATTTGGGCAGAAGAACGTAAAAGGCTTGTCACCAAAGGCCATCTACCTTCCGACACCTCCTGCGTGGTGGGTGCCAGGCTTGCTGGAGAGGTCCTCTCTGCTGCAGAGCCGAGAGCCACGAGGAGAGTCCGAGGCTTGGAACTGTCATCTTTCATTCTCAGGGTCTGCTTGGGTACCAGAGAGGGACCTGTGAGCAGTAACAGCTCATTGAGAGCGCCCCTTCGAGGGGTACTGCTGTGTCATTTACTCCTCTTGAGACTTCTTGGCCATCCCCACTGCTGTGGAATAAGCCTTCTGTACACTGTGAAGATGTGTTGCTCTCGTTGTTAATAAAAAGCTGATTGGCCTATAGCTAGGCAGGATTTTTGGGGCAGAGAGAATACTGGGAAGAAGAAAGGGTGGAGCCAGACGTGGAAGAAGCCACATAGTAAGTTCATAGATGAGGTAAATGAGCCTCGGGGCAGCCCATAGATTAATAGATACGGGTTAATTTAAGTTGTAGGAGCTGGCTGGAGTCAAGCCTAAGCTATCAGCTGAGCATTTATGATTAATAATAAGCCATTGAATGGTTATTTGGGAGCACTGCTGAGACGCAAAGAAACTCCACCTACACCCCACTACTAGAATAAGAAAAATAAGGGACAAAGAGTGGATAAAACATCTGGCCAAGGTCACAGAGCTGGAAGTGAGGTCTGGTCTCCTACTCAGCAGGCTTATAAGTGGAACTGCTTCTCAGGACAAGGGACAGACCAGCCTGGGCAAGCAGCTTCTGTGCAGCAAGTGTCACACTCTGTGTGACACACTTAACTGCGGCACACTTGCAGTTGAGGGGTCTGCAGGGTACGTGTGATGACCCCCACCCCCTACCGACGAGAAAACCAAGGTGTCACGAATTTGCTGTTCTAATCAGTTAACTATTGGTTCTCAAGCATCTGCTATAACCCAGGCATCATTGTAATGATTGGCAATAATTAACTGAAATAAATAACTGAGACAGGTCCTCGGGTCCTGTGAAGAACAGCCTCTTCTGAGGTCTCAGGACACAAGGTGGGATTGGACCCTTCCCTGTTGCACTGGCCCTCACACCCTTGGTCTCTGGACTGCCACCGTGGCCACACTCCCACCTCCCCACCCAGGTCCTGCCACCCAGAAGAAGGGTGTTAGGGCCAACCAGCCTCTCCACTCTGTTGTTCAGTGGGGTCCAAGCAACCCTCATCACTGACCTGTGCAGCTGGCTGGGGGTTGAGAGTCCTGGTCACTGCCATCACCACAGTTGTCCATGTCCCAGTCATCACACAGCAGGCTCCGGGGCACACACCTGCTATTCCGACAGCGGAAGTAGGTGCCACAAGACCCTGGGTAGAAAAGGGAAGCTGGAGCCCAGCGGTGGTGGGACACGCGCACGCCTTTTCATGCCAGCACTCGGAGGCAGACGCAGTCGGATCTCAGTGAGTTCGAGGCCAGCCTGGTCTACAGAGTGAGTTCCAGGACAGCCAGGATTGTTTCACAGAGAAACCCTGTCTTGAAAACAAACAAAACAAAACAAAAGCAAAAAGAAAAGAAAAGGGAAGCTGGGAGTAAGGATCCTAGACCAGCTACTACAATAGCGTGGCCCAGAGTGACAGAACTGCTGGGGTGGGGCCGGACAAGGCTGCTGTCAGTACATACATGGAAGGTGCTTCCTGGGGCGATTGCAGTACAATCTTGATGGCAGGAGGAGGTGGTGGTAGTTGTTGGTGATAGTGGTGGTGATGGTAACGCTGGTGGGAGTGATGGTAATTGTGATGGCATGGTGGTGGTGGTGGTGGTGGTGGTGGTGGTGGTGGTGGTGGTGGTGGTGGTGGTGATGGTAGTGGTAGTAGTGATAATGGTGGTGGTATGCTGGCTAACACCTGCGGAATTCATAAAATAGGTCGCCCAGGCTGTTCTTGAACTTGCTATGCAGCTGAGGATGACCTTTAACTCCTATTGCCTCTACCTCCCAACTGCTGGGATTACAGGTGTGCAGCACCATGTATGCACTGGTTTATGAAATGCTGGGAGCCAAACTCGGGGCCTTCTTTGAGCTAGGCAAGCCACACCCCAGCCTCTTTAATATTTTTTAAGCATGTATTTATTTATTTTATGTATATGAATACTCTACAGACTTTATATCAGAAGAGGGCACCAGATCCCACTATAGAAGGTTGTGAGCCAGCATGTGGTTGCTGGGAATTGAACTCAGGACCTCTGGAAGAACAGCCAGTGCTCTTAACCTCTGAGCCATCTCTCCAGCCCCATTATTTAATATATTTAAATCATTTACTTTTAGATCGGTCTCCTAATGTGACCCAGTCTAGACTCAAACACTTTATCCTGCTTCAGCTTCCAAGGGCTGGGATTACAGGTGTGCACCACCATGCCCACTTTAGCTCTGTGGAGCAGTACTAAGACTGAAGCAAGCCAGGCGGTGGTGGTGCACACCTTTAGTCCCAGCACTTGGGAGGCAGAACCAGGCAGAATTCTGTGAGTTCCAGGCCAGCCTGATCTACAGAGTGAGTTCCAGGACAGCCAGGGCTACACAGGGAAACCCTGTCTCGAAAAACAAAACAAGACTGAAGCAAGGGGAATTTGGATCAGCTGACCACCACGGCCACAGGGCTTGTACCTAAGTTGGAGGCAGAATGGATTCGAAGTTCATGTCAGTATCATGCAGAAGTATGTGTAAGGGAAGACGGGACCCTCAGAGTCGGGACAGGACATACCCAGACACCAAATTCTCGCCACAAAGGAGATTTCTCACTCAGGAGGGGGTGGGGGGGGAGAGTGGGAGTGCTGTAAAAGCAGACAGCAAGCAGCAGCAGCAGCAAGTGTTAATATTCTGACGGCTCCTTGGGGTCACCCTGCGTCCTGATGAACAAGCCCGATTTAAGGACAAACCCCTCCTTTCTTCTTTCTCTTCCCCCCCCCTCTCCGTTCCCAGGAGGTGTGCACCCTTGACCCCCCCCTTCTTTCTGTCCGTCCCTCCTTTTTCTATTTTTCTCTTCAACTCATTCCCTCTCGGATGCAGTGCCTGGGTTGTGAATGACATGTCACCAGCTGCCACTACATCTGCCCAGCATGTTTTCCCTCACGCGTTTGATACCCTGGCCAGCCGGGGTCCCACGTGTGCAGTATCACAACAGCAAGCAAGCGTTTGTTGCCAGAGTGGGTTTTTAAGGAGAAAAAGGAGAGTCTGTGTTACTGTTGAAAGGACCAAGCAGACGCTGTAACAGGCTGCTCAGTCTTCTCTCCGAGATCAGGCCTCAATTTCAGTTTCCTGCGACTTGAGCAAGCACTTTCTGGGAGGGCCATGAACAAAAGATATAGTCCTTGCAGTAGCTCCCTTTCTGCATGTACTCTGACTGCTCAAGGTTCAGCCAGTTGTTTACTGTCTGGGACCCCTCACCAACTTAGAGCTACGTGCATGGGTCAATGTGAAAGCCTGGTCCACTGAGCCAGGCCCCACAGGGCCTTCTCTTCTACTTGCTGCAGTATCCTTAGTGCCTATGGTAGCACCTGGCATACAGCAGGTGCTCAATTCGTGTTTATGAATGACCACCCCTGGGGGAAAGAATGAAAGCAGTATATATACAGAGTCTGGCAGACAGCTTGGCTAATCCAGTATCCCATGCTTTAGAGCCTGGTATGACAGCTCACCTGTACTCCCCACATTTAGGGGGCAGAGGCCAGAGGACGAGAAATTCAAGGTCATTCCACATTGTAAGTTCAAGGCTTGCCTGAGCTACATGAGACCCTGTCTCAGAAGATCAAGGGGAAACGGTTCAATGGGTAAAGAGCTTCCTAAGTTTGGAAGCTCCCATGTAAAACCTGGGCACAGTGGTGTGCTCCTGTCACGCTGGGGGTGGCATGTGAGACTAGCCGATACTGGAGGCTTGCTGGCCAGCTACTTTAGCTGAAACAGGGGTCTCTAGGTGACAGACTGTCTCAAAAAATAAGCTAGAGTCCAGTAAGATGGTTCAGCAGGCAAAGGCAATTGCCACCAAGCATGACGATGGCCAGAGTTCAATTCCTGAGACCCTTATGGTAGAGGAGGAAAGGACCTCTGATCTCTATACACACACCATTTAGGGCACACATTTCATATAGAACCAGAGACTCAAAAGGAATGGGACAACACCTCCCATCCTTCAAGACACACACACACACACACACACACAAACACACGATTCGAGGGCAGACAAAAGATGAGTGGTAGCTGAGCAGGCACATGAACCTGCCTAAGGGTAGGACCACGTAGCTCATAGCCAAGAGCAGTCCCGCCATCTTATCCTCCAGGACCTATGGCTGTCCCAAAGGCCTCCACGTCCTGGCCTTGGCATGCTCACATGCCCCATGCTTAACACTCTAGTCTGGAGATGTAGCCAGAAATGACTGGAAAGCTCCAGGTGAGTCTGGGCTCTTCTGGGCTTTGGGGAACCAGCCTGCTCTACATCACAGAAGTGAAATCAGCAGGTGAGTCTAGACACAGGACAGCCTGCAGGGCTACAGCCTTGAAATACAGGACAGCTTCCAGCATTAAACACCTTGGCTTGAGCCAGACATAATGTTGAAGGCCTATGATCCCAGACCTCAGGAGCAGAGGCAGAAAGATCTCTAGGTCAAAGCCAAGTTGGGCTACAGAGTGAGACCCTGTCTCAAAAAACAAACAAGCTGGGTGGTGGTGGCACATGCCTTTAGTCCCAGCACTCAAGAGGCAGGTAGATCTCTGTGAGTTTGAGGCCAGCCTGGTCTGCAGAACAGTTCCAGGACAGCCAAAGCTACACAGAGAAACACTGTCTTGAAAGGAAAAAAAAAAAAGATGAGTGTGTGAGGGGTGTGTGTGTGTGTGTGTGTGTGTGTGTGTGTGTGTGTGTGTTCAATTGTAAGTGCGATATGGGTATGGTTTGGGTGTCAATTGGTGTCCTGTGTGAATGTGCTCTGAAGTGTGCCTAGAGAGTGAGTGTCAAGGCTAGAAGGAGGATGGACTTGTAGATCTCTCGTTGGTTCATCCCTCACTGGTTCCCCAAGCCCTTCCATGTCACCCAATCTTTCCCAGCTGGGACCCCATTCCTCCCTTCCTGTCATCTGAGCATCTCCTCTACTGCTCTGTTCTCCTCGCCTTACCCTGGCCATCAGCCCCAACCCACCCAAGCGGAAAGAGGTCACCTCGCCCAAGAAGTCCACACGGGGCTGGCGGCCCCTGGTGACCAAGCGCAGGCCAAGCCAGGGTCCCGAGGACGTGAGAGGGGCAGGGATGGTCAGGCCGCAGGTCGGGGGTCCCAGAGCCCGGGGCGCCCCCTGCGGGCCGTCGTAGAACTGCAGGTAGGAGCCGGGTGCGCACGGGTCGGGCGAGGACGCATTGGGGGCCAGGGTGGCCGCGGTGGCCAGGGTGGTTGCTGTGGTCCGGGTGGCCGAGGATAGGCTGTAGACCAGGAAGAAGCGGAACTGGAAGCGCATCCTATCTTCAGGGGCCGCGGCACGCAGCCACAGCACGCAATCCGTGTCCGGAGTCACGAAGTAGAACTTTCGCGAAGCCGAGTGAGAGCGCAGCTGCAGCGCGTCCCCTTGCCACGTCTGTCCGCACAGGTCCGTCAGGTCCCCTGAGGGGAGAGCACAGGGATCATGCGGGGTCACCCGGCCGGTCCGGGACACGCTCGCTGCTTGATCCCAGCAAGTCGCACATCGTCTATGAGCCTCATCGGCAAAACAGAGATGAATTTTGCTGAGCACTTTATGACTTAATTCAAAGTCACAACTCCTTATTCGAGAGCTCTGGACTTCAGCCCCTAGGGTGGTGGCATCTGCCCGTAAAACCAATATTCTGGAGGACAGGAAGGGGCATGGTGGGCTAAGGCTAGCCTGTGTTACAAATTCAGACCCTGTCTCATAAAAGAAAACTGTGATAGCCAGGCTTCACCATGCATGCCTTAGTACCCAGGAGGCAGAGGCAGGTGGATCAAGGTCAGCCTTCATCTACGTAGTGAGTTCCAGGACAGCCAGGGCTATGTAGTGAGACTGTCTCAAAACAAAAACTAAAACAAAAATGAGAGAAGGGGGGAAGAGAGAGGGAGAGATGGGGACAGAGACAGAGAGACAAAGAGAGACACAGAGACAGAGACGGGGAGAGAAAATGTAAATAAGGTTTTTGGGTGCTGCACACCTCTGATCCCAACATTTAGGAAATGGAGGCAGGAGGACTAGGAGTTTAAGGCCACCCTTAACTACACAGAAAGTTCAAGGCCAGCTGAGATACAGGAGACCTGCCTTAAAAAAAGGGGAGAAATGTATATACAACGTATTTCCATGGCTGCTGGGGCGCCTGCAGACCTCTCTACAGTCAGATGCTATCCCAAGAACTACCGTGTGAACTGCGGGGAGAATGGACAGAAACGGTCGACAGCCAGATGTAGCCAGGGGAAGAACAAAAGACTTCGGTCAGATTAGGGCTTGTGGTCAAGATAAAAAAAACAAATGTCGGCAGGAGGGACCCTAGGATGACTGTGCCTTAGAATAAGTTTTGGTTTTACTCAAAAAATAAATAAATAAACAACAAACAAACAAACAAAAAGAAGAAAAATAATAAATAAATAAGTAAAAAACAAATGTTACTTTTCCAAGTATTTTGTAGGCTGGGATGGCAACAACAAAATAAAAATAAAAATAAAAAATAAAACAAAAAGCTGGGCATCTAGGAATAAGGTTTTCCCACACTGCTCAGAATTCATTGCCTTACTAAAGTGTCAGCAACCTCAGTTATCTTTTGTGAGGATGAGGTGGGTACATTTGGACATTTGAGTGCCTGCCCACCCACCTCCCGTTCTTTGTTTCTCCTTGCTAAAAAGGAAGTCCTAATTCTATCCCTTTGGGGATTGTTCTGACCTATGAGATTTAAGGTGAGATCTGGTGGGAGTTTCTGGGGAATAGTTTTCCTCCCTGATTAAAAAAAACAGGCATAGTGGTAGAGGCAGGAGGATCGCTGAAAGTTTGAGACCATCTAGACTGCATATCAAGCAAGACCTTACTCAATATATAAACAACAGCGAATAGTAACAAGGACAGAATAAAAAAAAGAAAGCAAAGGACCTTACTGCTCCTAGGTATAGCGTAGGAGAAGGTTTATTGTAGAAACATGGGAGAGCATAGCCAGAGGCAGGGACCTCTGGGAGAGTCCAGAGTGGACACGCCCAGACTGATCTGGGCCATGGGAGGACAGGGGGAGGGAAAAAGGGAGGGGAGAGAGGGAGGCCAGGTGTAGCAGCCAGGAGGCCCAAAATACAAAGAGTGGGTAACCAAAATATAATCCAAAATGATTGGATTATATAGGGAAGAGGAGTCCAGCCCCCTGAGCTGGAGAGTTCAGAGTAGGGGGTGGGGTATGTCAGCCAGGAGGGCACTATAACAGGGCTGAGGTCCGCTTTGATTTGTTACATAGGCACCCCAGCCATTTGTCCCTGGTGGTGATGAGAACCAAGCAGGAGTAGCTGGGTGCTGCAGTCGTGCAATCCCAGCTAGGAGGATTAATTTAAACACAAGGCCTGCCTGGGCTATAGAGTGTGTTCAGGGGCAGCCTGGATAATTTAGTGAAAAGTCTGCCTTAAAGACTGAAAACCGCAGGCTGGGGAGGTAGCCCAAAAGCAGAGTATGTACCTAACCCCTGTGAGGCTCCAGGTTCAACACCTAGTATTGTAAAAGTAAAAGATGAGCCAGGTGGCGGTGGTGGCGCATGCCTTTAATCCCAGCACTCGGGAGGCAGAGGCAGGCGGATCTTTGTGAGTTCGAGGACAGCCTGGTCTACAGAGTGAGTTCCAGGAAAGGTGCCAAAGCTACACAGAGAAACCCTGTCTTGAAAAACTAATAATAATAATAATAATAATAATAATAATAGACACGGTGAAATGAGATGAGAAGCTCTTTTTCCTTCCGGGTGACTGGGAAAGTAGTGCCAGGGGTCACAGCAACCCTCAGCAAAGATGAGGTTCTGACATGAGTTAGCTGCGGAAGGAGCCATCTCTGGATCACTCATGGCTATTCTTTTTATTTATTTAGGTTTTTCGAGACAGGGTTCCTCTGTGTAACCACCCTGGCTGTCCTGGAACCCACTTTGTAGACCAGGCTGGCCTCCAACTCAGAGATCCACCTGCCTCCTGAGTGTTGGGATTAAAGGTGTGCATCACCACTGCCCAGCTCTAATTTTTTTTATGTGGTTTGGGAATGGAACCCAGGGCCTTATACATCTTTAGCGCATGCTCTATTACTGAGCTGCACCCCTGGCCCCTTGACCACAGGAGACAGAGAAGAAAGGAAGCAGTGATATCAGGGGTAGGATGCAGGAGTGCCCAATGCAAACGGTCTCATCCACAGCCCCAGACCCAAGGGCTACCCCGCCCATCTACAGATCCCTGCCTCTGGGTCCTTCTAGAAGGGGTTGGAATAGACATTAGGATACTAAGCAAGGCCCAGTCTCCCTTATCAAGAGACACCCACCAGAGTTAGTGATGACTGGAGAAAGCCTGGGAATAAGGTGTGCCCCTTCCAGGCCCTTCCTACTCACCTGTCCCCAGGGCAGACACAGTCAAAGCAGCTGTCCCCAGCAAGAGCAGCCTCTGGGGCAGCTGCCAAAGAAAAGCCATCCTTAGTCTGTGCCCAGCAGGGGGCAGACCTTGGAATCCCCTTGGAGGTCTTTGGGGAGACTGGGGTGCAGGGCCTGGCTGCTCCTGTAAGTGCATAGGGCACAAGGAGCAGGGAGACCAGCTCCTCGGATCTCCTCACTGCCTTGTGGGCTCCCACTCCCAGATCTTCCTCCTTTGGATTAGAACTGTGTCTGAGTGTTGTCATGGAGATTTGGGGCCCCAAGCTGGAGAAGACAAGGCAGACAGGAACCAGGAGTCTCAGATCCGGCTTAGCTGCAGGTATTCTAGAAGGGGGGGCCTCGGGCCTCCATGAACAGCTGCCTTCCTGGATAGGTGGGAGACTGAGCTTGAGAAAATCCCAGGACACCAAAGGAACCTCTCTGAGGTTCCATAAAGGAGAAGCCATAAAGGATGGCACATGGAGTTGCTTCAATTCCCAGCCTAGGGTTCCTGCCCCAGCACCTTTGCGCTCCTGTCCACAGTGTTCCTCCCCCATAGCTGTCTGTCCATGACTGACTTTGTTAGGGCATTAGGTCATGGCTCACATTTTGCCTCCTCAGACTGCCCTTCCTTAACCACCCCTGAAACCTGAATGAGCCCCCCATCTATCGCTCAGTCACATCTCTCTGAATTTACCTTCTCAGCACTCTCTAGAAATATTGATTTTCACTTTCCTTTTTTTATGTGTGGTGTTTTTTGACAGAGTCTGATGTAATCCACACTGGCCTCAAACTTGATATAATATAGCCAAGAATGACCTTGAATTCCTGATCCTTACACCTCTACCTCCCAAGCGCAAGGATTACAACTGTATGTGAGGTCAGTCACTCACCTGGGAACAGGTGGGTGTTGCTGAAAGGTGCTGACGGATAACTAAAGGGGAGTGACAGCAGTATTAGCAATCATCGCAAACGTCCTTCCCTTGCTAGTGTTGGGGACCCACAAGCTAAGCATCTGCTATACTCCCAGCCATACCCCAGCCCTCCTGAGTGATGATAGTAGGCCAGGTATTGGTGATGAGCTTGTTACCCGCTCTGTCATATACACTTATCACCATGAGCCCACCATGAGCAGGTGCTCATACGTGCCTAATTTAAAGGATGAGAACTCTGACACTGGAAAACTGGCTCAGTGGTGAGTAGTGCTTAGTGCTCTTGCAGAGGACTCTGAATTCACATCCCAGTACTCACTTAGGGTGGCTTACAACAGTTGGAAATTCTGGCTCCAGGAGATCTGATGCCCTCTTCTGGCCTTGGAGGATACTCACACTCATGTGCACATACCCATGCACACATATAATTAAAAATAAAATAAATCTAAATAAATAAATGGTGAGAAATTTTAGTACAGATAATGATAAGTAAGATCAGTAAATTGTTGGGTGGAATATTACTTGGGCCAAATTTCCTAACTACAAGACCCTTGCACAATGGTCTTAACCTTTCTGTCACTCATTTATCTCATGTACAAAATTAGAACAGCACTAAATTATCTTATTAGGCTATTGGGAAATTTGATGTTAAATTAACAATGTAAATTAAGTTTTCAAGGCTCATAAACCTCCCTCTTAGGCATTAGAGAAAATTCAAGGAATTAATAGCTAATTTACTAGCTATTTAATAAGTAGTGCTAAGTAGTAAGGTAAAAAACACTATGCAATGATGTCAACAGACATGACTGTGGGAGGTGGGGCGGCAAAACAGCTTGACTACACAGCTGCCATGACAGGCTTAGAGGCCCAGACACAGCGTCTGGAAGGCAACACCTGGACCCAGGAAAAGTCATAAGCTGACCCCACCCAGTAGGGCCTCCATCTAAGAGGAAATACCTGACATTCCAAACATCCCCTATACCCCTAGACAAATATCAGCCAATCAGGGTCCTGAACTCTGGAAATCCCCTCACCCCCCCCCTGCCTGGGCTCGGGGCTCTCTGCTCTCACTGCTGTATCAGACAGAGAGTCCAAGCTCTGAGCTTGAAAATAAAGGCTCTTTGCTTTTACATATGAAATTTGGTCTCCATGGTGGTCTTTTGGGGTCCCTGCAATCTGGGAATAACAGTGACATTTCAGAAAGGCACAGACATTTTGTCAGAACAGCCAGGGAAGCCCTCCCTAAGAGGTGCTTTTGAGAAAAGACCTGAAAAGAATGTGAGGGGCCTTTGCAGTAAGGTGGCTTGATGGGTACAGACAGGTACATGCAAAGCAAGCCTGTTGACCTGGTTTGAGGCCCAGTATCCCAGTAAGAAAGTGGGGTGTGGTGTCACTCATGTGGAATTCCAGCATTCCTATGGTGAGATGAGAGATGGAGACAGAAGACTCACTCAGAAGTTTATGGACTAGTAATTTAAGTCTATTGTTAATGGCCTGATGGGCAAAGGGAGAGGTCATGAATGTCCCTGTAAGAGGCATTCACTCCAGCCAGCTGTATCCTAGCACCGGGTAGACAGAAATGGGCAGATCTCTGTTAGGTTTGAGGACTACAAGCCAGTACTAAGCCAGTCAGACAGAGATACTTTGGTGGCTTGAAAGAAAGTGGCCCCCAAAGGGAGTGGCACTCTTAGGAGGTGTGGTCTCGTTGGAGGAAATGTGTCACTGTGGGGGTGGACTTGGAGGTCTCTTTTGCTCAAGCTTCCCTCAGTGTGATAGCCAGTCCACTTCCTGTTGCCTGCAAGATGTAGCACTCTCAGCTCCAGCACCACATCTGCCTGCATGCTGCCATGCTCCTAACCTCTGAAGCTGTAAGGGAGCCACTCCAATGAAATGTTTTCTTTATAAGAGTTGCCATGGTCATGGTGTCTCTTCACAACAACAGAAAACCCTAAGACGGCTACACAGTGAGAAACGTATCCTCCATATATACATATCTGTATATGTACACATGGAGCACCCGCGCTACCACCGTTCACCATGTCCGAGCGAGGGGCCGAGGATTAAAAACAGAGACAAGACAGCGGGTCATTCGTCTCAGTAGAATGCGGTTTATTGAAGGAGGGAAGAGACCTTAAATACAGGCTTACAGCACAATGGGAGAACCCCGGAGGGCAGAAGTTCACTACCGATGTTTTGTTTTGTTTTCTTTTTTTTTTTTTTAATAAGGTATCTCTTTGAGATACTGACTTTAAACATATTTATTTTTATTTATAGACATGTGTCTGTTAGTGTATGTCACTTGTGTGCGGGTATCCAGAGGCCAAAAAAGGGCAATGGATCCCCTGGAGCTACAGGCAATTAATAGTCTTCCAAACTTGAGTCCTCTGAAGAGCAGCAAGTGCTCTTAACTGTGGAGCCACATCCCCAGCCCCTGTTTTTTTTATGTTCCTCTTCTCCTTCTTCTTCTTCCTCCTCTTCTTCTTCCTCCTCCTCCTCCTCCTCCTCCTCCTCCTCCTCCTCCTCCTCCTCCTCTTTTAGTGGTTTTGTTTTTGTTTTTTTAAAGACAGGGTTTCTCTGTGTAACAGTCCTGGCTGTCCTGGCATCCTCATTGTTGCTACAGATGTTTTACAGTCTTGCGTCCTAGCTGTTTACACCAAATGCAGGATACACAAACAAGGAACCTCCAGTAGGCTGTTCAGGAGGAAGGAACCCGGCAGGGAATCAGCATAGGGAGGACATCTGAATCAAGGTCAGCAAGCAAGGCAACAGCTACTCAAGGAACGGGGATCAGGGCCCAACATACACATAGGCATAATATACATATATACATTATATGCATGTGTATGTATATGTATACGTATATTCCTCTCAGTCAGGCTGGTTATAATCTCAGCACTCAGGATAGGCAGGAGGGTTGGCTTGAGTCTGCAGCAAGCCTGGACTACATACTATGTACCAGGACAGCCAGCTAAAGCAAGAGACCTACATTTATTTATTTATTTATTTGGTTTTTTGAGACAGGGTTTCTCTGTGTAGTTCTGGCTGTTTTGGAACTTGCTTTGTAAACTAGGCTGGCTTCGAACTCACAGAGATCCATCTGCCTCTGCCTTCCAAGTCCTGGGATTAAAGGTATGCACCATTACCATCAGGTAAGACCTATCTTTAAAAGAAAAAAAAAGAAGAAATAAGGAAAAGAAAAAAAAAATGTCCTGCTATGTGTGTCTCTGTCCCTGACTCTTAAATTCCTAACTCTGATGTGTAAACCTAATTAATCTTATCAATAAAAATCAGGAGTCAGATATCAAGGTAAAAACCTGAAAGATCAGAGAAGTGGGGGAGAAACCACAGTCACTTCCTACCTCTCTGCTTCCTCTGACCAAAAGAGCCCTTAACCTGTTTCTGCCCCGCCTTATCATTTCCTATTTCCTCTCTGTACAGACCTCCTGACCTCTATGGTTAACTAGTGGCTAGCTTTGCCCTCTGACTCCTAGCAAGCTTTATTTGTCAAAACACAACAAAATATCACACAACATAACTTCAGTCTGACTTTCCTCTTAAAATGCAAGTCTTGTGTATCCTGTATCTAGAAATGGATCTGGTCTAGGGTCTCAGGAAAATAACCACAATCCAAATCTCTTCAGCAAAGCAAAGTTTTAATTTTACAGAAGGTTGTAGGGCTGCAGGTCAAGCAGAAAGCACCACTAGAGGGAGCTACTCCGGGTTTTCCATCCTGCTACAAAGAGGTCCTTTACCTTGCTCTATGTGGGCAGAGCTCCCTCACTTCATTACATATCTAGTGACTTAAAAGTACAATATGAGCCGGGCGGTGGTGGCGCACGCCTTTAATCCCAGCACTCGGGAGGCAGAGCCAGGCGGATCTCTGTGAGTTCGAGGCCAGCCTGGGCTACCAAGTGAGTTCCAGGACAGGCGCAAAGCTACACAGAGAAACCCTGTCTCGAAAAACCAAAAAAAAAAAAAAAAAAAAAAGTACAATATGAGCCGGGCAGTGGTGGCGCACTCCTTTAATCCCAGCATTCAGGAGGCAGAGGCAGGCGGGTCTCTCTGAGTTCAAGGCCAGACTGGTCTACAGAGCTAGATCCAGGACAGGCACCAAAACTACACAGAAAAACCCTGTCTCTTAAGCCGGGCGGTGGTGGTGCACGCCTTTAATCCCAGCACTCGGGAGGCAGAGCCAGGCGGATCTCTGTGAGTTCGAGGCCAGCCTGGGCTACCAAGTGAGTCCCAGGAAAGGCGCAAAGCTACACAGAGAAACCCTGTCTCGAAAAACCAAAAAAAAAAAAAAAAAAGAAAAACCCTGTCTCGAAAAACAAAACAAAACAAACAACAAAAAAGTACAGTGTGGTTGCTAAGCAAGGTGTGCTTAATGTTCGTAGAACAAGGTTCGATCTTGAACACATGCTTTGATCTTCTACAAATGTTAATTGGGAGAGGGATTTTTTTTTTCCCCAGATGGCATCTTTACCAGTTTTTAAAACTTACTGCATTTAATTATGTGTATGGGTATAAAGCAATAAATCCACAGTAGTCTGCTTAAGGAGTGCTAGGGAAATTTTTTTCCTTCTACCTCATTTTAACTCTTTATTCTTTCCCTTACAGCTTATATACGTCAGCAAAAATCTTTCAGGCAATATAATAATTACATGTGGCTACATTCTGTTTTTCAAGTGAATGATTACAATGAATACAAGTAAAAAACAGCATGTTTTCCATATCCCTTACATGATTAAACATTTTATGTATTACAGGTGAAAAACAAATTATCCCCAAGAACAACATTCATTCATACCTAAGTAACTTGTTACAGATTAACAGAGTGTAAGTAGCTGGGCAGTGGTGGTGCATGCCTTTAAAGGGGGAAAAATGTTAGTAAAACTTTGTGTGTAGCTGGGCACACTCCTTTAGTCCCAGCCCTGGAGGGAGAGACAGAGGCAGGTGGATCTGTGAGTCTGAGGACAGCCTGGTCTACAGAGTTCCAGGGCAGCCAGAGCAGTTACACAGAGAAACCCAGTCTCAAAAACCAAAAACCAAACAAACAAAAAAACCCTTCCTGTGTAAAGGAAATTCCCCACCCTAAAATGGGCTCAAGGCGTAAAGAAACCTGCCACCCAAGGAATTCCAGAAGACAGTCAAACCCATCGCACACCCTGGAGCCTGGCGGTCAGAAAACGGCGCTGCAGTCTAGAGGTGACAGGGCTTCTCTGTGTAGCTTTGAAGCCTGTCCTGGATCTCGCTCTGTAGCCCAGGCTGGCCTCGAACTCACAGAGATCCACCTGGCTCTGCAACCCGAGTGCTGGGATCAGAGGCATGCACCACCACCACCCAGCAGTAACCTACTTTGTTTGTTTGTTTGTTTTTATATATGCACTGGTGTTTTTCCCGGCATATCTGTTTGTATGAAGGTGTCAGATCTTGGAGTTACAGTCAGTTGTGAGCTGCCGTGTGAACAAGGGTTTTGTTTTTTTTTTTTTTTTTTTTTTTTTTGGTTTTTCGAGACAGGGTTTCTCTGTGTAGCTTTGCGCCTGTCCTGGAACTCACTTGGTAGCCCAGGCTGGCCTCGAACTCACAGAGATCCGCCTGGCTCTGCCTCCCGAGTGCTGGAATTAAAGGCATGCGCCACCACTGCCCGGCTTGTTTTTTTCTTAAGATTTGTTGCCAGGTGGTAGTGGCGCACGCCTTTAATCCCAGCACTCGGGAGGCAGAGGCAGGCGGATCTCTGTGAGTTCGAGGCCAGCCTGGGCTACCAAGTGAGTTCCAGGAAAGGCGCAAAGCTACACAGAGAAACCCTGTCTCGAAAAAACAAAAAACAAAACAAAAAAAAAAAGGACAAATACTATAGTATTACATGAAATATATAGAATGTACAGATTCACAGAGACAGAAAGATTAGACGTTATCTCAAGATGGAGAAGAAAGGAATATAGAGCAATGATTTCCTAAGTGCAGAATTTCTGTTTTGTGTGATGGAAAAGCCCCACAAATGGATACTAGTATCAGGACATAATATCATGAATGTAATAAATCAATATAATTAATGTAATTAATGAATATCATAAATGTAGTTATTGACTGAATACTGCGAATGTAATCAATGAATACCACAAATGTAATTAATATCATGAGTGTAATTAAAAAATTATTAGTTAACTCAGATTACTCACTATAGAAATATGCTGAATTTTTTTTTTTGAGCTGAGGATCGAACCCAGGGTCTCGCACTTGCTAGGCAAGCACTCTACCACTGAGCTAAATCCCCAACCTGCTGAATTTTTTAATAAATATTCAGTCCAAAAAAAGATTTGTTTATTATTTATGGAGTATTCTGCATATATGTATCCCTGAAGGCCAGAAGAGGGCACCAGATCTTATTACAGATTGTTATGAGCCACCATGTGGTTGCTGGGAATTGAACTCAGAACCTCTGTAAGGCTCTGAGTCATCTCTCCAGCCCCCGCCCCCACTACCATTTTTTAAAACACAATTTATCCAAAAAAGTAGTTTCTGGGCCTGGTGAAGCCATGCCCTACCTCCCTGTTCTCTCCACTACATGATTTTCAGCCCCTACATGGCATGTTCTCTCTATCCCGGGTTATTCAGACACAGGGTTTGAAGACACCAATCTCTCAGACCAATGAAAGTCTGAGTCTGTTTTATTTTCTTTAGCTGCTGCTGACTTATTTCTTACAGTGTGGATGGGATTTTTATTTTTAAATCTAAAATTCAGTTTTTGTCTTTGAGAAGAAACTTATCAAACATGTTAGCTGTGGAGGGGCCCCAAAACAGCTTGACCACGCAGCAACCATGACAGACTTAGGGGCCTAGACACAGCTTCTGTGACAGGCTTACTGGCAGGCAACACCCAGATCCAGGAAAAGCCTTAAACTGATACCTACCACCCAGGGATCTTCTCAGGGATGAGGAAGTACCTAATATCCCAAACATTCCAACCATTAGATAAGGTAACCAGACGTCCTTGAGTCTAGCACACACCTATTTTTGTTATTCAGATACCCTTAGACAGCTGTCAGTCAATCAGGATCCTGAACCCTGGAAATCCCACACCCCAGCCTCTGCTATGATAAGAACTCTGCCCCACCTGAGCTAGGGGCTCTGCTCTCACCGCTGTGTCGGACAGACAGAGGGACCAAGCCCCAGAGCTTGAAATAAAGGCTCTTTGCTTTTACATGCTGGATTCGGTCTCCGTGGTGGTCTTTTGGGGGTTCCAGAGACTTGGGCATAACATTAGCTAGCAGTGTGACTAATAGTATAGTCCTGGGCTCCAGGATCACCTGACTGTTCTTCCGGAATCCTATCTCTGTGTGATTGTGAAGTCTGATATACAGGTTTCTGTCCTTCCTTCCTGTTTTCCCAAAAACTGAACCCAGATAACTGTACAAGTTAGAAAAACAGTCTATTACCACTGAGACTCATTTGTTTTGTTTTGTTTTGTTTTACATGCTCTCACTATGTAGCTCTGGCTGGCCTGGAACCCACTCTGCTCCTGAGTGCTAGGATTAATATACCACGACAGCGGCCACATTTGCTTTCTTTTTTTGTTTGTTTCTTTGAGGTTTTGTTTGAGTTTTTGTATAGCCCAATCTAGTCTTGAAATCCACACAGAGCTGAGGTCATTCATACATAGCCGAGGACTGCCCCGAACTTCTGATCCTGCTGCCATGAGTGCTGGGATCACAGGTGTGTACCACCATGTCCTTTTACAGGGTGATGGGGCCCTAACCTGGGGCCTCTTGCATACTGGGCAAGCATTCTACTAACTGAGCTACATCTCTGCTTCTGGTTGAATGAAAAAAAAGAAATAAAAAGGAGGATATAGCTGGACAGTGGTGGCGCACGCCTTTAATTCCAGCTCTCAGGAGGCAGAGGCAGTTGGATCTGAGTTCGAGGCCAGCCTGGTCTACAGGGTGAGTTTCAGGACAGCCAGGGCCACACAGAAAACCCTGTCTCAGAAAACAAAACAAGCAAGCAAAAGTGGCCTGATTGAAAACAGGATTATCTCTCAGTGCTCTGAGGTCAATGACTTCCTTTGGTTTGGTTGAAATTTAAAGCGAAGGCTTCCATTTGGGTTTTAGTCTGCCCCACGGGGACACAGCACAGGAGTTAGTCAATACCTCTTGTAATCGATGAAACACGCTCATAGACAGTAGCTGATGTCTCCACGTAGTTAAATGCACTGGTGACTCCTTTGTTTTCCAGACCCACCAGCAGCGTTTGACCTCCACTCTCTCTTCCAGCTGAAACTGCCTGTCTTTTTTGCAACTGTACAACGCTTTTTTCTTGATAATATTTTAAGCTTTTTTTGGGGAGGGAGGCACTGTCTCACACTATGGTTGAGCACAACTGTCCAGGCCTGTAATCTCAGTATTTTAGGAAGTCAAAATAGGATTAGGAATTCAAGGCTAATTTCGGCTGCATGAGATCCTATCTCAAACAAACAAACAAAAACATAGAAAATCTGTTAGGTCTCAAACCTGGGACAAAAAAAAAAAAGACACTGTCTTTGACATGACCCATCCTCTTGTTCATTTTTGTTGTCTCCAGCCCTTCTCTTCCTGAAAAGCCAGTTCCCTCAGCCATTACAGAACACTACTGACTACTTTATCTGTGTGTAATGTGTGGTTAAAAAAAAACAACAAGCCGGGCGGTGGTGGCACACGCCTTTAATCCCAGCACTCCGGAGGCAGAGGCAGGTGGCTCTCTGTGAGTTCGAGGCCAGCCTGGTCTCCAAAGAGAGTACCAGGAAAGGCGCAAAGCTACACAGAGAAACCCTGTCTTGAAAAAACCAAAAAATAAAAAAAATAAATAAAATAAAACAACAAAAAAAACCTTGGGGGCTGGAGAGATGGCTCAGCGGTTAAGAGCACTGGCTGCCGTTCCAGAGGTCCTGAGTTCAATTTCCAGTAACCACATAGTGCTTCTGGGTCATCTATAATGAGATCTGGTACCCTCTTCTGGCATGCAGACACACATGTAAATAGAGCACTCATAGACATAAGTAAATAGGTCTTTTTAAGAAGAGATTGCCGGGTGGTGGTGGCGCACACCTTTAATCCCAGCACTCGGGAGGCAGAGCCAGGCAGATCTCTGTGAGTTCGAGGCCATCCTGGGCTACAGAGCAAGATCCAGGAAAGGCACAAAGCTACACAGAGAAACCCTGTCTCGAAAAACCAAAAATTAAAAAAAATAAAAATGAATAAATAAAAGAAATGAACAGACATCTCCAGAAGCAGGTTTGTTCTTCTAATCAGAACTGAAGGGCCAGGCCACAAGAGTCTTGGGGTTTTATAGACTAGAAAAGGGGGAACTTTGGGGAGATTCCATTTGCAGACTGGTTCCCCTGCAGACTCGCAGTGGATTTGGTATGTGGCTTTCCTGATCAGAAGCTTCCACGGGTCATCAAGTCAACTTTCCTGTCCAGAGCTTCTTGGTCCACCTGAGGCTTTTAGGTCATTGTCAGATCCCAAAGAAAGCTGGGACAAGTCTCAGTACCCATGGCTTCTCCCAACACTTCTCATCTGCCCACCCTCTATCCTAAACCTCTCCAGCCTGGGGCTGCTGCACTTCGCTTCTCTTCCCTTTCTATAGAAACCAGCCATTTGGCCATGCACTCTCTTGGCCTCTTTTCCCCACTCTGGGCTACTTGGTCCTTGGCTCCTCTCTTGGTCAGCTTGGTTCCTTTTTCCTCTCTCCTTGTTGGGTCCGGGGTCTCAATAATGGGGGACAGACCACCCAAGTCTATTAAATCAGAAGCAAACGTTATTCCAGAAAAATTAAAAATGAAAGAAATAAAACACTGCGGGGCACAAAAGCTTTCAGCTAGCTGAGACCACAGCCAGTGTTGGAATTCTGAGGCTGTGGCAGCTGAAGTGGGCGATGAGCCTCTTTTTATAGTAAGGGGTAAGCATGAGACACAGACAAAGGAATTTTTACAATTTTGAGGTTAAATTTTTAGAGACAAATTGTTTTAGGTTTTAACAACTTTCCATCAACAAGGTTTTAGGGGGTTTTGGCTAAACAATATTTGCATATCCCTGCAGCCCTTCCTGACTCAGTTAATTGATGTTTGCCCAAGCCTGCAACTTCTCCAACATAGCTGGGCTTCCATAGGAAGGGGGGGGCGTGTGTGTGTGTGTGTGTGTGTGTGTGTGTGTGTGTGTGTAACACAAACAATGCAAGGCAGGTGATTGTCACGAGGAACTCATTAAAAGTTAACTTTGGTTTCCATAGTGAGTGGTATAGGTGGTAGGGGGTTATGGAAGAACAGCTGACCCCAGGGCTGCAAAGGGCAATCTTTAGTAAAAGAAAATTAACATTTGGGTTGTTGACAGAGCTTCCCAAGTAAAACACAGAGGAGCCCAGTTAAAGGTCAATCCTTTTTTTTTTTTTTTTTGTTAGCCAAGCTGATGGTTGTCAGTTTTCATTTCTCTCTCTTTCTTTTTTTTATTTTTTTATTTTTATTTTTCAAGACAGGGTTTCTCTGTGTAGCTTTGAGCCTTTACAGACGGGCTCACTCTGTAGCCCAGGCTGGCCTCAAACGCAAAGAGATCCGCCTGCCTCCTGAGTGCTGGGATTAAAGGCATAAACCACCACATCAGGCCAGAAATATGTAAATTTTATCTGTTAAGGTTCCTAAAGTTTCAGCCTATGCAAAACTTGGTTATGGCAGGACTCAGCAAATTGAGATGTCCTGTGGCTAGGAATTGCTTTGGCATTTGTCTCTTTGGGGAACTTCAGATAAGAGGTTTTGGTATTCGGAAATTGACTTGCTAAAGATGTGAACTGTATACATAAAAAAAACCCTTTGCAAAACTGCGGTCAGTCAGTTCCCCAGAGGCTGACTCCCCTGCGGCCGTGAAGGCAAAAATTCATCCTAGAGCGACCTCATTTCCTCCACAACCTGTGTGAACCCAACACCCGAAGCAACAACATTCTCTTGCTCCTCTCAGCCCTCTCCTTTCATGGCCTGGTTCAGTCTGGACCCTTCCAGACGCTTCAGGCTGTCCTCTCCCTCATAACTACAATAAAAAAACCTTCTCTTTAACCGTACTAGGAAGCACTCATGTCCTCTTTTTTTTTCCCCCCCCAGGGTTTCTCTGTGTTGTTTTGGTGCCTGTCCTGGAACTCGCTCTGTGGACCAGGCTGGCCTCGAACTCACAGAGATCCTCCTGCCTCTGCCTCCTGAGGGCTGGGATTAAAGGCGTGCGCCACCACTGCCCCATGTATTTTATTTTTATTTATCTATATACTTTTATTGTATGTGCATTGATATTTTGCCTGCATGTGTGTCTGAGTAAAGGTGTCAGATCTTGGATCTCTTGGAATAGGAGTTGCGTGCTGCAATGTGGGTGTGGTGATATTTGTCATGTAAGAAATAAAGCTTGCCTGAAGATCAGAGGACAGAACCAGCCACAGAGTTAAACATAGAGGTCAAGCAGTGGTAGCACACACCTTTAATCCTAGCACTTGGGAGGCAGAGGTCCATTTACATCTCTGTGAGTTCAAGGCCACACTGGGCTACTTGAGATTGATCCAGTCTAGGAGAGAAAGAGAGCCAGGCAGTAGTGGCACACCTTTAACCCCAGTATTTGGGAGTCACACGCCTTTAATCTCAACTCTAGGAAGGTTGAGATAGGACGTGAATTGGCTGGGGGGGGGGGGGGAAGAAAGACATATAAGACGGTGGAGACAGGAACTAAGCCATTTCGGCTGAGGACTCAGAGGCATTCAGTCTGAGGATTGATTCATGGAGACAGGATCGGCTGAGGAGATGACGAGGTGAGAAGTGGCTGTGGCTTGTTTCCTCTGATCTTTCAGCATTTACCCCAATATCTGGCTCCGGGTTTTTATTAAGACCATTAGGATTCATGCAACAAGAGTTCTGGGAATTGAACTTCCTCTGGAAGAGCAGCCAGTGCTCTTCACCGCTGAGCCATCTCTCCAGCCTTTGTATTTTTATTATATGGGTGTTTTCTCTGCACACTTGGAAGTGTACTGTGAGCGTGCCTGGTGCTCACCAAGGCCAGGAGAGTGTGCTGAATCTCCTGGGTCTGCAGTTACAGACATCTGTAAACAGGTTTTCTGCAGGAAAAACCAAGTGCTAAAAAAAAAAAAAAACACTGGGCTGGAGAGATGGCTGTCCAGGGGCCCTCACACCTGTGACACATAAAGTAAACACCAGTGCACATAAAATAAAAAAAATAATTATAAGCCGGGCGGTGGTGGCGCACGCCTTTAATCCCAGCACTCGGGAGGCAGAGCCAGGCGGATCTCTGTGAGTTCGAGGCCAGCCTGGTCTCCAAAGCAAGTTCCAGGAAAGGCGCAAAGCTACACAGAGAAACCCTGTCTCGAAAAACCAAAAAAAAAAAAAAAAAAAAAAAAAAAAAAAAAAAAAAAAATTATAGAAAAAAACCTGAGACAGTGTCTTCATAGCTCTGACTGTACTGGAACTCACTATTGAAGTGACCATTTTGTTATGACTTTAATTTGTGTTTGCTTAGCCAGTTCTTAGCCCTCCCCACCAATAATCATGTCTGCCTTGGCAACACACTGGAGATTTCCATGGACTTGATCATAGTCCAGATGTATTAACCAAAATAATTAATGTAAACCAAAATAAACGAAGAGAGTATAAGTTAAAAATAATTCTCCCTAGGCGGTGATGGCACATGCCTTTAATCCCAGCACTTGGGAGGCAGAGGCACGAGAATCTCTTGAGTTTGAGGCCAGCCTGGTCTACAAATGAGTTCCAGGATAGCCAGGTCTACACAGAAAAACCCTGTCTCAAAAAAAAAAAAAAATTGTGTCGTATTATAGCTGAAGTAATTCCTATTCTCTGCCGGGAATGAGTGTTTCAAGGTTACTCATCTAATTTTGATGTGAATTATGGTATTGCTGATTTTTGCCTTTAAAATTGCTATATCTACAAGTTTAGGCATCAAGAGTCTCTGAGGCATGAGTCTGCTCTTTGGTTGCTAGCTAATAAAGGACATTTTTTTTTTTTTTTTTTGGATTTTTTGAGACAGGGTTTCTCTGTGTAGCTTTGCGCCTTTCCTGGAACTCACTCGGTAGCCAGGCTCACAGAGATGCCCCAACCTTTGCCTCCTAAATACTGGGATTAGAGGTCTGCGCCGCCACCACCGCCTGGCTCGTGTTCAACTTTTTTGTTTGTTTGTTTGTTTTTCGAGACAGAGTTTCTGTGTAGTTTTGGTGCCTGTCCTGGATCTCCCTCTGTAGACCAGGCTAGCCTCGAACTCACAGAGATTGGCCTGCCTCTGCCTCCCGAGTGCTGGGATTAAAGGCGTGCGCCTGGCTCGTGTTACTTTTAATTAATGTATGTAGGAGTTCTTCAGGAAAGTCTTCCTTCAAAGTTCTGCAACTCCCTATCTCTAAGGCCGAGAAGGTAGTTATGTGTGTGTGTATAGACAAAGTCATTCGCTTTATATATATACGCTTACCTAGACGCTTCATTCAGCTTTAGCCTCACAAGTGTTATTGCAAATCTGACTCACCACACCTTGAAGAGATTTTTTTTTTTTTTTGAGACAGGGTTTCTCTGTGTAGCTTTGCGCCTTTCCTGGAACTCGCTTGGTAGTCCAGGCTGGCCTCGAACTCACAGAGATCCGCCTGGCTCTGCCTCCCGAGTGCTGGGATTAAAGGCGTGCGCCACCACCGCCCGGCTTTTTTTTGGTTTTTTGAGACAGGGTTTCTCTGTGTAGCTTTGGAGCCTGTCCTGGATCTCACTCTGTAGCCCAGGATGGCCTGGAACTCACAGAGACCCGCCTGCCTCTGCCTCCCAAGTGCTGGGATTAAAGGCATGAGCCATCACCGCCGGGATGAGATCTTTGTTTTTTATTTTCAACCCCAAATTCAACTTCAACCACAGGGACCAAATCTTGCCTTCCTTCAGTAAATTAGCTAATGACTTCAGTTAAAGGTTACTGGGGTCAGGGTGGTGGCAGAGCAGATTAGGGAGGAATTTAGTGCTTGGATCCCCACAGGGCTTTTGCACTGTCCTGGAATGTCCTCTCTATAGCAGTTAAGTGCTCTGTTCAGTTACAAAACACTGTAAGGTTTTAGCCTTATAAAAGGAAGGAGTTGCAAAAAGGAAATTGTTTCACACCCGGGAGCTAGGGTGTACCCTTTGTAAACAATTAAGAGGTCAAAGTATAGACGAAGAAGTCAGGCGACAGCTTTCAGGAAATAACCCGCCCCGGACCTGCGCGTGTGCCTCAACACACTCTGCAACTCAAAGACTGAGCGTCCCACCTCTAAGACTACAAATCCCAGCATGCCTCGCACTACCTGTGAGTGGCATTACGCAGTGCAAGCTGGGATATGTAGTTCCGTTCCAGCACCGGCAAAGCACATAACGCCCCGTGACGTCAGAGGGCTCGGGGAAAGGAGTCGGAATCCGCCCAGGCTCAAGTTAAATCCTCCTCCAGGGAGCCGACTCTGGAGTCTCTGCCTGACCCGGTTTCTACTGTTAACAGGTCCCACCCTGCAATCCCGGCGGCTCCATGGTGTGCGTTGAGTACTCTTTCACGTGACTTTATCACAGTTACAGGGGAAGTATGGAGAGCAAGGACAGGCGCCGTTCGTTCGTCAGTAGCAGACGGGCTGGAGCGTGGTTGCCTACGCCATGGCGGAAAAGACGTGGCAAGCTCCCTTTGGGCAGCTACTTTGCTTTCTTCCGCCCGTCATATTTATAGGTGCTTTCGGCGCAGGGACTGCTGGGAGCACGCATGCGCAGGATGTGGCGGGGCTACACCTCCAACGTCCGCAGGCGCGGGAGCTGTCGGGTATTGGCGGCGGCGCTTTGCGGCTAGTCGTGCAGGCTGGTCGTGCAGGCTGGGTGCGGGCGGGCCCGGTGGCTGTGGCGCGCGCAGGTGATTGACTGGTCCTCTGGCTAAGGGGAGCGCTTGTTTCTTTCGTCTGGCAGGTGCCGGAACCCGTTCGGGCGGAGGCGGAGGCGGCGCCGGCAGTCGCCCGGCTCGTCAAGCGCTTTTTCGGTCAAAGCCATGGCTCCTCGGCTGCAGCTGGAGAAGGCCGCCTGGCGCTGGGCGGAGACGGTGAGGCCCGAGGAGGTGTCGCAGGAGCACATCGAGACCGCCTACCGTATCTGGCTGGAGCCCTGTATCCGAGGCGTGTGCAGGTGAGGCTCTCACGTGGCCGATGCGGAGTGAATGACGGACCACGGAGGTGCACGGTGCAGGTGCCTCGCCCGGGTTTGCACAACCCGAGCTACGCAGCCCCCGAAGTGATGCGGCTGCTGGGCTCTCATCCAGAAGATGGCGGTGGAGATGGTTGGAGATAGGGCTTAGTAAACGCTGGAGGGTTGGTCGGTCTTGACCACAGCTGTGCCTTTTTCATTTGTCAAAGAGGAACTTAGCGGCAGCGAACTTCGTTACGTTATGTCTTCTGTTAATGCACACTGAGAAGGCCTGATCACCTAAGTATCACTTTCAGAGAGCAGCTCTAGAAAAACCTTTGGTTAACCTATGTCATCGGCCCCCCACTCTCATTGGCCGGCTCTCTCTTTGATCTGGTACCTATTTCTTTTGGTCACCCGAACTCCACACCACTTTACAGAGTAACTTGACCTGTGCAAGTTCTGTTTCTTTTTGCTTGGCTCTTGAACGTTACCTTTTTTCGACCCCCTTCGTTTACGTTGAATCCTTAGGTGTAAAGAGGTTTTCTCTTTCCCACCTTGTAATCCGGTCCGGTGTGTTGAATCGAATTGATAAGGCTTGCTTAGTAGCCCCATTACTTAGGGAGATGTGGAAGATGCGAAAGCTTTGGTTCATGGTCTCGGAGTTGCCTCAATTGAGATATAATGCAAGTTAGGAAGTTTTCCTAAGTAGATGCATCGTTCTGATCTCAGGTATCTACTCAAGGACATCTTGGATTCCTCTCAGAGTTCTGGAATGACATCAACCTGTGTATTAACGGAATTTAAACAGCTTTACTCATTTAGAGTGTACAATTAACAGTCCTGGAGATTTAGCTTGGGGTTAGAGTGGTTGTTTTTGTATACTTGATGAGGTCCTTGGTTCAATTCCCTGGCATTGGGGATAAAATAAGAAGCCAGGGTGGAGGTGGAGGGATGGCTTATTGGGGTTCAGGCTCCTTCAAAGGACCACAGCATCATTTGTTCCCAACACACACGTCAGGTGGTTTACAACTACCTGTAAATCCAGCTTTCAGGGTATGCAAAGCCTTCTCAATATTATGGACATCTGCTTATTAGTACACATACACACACTTAAACTTGAACACAAATAATCCAGTAATCCATTTTGAAAGTTGTAGGAAATCTCGTAGAGTGTATTGTATCTAGGGTATTTCTTTTCTATTTCTTTTTGTAGGGCTGGAGACATAATTATTCTGCATGTTTGAGGTTTGTGTATGAGTGTTTTGCTTATGTGTGTGTGTACATACCACCAGTCTGCCTGGTGCTCATGGAGGCCAGATGGGGATTTCAGATCTCCTGGAGTAGAGTTAAAAAGGTTTGGAGGTTTTTTTTTTTTTTTTTTTTTTTGGAAGAAAGAATTTCTCTGTGTAGCCCTGGAACCCGCTGTAGACCAGGCTAATCTCAAACTCACAAATCTGCCTGCCTCTGACTCCCAAGTTCTGGGATCAAAGGCATGTGCTGTCACACTTGGCTCTAAAAAGGGTTTTCAACTGCTCTATGGGTGCTGAGAACCCAACCCTTAACTCCTGAACCATCTCTCTAGTAGTAGTTCCTCTTTATTTTTTAAGACAGTCTCACTAGGTTGTCCATACTAGTCTGTGTGTGTGTTAGGGGTATGTCACTCTGTACATGCTTGCCTGGGACTTACAGTTTTGCTTGTAAGTACTGTGACTATGAAGCTATGTGAATGATGGGACTATAGGCATGTGCCATTCTGTTGGTGCTGCAGCTCTTACCTAGAACCTTGTGCAAACACTGAGTTACATGAGCTACACTCCCAGCTGGTAATTGTGGGTGGGAAGTGATTTAGTGTGTAGTGTCTGTTTATTGCTTCCTGCTCTGAACCAGGTAGTGGTGTGGCAGGCCTGTAATCACAGCACTAGGGAGGTGGAGGCAGGTGGATCTGTTAGTTTGATAGGCAAACACTCTGCTGCAAAGGCATCCCCCCCACCCCCTTTCCATGTTTTGGTTTGCATTTACCTAATTAATGAGTTGAGGATCTTTTGAGGTTCACATTGGCCATTTTATTTCCTTTTTTTTTTTTTGGTTTTGGTTTTTGGTTTTTGGAGACAGGGTTTCTCTGTGTAGCTTTGTGCCTTTCCTGGATCTCGCTCTGTAGATCAGGCTGGCCTCGAACTCACAAAGATCCACCTGTCTCTGCCTCCCGAGTGCTGGGATTAAAGGTGTGCGCCACCACCACTCGGCTTCCTTTTTCTTTTTCCTTTTTTTTGCGGGATGGGTGGGTGGGTTTTGACTTGGTGGTAGGATTGGAGGCAGGGTTTCTCTGTAACAGTTCTGTCTGGAACTTGTTTTGTAGACCAGGCTGACCTTGGAACTCATAGAAACCCTCTTGCCTCTGCCTCCTGAGTGCTGGGATTAAAGGCATGCACCACCACACCCATCTTCTTTCTGTTTTTGTTTTTGAGACAAGGTCTGATTATGTAGTCTCTGCCTCTGCCTTTTGAGTGCTGGGATCAAAGACGTGTGCCCCCGTGGCCCACACCATTTTTTCAGTAGGTGGACCGGTAGCTTGTTTCTTTGTAATAAATTGTGTGTGCACTTGTTCACTGTATCTCAGGGGAATTGTGTCATGAGGCAGTTGTCTTTAACATTTTGAGGATAATTTTTTTTTTCTCAGTGTTTCACAAGCAGTGTAGGAAGATTCCAATTTCTTCACATTTTTTTACATTTGTCTGTTTTTTTGTGGTTTGATTTGCATTTCCCTGATTACTAACTGGAATAACTTTTTTGTTTTGTTTTCTGAGACAAGGTTTTTCTCTGTGTAGCCCTGGCTGGAACTCACTCTGTAGACCAGGCTGGCCTCAAACTAACAGATCCACCTGCCTCCGCCTCCCTAGTGCTGTGATTACAGGCCTGCCACACCACTACCTGGCTCATATATATTTTTTTTTTAGAGAAATTATTTTTAGGGTTTTGTTTTGGACAGAGTTTCTTATAGCTAATGTTAGACTCTGGCCAAGGACTACCTTGAACTTCTGCTCCTCCGGCCTCCACCTCCCCAGCTTGTATCCTATCTGTGAGGTCCTGGGGTTCATACCACTTCATCTTCACTCTCAACCTGTTTTTTTTTTTTGAGACAGGGTCTCAGTACCTAGACCAGGAAGATGGATCACTACCTAGAGATCCATCTTCCTGCCTCTGTCTCCAAGGAGTAAAGGCATGTGCCACCACACCCTGCCTCCAGGACTTTTTGTAGCACAGAGTAAGAACAACGGTACTAAGTACTTGGATTCCCCTTGGTGTGGGTGGCTGGGTGGCTGTGGGTGAGTGAAGGTCTGAGAACAAACAGCTTGGAGTTTGTTCTGTCGTCATGTGGGCTCTGAGGATCAGCCACCGAGCCATCTTTCCAGCCGCCTTGTCTTTGGTTTGGGTTTCAGACTGTGTAGCTCCCTTTGCCTCTCCTGCAGGCATCCCTACTGCCTGCTTTTTGATATGAACTTCTCACATATATGCCTGTATGTCCTGGAACTTGGTGTGTGGACCAGGCTGGCTGGTGCTGAGATTAGACACTTACCCCTGCACCACACTATTGCTGCTTTAGGAGGTTTTGTGTTGCGAAGCCAGTGACTTGATTGTCGCCTGTCTGTCTAGCATGTCTACTCTTAAGAGACTAATCCTTCCAGGCTGCTGAGGGACAAGACAGAAAGTGCTGTCGAATCCCAGGCCACTACTCACCATTAGGAGTTTGGTTTTTTAAGACAGTCTCATTGTGTAGCTTGACCTTGAGATCCTCCTGCCTCAGCCTTTTTTTGTGTTGGGATTGTGACTCTACCACCTTGCTCTGGTCCCCCTCTCCCCCACAAGGGTTTCTCTGTATAACAGCCCTGGCTGTCCTGGAACTCACTCTGTAGACCAGGCTGGCCTCTAACTCTCAGATCTGCCTGCTTCTGCCTCCTGAGTGCTGGAATTACAGGTATGCACCACCACCACTGGCAAAGTACATTCTTTTTTTTTGTTGTTGTTTTGTTTTATTTTGTTTTTGTTTTTCGAGACAGGGTTTCTCTGTGTAGCTTTGCGCCTTTTCCTGGAACTCACTTGGTAGCCCAGGCTGGCATCGAACTCACAGAGATCCACCTGGCTCTGCCTCCCGAGTGCTGGGATTAAAGGCGTGCGCCACCACCGCCCGGCGCAAAGTACATTCTTATTTTTAATTGTGAGCCTAGCTTTTAACGGCTGAACCATCTCCCCAGCCCTCCAAGTACATTCTTTAAAAGAAAGTTAGGACCAGGTGTGGTTATGCAGCTCTCAGGAGGCAGAGGCAGGCCTGGTCTACAAAGTGAGTTCCAGGACAGCCAGGGCTACACAGAGAAACCCTGTCTCAAAAACAAAAAAAAAAAAAAAAAGTTGAGGCTGGAGATGTAGCTCAGTTGGTAGAGTGCTTGCCTAGCATGCAGGAGCCCCAAGTTCTATCCCCACTGCATGAACAAACAGGTTTTGTTTGTCTCTAATCCAAACACATGGGAGGCAGAGGCAAGATTGTTCTTATAAATGTAAGATCAGGTGGTGCAGGCCAGCAGAGGCTACAGAGTGAGACCTTGTGGGGTTTTTGTTTGTTTTGTTTTTTTCTTTATTTTATTTATTTATTTTTTTTTGGTTTTTCGAGACAGGGTTTCTCTGTGTAGCTTTGCGCCTTTTCCTGGAACTCACTTGGTAGTCCAGGCTGGCCTCGAACTCACAGAGATCCGCCTGGCTCTGCCTCCCGAGTGCTGGGATTAAAGGCGTGCGCCACCACCGCCTGGCTTTGGTTTTTTCAAGACAGGGTTTCTCTAGTTTTGGAGCATGTCCTGGACCTTTGTAGAGCAGGCTGGCCTTGAACTCACAGAGATCCGCCTGGCTCTGCCTCCCGAGTGCTGGGATTAAAGGCCTGGGCCACCACGACCTGGCTAGCCGGGCTTCTTCCTTAGCCTGATCTCTCCACTTGCTGTCCTCTGCCTGGAATGCTTTGTCTTCCTGGAGTGAGTCCGCTCCTTCTACCTGCCCTTGCAGACTCCCGGCGGGCAGCACTTCCCCTCCGGTGAGGTTTCTTCTACAGTGCATCTGTTACCATAGCACTTGTTTACCTGAAGTTTCGTACTTACCAGTTTGTCATACCTGCTCTGAGCCATTTTTAAGGACTGGGACTTTTTGAATGTCTTTGATCTGAGTTATCTCTCTCTCTCTGGTCTATCATTCTTAGTTGTACCTCTCTGTGTTTGACAGAATATGTGTATCTGTAAAGTCAGTGGCTTTGCCGCAGTGACAGGATTTGTTCATGTAATCACACCCCTTTTACTGGGAGGCATTGTGACAGGTCTGAAGGCCAGATGCTGCCAAAATATCTGTCAATAGTATCACTCTGTATAAACCACCCAAACAGATCTTCCCCGGTGCTACTTCCATAGCTGTCACCAGTGGGGTCTGAAAGGAAAAAAAAATATGAATAAAAGGCACATGAGGTGGCTTAGAAGATAAAGGTTCCTGCTGCCAAGACTGATCTGAGTTCCAGGTTGGAGATCCACATTATGGTAGAGGGAGGGAACAGACCTTGCAAATGGTCCTCTTCATAGCATGTACACACAAAATTAAAAAATCGAAGCCAGGCAGTGGTGGCATGCAAGCCTTTAATCCCAGTACTCAGGAGGAAGAAGCAGGTGGACCTCTGATCTTGAGGCCAGCCTGGTCTACAGAGCAAGTTCCAGGACAAGCCAGGACTGCACAGAGAAACCCTGTCTAGGAAAAGAAAAGAAAGGCATGTGCCACCATGCCCAGCCCCCCTTTGCTTTGCAAGAAATGAAATTAACCAAAGAGTTCTGTTTGAGGTGGGCATGGTGTGTTACATGCCTCTTAATGTCTGCACTTGGGAGGCTAAAACCATGGTCCATCTTGGTAAAGTGAGTATCAGTATAGAGACTGACTCAAAAAACAAAACCAAAAGACAAAAAGTAATTGTGTTTTTAAGGCTTGTGTGTGCTCTTCTGCTTGTACATAGGCTTAGTTTTACACTTCTTCCAAAATGCACTGGCATTGAACCCCAGTCTAGTCTCTCATGAGCTCCTGGAAACCCCTTCAGCTGCTCTAGGCAGGGATTGCAAGTGTGCCAGCCAACACACCAGTCTTTGATTGTCCTTGCTAACGTAAACATCAGTTCCTTAGGAAAGTTTAAAAGTTCTTCAAGTGATACAAGTACATGAGCTACAAAGTGGTGCTGGTTTGTCCTCAAGCTGAGCAGGTTCCCAAATGGGAGTGAGTTGATTAGCTGAGAATTTCCTGTTTGACTTTGAAACTCCTCTTCAGCCTCCTGAGTGCTGCTGAAACATTTTCTCTAGAGTGATCGATCAGTTTCAGCAGTCTTATGAATTAACTGCTAGTTCCTTATCTGAGGTATTCTTACTAGCTGCCCACCTTTAGGATACTTTTCTTGACTGTGAGCTGTTTTGATCACTATTTTCTAAGAATTCAGGAACACTAAATGTGCATTGCTGCTTTGCTTACATGTCTACCTGTCTGAGTGTCAGATTCATTAGAACTGGAATTACAGACAGTTGTGAGCTGCCGTGTGGGTGCTGGGAATTGAACCCGGTCCCCTGGAATAGCAGCCAGTGATCTTAACTGCTGAGTCATATTTCCAGCCCCATTTAGTGTTTTTTTTTTTTTTTTTAATAAAAAGTACTGTCTAATGCTGTGATTTTTAAATAAGATTCAGTTTAGAAGGCAGTATAATGGCACATGCTTTTAATCATAGCATTCAGAGGCAAGTGGAGTCTATGAATTCCAGGCTAGCTTGGTCTACCTATAGAGAGATCTGTCTCAAAAAAAAAAAAAAAGAGGTCCGAAGAGATGGCTCAGTAGTTAAGAACATTGGCTGCTTTCCCAGAGGACCTGGGTTCAATTCCCAAGCACCCACATGGCAGCATCTTACACTTGCCTGTAACTCTAGTTCTAAGGCATCTGACACCTTCACACAGACATCCATGTAAGCAAGCAGGCAAGAAAAAGGATGGTGTTCAAGTGGTTTAGCATAATCCCAGCCCGCAACTGTGGATACTTGTCCAACTGAAATAAGTTCTGCCTCTGTTGGGTGCTGGCTTCCTGTCTGGAGCTGTGGTGAGAAGCTGTTAACCCCATCTCAGTAACACAAGGACTCAAGTGCACAGAGTTCCAGCTCAGCCAGGGCTGCATAGAAAACCCTTTCTTGCTGGGGGTGGTATTGAGTGAGGGGTGGAGGGGAAGATAGACAAATGAATAGGTGAGTAAGTAATTGAATAAAAACTCGGTTCTCTTCCTTTTCACTTCCTGTGAATATTTTTAATTAAACTGTAATTCTTTCTTTTTTTTCCTCCTTGTAGAAGAAACTGCAGAGGAAATCCGAATTGCTTAGTTGGGATTGGTGAGCATATTTGGTTAGGAGAAATAGATGAGAACAGTTTTCATAACATTGATGATCCCAACTGTGAGAGGAGGAAGAAGGTGAGTAATTGTGGCTGGTAGGCCTTGTTTATTGTTGTTCTGGTCCTGTGTTTAGAAACCTGTTAGAGTGGGCATGTATGTGCTACAGTAGTGGAGAGGGGCCTGCATCCAATCCCCAGAATCCCTCCCTGCTCTAAAAAAGTGGAAAGAAAAGAAAATCACCACAAACTGTCAACTGTTTCAGTAACCTAAGAAGATGTTGGAGAACCTGTGGCCTTGTGCATTTGAATTCTTCCTTTTTAATTTGGGAAAGGCTAGTTAAGCCATAATTTCCACATTATAACTGTATGAAACTATTTATCTGTGCTGGGGATCAAACCTAGGGTCAGGCACATGCTAGGCAAGCCATCCACACTGAGGTACATCCCCAGCCCCCAACATTATGCTTTAATAACAGGTAGTCATGCGGGGCAGTGGTGGCTCATGCCTTTAATCCTAGCACTTGGGAGGTAGAGGCAGGCAGATCTCTGAGGTTGAGGCCAGCCTGGTCTACAGAGTGAGTTCCAGGACAGCCAAGACTATGCAGAGAAATCCTGTCTCAAAAACAAAACAAAAACAGGCAATCACACAGTACAGCAAGCCCCTAGACAGTGGTCTTGGTTTGCATTCTGATTCTGTGTTGCTTTAACAGAGCATGTTTTGTTTAGGACTTAGAACCTCCTTAAAGGAGAGGCGCAAGTTGCCATGATGGTTTCTCTGCTTTCTATAATCTGTATTCTATAATTGTACACACACACACACACACACACACACACGCACACGCACACGCACACGCACACGCACACGCACACATACATATATTAACACATTTAAAAATATGCATTAATATTTCTAACAAACCCATCATGCATCAGTGAGCTCTGGTGTATTGACATTTTCCCAGTTAAAAGGGATATTTGTTTTAAGTTCAAGATCTTTGAAATAATAGAAGGGGCCTTCCTTTCTGTCTCTCAGCTCTTCTAGACGTCTCATTTTGAATTTGTACTAAGTGCTGGCATTTAGAAGTATAATGAGAAGCCTGAGCACACATGCTTCCGAACAGCTGTTGTAATTGTAGGTTTAGGAGACTGGAGAGCACCGTAGTGCTAGAGAGGAACAGCTTGCTGTCTGAGGCCTCTTCTCTGTGGTCAGCTGCAATGCAGTGGTGGTCAAGCAGACAAGGCTCCCATCCACGTTCTGCCCCACCTGCAGCTAAGGGGCTTGAGGTGATCATTCATGCCCAACCAACTGGGACAGGCTTCAAAATCTTCAGTCTGAGCCGGGCGGTGGTGGCGCACGCCTTTAATCCCAGCACTCAGGAGGCAGAGCCAGGCGGATCTCTGTGAGTTCGAGGCCAGCCTGGGCTACCAAGTGAGTTCCAGGAAAAGGCGCAAAGCTACACAGAGAAACCCTGTCTCGAAAAACCAAAAAAAAAAACAAACAAAAAAAAAAAACTTCAGTCTGTAAAGTTATGAATAATGTTCCTTATAAATCTTTAGTTTCGCAGAGCCTAATGTTGCTATGTAACCCTTGTGTTTCTGTAGAATTCGTTTGTGGGCCTGACTAACCTGGGAGCCACCTGCTATGTCAACACCTTTCTCCAGGTGTGGTTTCTCAACCTAGAGCTTCGACAGGCGCTGTACTTATGCCCAAGCACCTGTAGTGACTACACAATGGGAGATGGCGTCCGTGGAGGGAAAGGTAGGTCTGTAGGGATGGGGGTAGGGGCTGCCTGCTGAGGGTGTGCCAGCCAAATCTCTTATAATCCACTACAAAGGAGGCAGCCTGAGTGCTGGTTCCATGCCAAGTGTAATGCTATAAACATACTCATCAACTAATAAGTGAACCACTTTTAACATTTATTACTATTATTTTTTAAAGATTTGAGGGTGGTCGTGGCACACACTCGGGAGCAGAGCCTGGCAGATCTCTGAGTTCAAGGCCAGCCTGGTCTACAAAAAGCTAGTTCCAGGACAGGCAGACTACACAGAGAAACCCCGTCTTGAAAAACAGAGAAGGAAGAGAGGAGAGGGGAGTGGTGAGGGAAAGGAGGAGAGGAGAGAGAGAGAGAATGAATGAGAGAGTGAATGAGAATTTCAGATTAAAAAAAAAATCGATAAAAAAAGAAATAGTTCCCACCCTACCCGCCCCCCCCCCCCCAAAAAAATTGTGTTTTGGTTAGAGAGATGGCTGGTGCACAAAACCATTTGTAACTCCATTTCCCAGGGTCCTGTGCATTCTGGCCTTCTTGAGCACCAAGCAATTGCAGTGTATATACATACATGAGCCAAAGCACTCATACATAAAATAAAACATTTTAATTTTTTGTGTGTATATGAGTGTTTTGTTTACATGTATGTTTGTGTACCATGCTTGGCAATGGTAGAGGACATTGGACTCCCTGGAACTGGAGTTACAGGTAGTTGTTAGCCTTCATATGGGTGCTGGGAATTGAACCCAGGTCCTAGAAGAGGAGCAAGTGCTCTTAACTCCTGAACATCTCTCCAGTTCCATCTCATCCTGCCGTGTGTGTGTGTGTGTGTGTGTGTGTGTGTGTGTGTGTGTGTGTGTGTGTGTGTGTGTGTGTGTGATTGAAACGGTCTCTGCATAGCCCTACCTGGCTGCCCTGGAACTCACTGTGTAGAACCGGCTGGCCTCAGACTTACAGAGGAGCATTTGCCTCTGGATTGCTGGAATTAAATAAAGGTGTGCATTGTAGACTGACCCAGATGCCTTGGCACTCTTGCTCTGTCTCACAAGTGCAGAGATTCTGGGCACGTGCAGCACCATGTCTGGCTGGGGTTAGGTAGATCTTTTTTTTCCTTCCTTTTTTTTTAAAGTGAAATTTGCATTTTCTTTCAATAGATTATGAGCCTCAGACAATTTGTGAGCATCTACAGTACTTGTTTGCTTTGCTGCAAAACAGTAACAGGCGATACATTGATCCTTCAGGGTTTGTTAAAGCCTTGGGCTTGGATACTGGACAGCAGCAGGTAAGAACAGTCCAGTACTCCCCTCATATCCCTTTACCCTTCTCTTCTTCAAAGGTGCTCACACATTCCTTAGTCTTTCTAGGGAAGATGAAATAGGGTGCTTGTTAAATGTAATTTTTGACTGGATATGGTGGTAGACACCTTTAATCCCAGCACTTGGGAGTCAGAAGTAGACAGATCTACATAGAGAGTTCCAGGCTAGCTAGGCCATGCATAGTGATAACCATGTGTGTTTAGGTGCTCATGGTGACCACAAGAGGTGTTATTCCATCCTTTGGAACTGGAGTTACAGGTGGTTGTGAGCTCGATAGGGGTACTGGGAACTGAACTCACTTGAAGAGCAACAAGAGCTTAACTTCACTGGGCGGTGGCGGCGCACACCTTTAATCTTAGCACTTGGGAGGCAGAGGCAGGCGAATCTCTTGAGTTTGAGGCCAGCCTGGTCTACAAAGTAGTTTCAGATCAGGCTCCAAAGCTACACAGAGAAATCCTGTATCAAACAAACAAACAAACAAACAAAAAGAACTTAACTGATGAGTGATTTCTCCAGCCCGACTATATTCTTTTTGGTTTTTCGAGACAGGGTTTCTCTGTGTAGGGTTTTTCTATATTCTTTTCTTTTTTTTCCCCACTCTCTTCTCCAGACAGTATTTCTCTGTGTAGCCCTGCCTGCCCTGGAACTCACTTTGTAGACCAGACTGACCTTGAACTCACAGATCCACCTGCCTTTGCCTCCCAAGTGCTGGGATTAAAAGCGTGCACCACAACCGCCTGCCCTCTCTTTCTCTTTTTAAAATTGTGTTTTGGCCGGGCGGTGGTGGCGCACGCCTTTAATCCCAGCACTTGGGAGGCAGAGCCAGGCGGATCTCTGTGAGTTCGAGGCCAGCCTGGACTACCAAGTGAGTTCCAGGAAAGGCGCAAAGCTACACAGAGAAACCCTGTCTCGAAAAACCAAAAAAAAAAAAAAAAAAAAATTGTGTTTTGTTTTAATTTATGTCTGGGTGTTTGCCTGTACATATGTGTATATCTATGCACTATTTGTTCCTTGTGCCTGAAGAGGATAGAAAGCATCGAATCTTCTGGAACTGAGATAGTTATGCTGGGCACTGAACCTGGGTCCTCTGCCAGAGCAGCCAGTGAGTGCTGTTAACTGCTAAGTCATTTCTCCAACATGTCAACTGTTTCTTAAAACTGGTTGGGGGACTGATTCAGTATAGCTGTAGTCTTATTAAATGGTAAGTTGAAAATACTGGTAGTTTCTGAGTAGCATTTGTATTAGAAGTCAGGGAGCTAGATACATCTTTTCTTTTCTTTCATTAATCAAACTGTAGGATGCCCAAGAGTTTTCCAAGCTCTTTATGTCGCTGTTGGAAGACACTTTGTCTAAACAGAAGAACCCAGATGTTCGGAACATCGTGCAACAGCAGTTCTGTGGGGAGTATGCCTATGTGACTGTGTGAGTATTGCAGCTTTCATGACACTACCTTTCAGTTCAGTCCCAGATTATTGCCGTGCTGGGTTATCATGGGACCTGAAGTATTTATAGCAATCCATTTCCATGGGAACATGAAAGCAGCTACCTTGCCAAATGTGGTTGAATGCTTGCAGGTCTTGAGAACTATCTGGCTGAAGTCTTTGTGATGACTATGTAATGTGGGTGGAAATAAAGGTAGGAAGTGGCTAGAAAACTAAATCATGTCCATGTTCTAGTCCTTAAGTGACTGATTCCCTAGTCAGCATTTATCTTTTACCTGTAATTCAAATGCTACAATTTCTGTAGCAAAATAATGGAGGTTATAAACACTCCCTCCCCTCTGTCTAGGATGTGTTAATAGTGACACTGGGTTGCTCTTCTCACTCAGATCTTTATTTCTTTTTCATTGCAGTTGCAATCAGTGTGGCCGAGAGTCTAAGCTTTTATCAAAATTTTATGAACTGGAGTTAAACATCCAAGGCCACAAGCAGTTAACAGACTGCATCTCTGAATTCCTGAAGGTACATGGCTTCTGCTCACTGGTGGTTCCATGCTATTTTGGATGGCATTTTGATTCATGGGTACCTCCATTATTGGAGACTTTTCCATATAAGAAATACTTGCTTTTAGAAAGATACAAAGGGAACTAAAAAGTACCCAAGCAGCCAGCATCTTAACTAATTTTTTAGGGTTTTGCATGCTCATTTTTATAAACTATGTGTGTTTGGTTACAGGCAGCACAGTATTAAGGGAATCTGGTCTCTGTTATCATAAAGCTAACTTATCTTCTCATGTAATAGAATGCATTAAGTGGGAACACAGCCCCTCCCTCTGTGTTTCTGCTTTCTGTGTGTTCTGAGTTCTGCAGAGATAGGCGGCTCCCTTTCCTTCCGAGTGAGGAAGGCTTCTTATCAAGCTTGACCAGGCAGGCAATGTGATAGATGAGCTTGGAGTACACAGTTTCCTGTCTATGTTCTCTCTTGTACAGAGCGGCAGCCTGAAGACATTAATTGTGCATTGATTTATCTATCTAAAGATTTTCTGAGTGTTTACTTTGTTGTATTAAGCACCATGGTGATACTGGGCTGACAGTACTGGCCAAAACAGGCAGAATCAGCTTCAGTGGAGGTTGTAATACAGTAGTATGGCTGCCAGGGGTTCATTAAATAAGAGTAAAATTTGTAGTGGTCAACCACTGTGTGTGCTGTGGAGGAAGAGAGTCCAGGTTTGAAATGAAAAGGTTACAGCAGGAGTGAGCAATACAAGAAAGCAGGAGAAGGAAGGGTGTTTGAAGAAAGAAGGGCATCTGAACACGGGAGGGCAGAGCTGCGGTGGGACAGGAAGGTGTGTGTGGCATAGTGCTTCAGCACAGGAAGAGTGACCAAAAAATGGATAGCTGGATAGAGATGGCCACAACAGAGAGGCCTGGTTTGAAGTGTGACTTCATCAAGCGAGACTCCAGGGCCGCCACAGTTGGGGTGTTTAACAGGATGACTAGGCGCCGTCTTGAAGAGGCTGAAGGGCGAGGCTTGGGTAGAACGGGGTGCAGGGCTGCCAGGACCACGGGGTAGACGGTTAGCACTGGCTAGCTGCCTTTTCTGTCTTCAGAGAGTCAGTCAAACTTAAGCACTGGGTATGAAGGTGAAAGTCAAGGGATTTTAAGGTTTGTGGCCTGATCAGTTGGGGAGGAATTATTTGTGAGGTGAGGACAGCTGAATGCTGCCGGTGGAAAGGAAAACCAGGAGTTCAAAGCCAGCTTCAGCTATGTCAGGTCAAGACTATTTTGTGTTGGATGAGACCCCTAAAAGAGTTTGGCCTGATGGACAGCTCCATGGCAGAGAGCTTGCATAGCATGTTGAGCGCCTTGGATCACACACACACACACACACACACACACACACACACACAGGTTGGTATTGAACATGTTTCACTTGAAGGAGAGAAATGAAGATTTTATGAAGCTTGCAAGGAAGGAAGAGGACTAGGGCCAGTTTCCCAGCCCTAGGAGCCTGAAGTATGGAGTGATAGTGAGAAGGAGCAGCTGGTCATGCAAGGAAGCTGTAGGTAGGCAGGACCTGTGAGCGAGGAGGAGTGTGGCATCCTCAGTTGGATGGGAGCTGCTGACTAAGTGTGCTTTGCACTCGAGCTTTCTTCACACCCTTCCCAATTGGCTGTCTTATTCCTGATCAGGAAGAAAAATTAGAAGGAGACAATCGATACTTCTGTGAAAACTGTCAAAGCAAACAGAATGCTACAAGGAAAATTCGACTTCTAAGCCTCCCATGCACTCTCAACTTGCAGCTGATGCGTTTTGTGTTTGACAGGTGAGTGTATTGTAGCAATCTGAGCGACAATGGTCCGATGACTCATGGAGCCTTTGGTTCTTCTCAATGCATTTCATGATGGTGCAATAAAATTTTTTTTAAAGAGAGCCAGGCGTTGGTGGCGCATGCCTTTAATCCCAGCACTCAAGAGGCAGAGGCAGGTGAATCTCTGAGTTCTAGGCCAGTCTAGACTACAGAGAGTTCCCAGTGAGCATCCCTAGGACTACACAGAGAAAACCTGTCTCGAACTGCGCCCTCTGACCCCCCAAAAAGAGGCCAGTTGTATATAGGTATATAGATGAGAGCTGGAGATATAAAGAGAATCTATGTGTCTAAATACTATGAATTTTTAGCTTTTTAATTAAAAACTGTAAGTACCTGACTGAATTACTTGATATAATCATATTTCAAATAAAATTTTCTTTTCATGGGAATGCATCTTTCATCTTGTAATTGAAACAAGGTGGCTCTGCATGTGGGTATACAGGCTCTGCTTCTGGAGTGGGTTGTTAGCAGAAGGGATCAGCCTTTGCCCATGTACACAAGATTACTAGATGGAATATAGCTGCTGTGGGACTTGTAAAGGAGCTGGCAGCGTGTGTACACGTTTGTTTTGATGGATCGACTGTTACTGTGTGTCCTCTTTATGGCAGGCAAACCGGACACAAGAAGAAGCTCAATGCCTATATCGGCTTCTCGGAGAGTCTGGATATGGAGCCATATGTGGAGCACAAAGGTACTGTTTCTATCAAGCTGTGTCTGTTGTTAGCTTGAGACGAACCCATGGCTTGCTCTCCATGCACACAGCTGCAGCATTCCTCGAATCCCCGTTTTCAGGCTTTGCGGACAGCAGCTTTTTTGATAAGATGTTATTTTTCATTTATTTTATAAGAGTAAGCACACTTAAATTTTGCTTGTCCCATCGGACCCTGTTCACTCTATTAACACATTGATAAATTTTCAAAATAGAAATACGTGACTCTGCAAACACCCAGAAAGTGAACATTCGCATGAGCCACCCAAAAGAGAGAAACCTAGAACCTGCTGGGTGCTCATCATCCCTCCCATCTTTTTCTCTTCTTTCCTTCCTTCCTCCCTCTCTCCCTCCCTTCTTGCTTCCTTCTCTCTTTTTCCCCCCCACGTTTTTAAGACAGGGTTTCTTTGTGTAACAGCCCCGGCTATCCTGGGACTCACCATGTAGACCAGGCTGGTCTCTAACTCAGACCCACCTGCCTCTGCCTCCTGAGTGCTTGCTGGGATTAAAGGTGTGCGCCACTATAACCTTGCTTTACTTTTTCCCCCCATTAAGTATTTTATACAAACTCACTTTCCTCCCGTCTTGATATTTGGGTTTATTCTTTTTGCCTCCTGGGAGAGGGCCAGGCAAATGATAACATAGAATTAACCCTGCTGTGCTGCTGCTCTGGGTTGGGAGGGTGGCTGGAGAAAACACCATCCCAGGTGTCTCTCAAAGTAGGTTTCTGACAACACACAAAACTGTCTAATTGGACATCATGAACTTTATCTGGATTGTCTAGTCTGTTTATGCTTGATATGATTACTGATTTATTCCTCTAATTCAGACTTACTGTAACACAGTCCAACCCTTTGTAAATTAAGTATTTGGGTAGGACATCAATGGGTTATGTACCTTTGTCGTAGTCTCAGCCATTCCCCTCCTCCACTGCCTTCCCTAACCCTGCACCCTACTCTAACTGGTCCCTTTTCTTCCTAGCTGGTGACACCTGCTTTCCTACACATTATATTTTTATTATTATTTATTATTATTATTTTAGTGTTTTGAGACAGGGTTTCTCTAGCTTTGCAGTGGGGGTGGGTGTGGGTGGATGACGCAAGTCACATGAGTAATAGTGCTGTTGGTTTTTGCCCTGGCTGAACTATAACTTTGTTTTTCTTTTTCCTTTTTTTAAAACCCATTCATTCATTCATTCATTCATTCATGGTTTTTCCGAGACAGGGTTTCTCAGTGTTGTTTTGGTCTCTGTCCTGGATCTCGCTCTGTAGACCAGGCTGGCCTTGAACTCACAGAGATCCGCCCGCCTTTGCCTCCTGAGTACTGGGATTAAAGGCATGCACCACCACCGCCCAGCTTCTTACACATAGTTTCATTACCCTCTTTTACATCCATTTTGTAGTTCTTCACTTCATTGGCAATTTCAAGCTCCTAGTTTCTCTAAGGTTGCACACTTAGTGACTTTAGAGCAGTTTGGGATGGTGCCACTGTCTCTTCTGACCCTGCTATCTTGGACATGCTAGCTTCTGTTTGTCAAAAATGATCTGCCAAGAGATTTCCCTCGAGTGGGACAAATGCAGCTTGCTCCATAAGACCCTTAGGTTTATTTTTGGGACACTTGCCTACTTAGATGTCATCAGAGTGTATGGCTTGAGGAACACCCAGATTTAGGAAATTGTGGTTCATCTGTGGCCATGAAGTTTCTTCCAATTTTTTGTCTGCTGCTCTGCAAGGCTAGGGAACTGTCTCCTTTTAAACGGCCGCACTTCCCAATCCCTTCCCAATCGTTTCTCTAAGTGGGGACTAAACATGTAAATGTCTGAGCATAAGGGGGGCGCTTGCATTCAAACCACCACAGCTGATCATTTTCGTATCTGTTTGTTCTGGCAGGATAATTCACTTCTGCTTTTAAAGAAAACATGGGATATTTCCATGTAAAGTGGAATACATTTTAACTCCACAGAAGTTCTATCATTTGTGACAAGGATAAATCTGAATGACAAGACCTGAAAGTATAATAAGCTTGGGTATAGAACGAAAAATCCTTAATGTGGAGCTCATATAAGTAGATATGGGGGTTGGGGATTGAGCTCAGTGGTAGAGTGCTTGCCTAGCAAGCACAAGGCCCTGGGTTCGGTCCTCAGCTCTGGAAAAAATAATAATAATAAGTAGATATGAACTGGGGAGCTTATCTTACAACGATGAAGCTCAAGGGATAAAATTTGAAGATCTGTTACATGATGTGGTGGACTGAAATTAACCGTTCCAAGCCAGGCGGTGGTGGCCCACACCTTTAATCCTTTCACTCAGTAGGCAGAGGCAGGTGAATCCTGGAGTTCAAGACCAGCCTGATCTACAGAGCCTGTTCCAGGACAGCCAGGTCTACACAGAGAAACAAACACACAAACACACATTCATGTGCTGTTTCGTTCTGCGTTCTTAGTTCTTGCCAGTGGAGCAGTATATTTAAGACGTGTCCTGGTGTATGTCTGGAGGTGTCAGAGAACGGTTTGTTGTTTTCCCCCTTGCTGAGTGGGGTCTGTCTTGTCTCCGCTATGCTTTTTATTCAAGGCTAGCTGGCCTGAAATTTTCCAGCCAGTTCTATCTCCTTACCTTCCATTCTACCTCAGGAGCTCTGGGATTCTCTCCCTGGCCCAATTCAGAAATATTTGTGTCGCTCCTCTAGTATTTTTATCTTAACCCAGAGTTTTGACCCACATGTTAATCTTTATTAATGTCCTCCTCACTAAGTGTCAAGTGTGCGGGGATTTTGTTCCTTAAGTCAACTGCTATTTTCTCCTAGTCTAAAACAAGGTCCAACATGTTCATTGATTGAGTGATGGACTGTTTGTAAGGGTATTATTAACAGCAGTGTAATAAAGTTGGGTGTGAATTTGTTTTTAAAGCAGTATTGTTTGTAAAAGCTTCTAAATATTACCAGTTTAAATATCTATAGACATGAGAATGGTTCCATATATTGTGGTGGTAAATTATACTTAGTTATTGTAAGTTTTTTTCTTTAAGAATTTTTGTTTTTAATGTGCATGAATGTTGTGTGTGTGTGTGTGTGTGTGTGTGTGTGTGTGTGTGTGTGTGTGTGTACACGTGTACGTGTGTGTGTGTGTGTACATTTCCTTGTGCTTGCAAAGTTCAGAAGAGGGAGGGCATTAGATCCAATATTGATGGTTGCGAGCCTCCCTGATGGGCGCTGAAACTGTTGGGTATTGTTTTGTTTTTTATTTTAAATTAAATTTTAATTTTATGTGTCTCAAATGTTTTGTCTTCATATACATGCCTAACCTTTTTTTTCTTCTTTTGAAATATGATTTCAATATGTAATCCAAGCTAGTTTAGAATTTAGAGAGATCCTCCTACCTTTGCCTTCCAAGTGTGAGGATTAAAGACATACATCACCAGCACACCTAGCTACTTTTTCCAAACTAGAAGTTTTTTTGTTTATTTCTTTTTTTTATTAAAGACAGGGTTTCTCTGTAGCTTTGGAGCTTGTCCTGAAACTCACAGAGTTGCGCCTGCCTCAGCCTCCTGAGTGTAGCACCACTGCCCAGCTTCAGAAGGTTTTATTGAGCTGGGCTTGGAGGTATACGTCTTTTATCCCAGTACTCAGGAGCAGAGGCAGGTATATCTCTGAGTTTGAGTCCAGCCTGGTGGTCTACATAGCTGAGTTCCAGGCCAGACAAGAATACATGGGGAGATCTTGCTGCCTGAAAAAATAAAAGACTTTACGTACTCTTTTTTTTTTTCTGTTTTGTGTTTTGGTTGTTTTGAGACATGCCTTACATATATTCCAGCCTTGCCTGAACTGTACTAAATAGCTCACACTGTCCTCCAACTTGTGGTAATCCTCCTGTTTCAGCCTCCCTTGTTTCAGTTGCCAATACTATACAAAGAAAAAAAAGTCAACTATATTTTATAAACATCTTTTTATCTTAGGTTTTTTTTTTTTTTTAGCCATTTGAATAGTTTAGCTGTGTATAGCCCACAATAGCCTTGAATTTGTTTATCCTCTTACCTCAGTCTCTGGGATGCTGGGTTGTAGGGATGCAACCACTATGCCCCGTTCTTAGGTGTTACATTTTGTATTCTGTGCATAAAGAACTATAGGGTTTATTCTCAAGCTATAAGGAATGCTATCATGGAAAGTTATTCTTTTCTACTTGCAGGTGGGCCATTTGTGTATGAACTCAGTGCGGTCCTCATCCACAGAGGAGTGAGTGCTTATTCTGGCCACTACATTGCCCACGTGAAAGATCCTCAGTCTGGAGAATGGTACAAGTTCAATGATGAGGACATAGAGAAGATGGAGGGGAAGAAATTACAACTGGGGATTGAGGAAGATCTAGGTAAAACCTTTAAGTTGTGAGTGCCCTTTTCAAATATAAATATTATTGTTGTGGTTGTTGACTTGAGACAGGGTCTCACCCCCCCAAGACAGGGTTTCTCTGTGTTACAGCTCTGGCTGTCCTGGAACTCCCCATGTAGATCAGCCTGGCCTTGAACTCAATAGAGATTTGCCTGCTTCTGCCTCCTGAGTGCTGGATGTCACCATGCCTGGCTTAAAATAAAACTTCATTCATTCATTTACTTATTTATTCCTGGCAATGTTTGATGCTGTCATGGCCCAAGGGAGTGGCCAGGTCTGATGGGAGTGATCTTCTCCACTTTCTCCTGGGATCTGAGAGAGTTTTTATTGTGTTTAGTATTTCGAGATACGCCCAGGTTGGCCTTGATCTGGTGGTCCTGCCCCTTGGTTCCCCAGTCATGATACTGCAGGGGTTACACCTGTTCACCACCACACCTGGCTCAAGCCAAGGTGCCAAGGTGTCCAGTAGAGGAGGAGCACTGGCACTTAGGCCTTGCTGGCTTTGAGTCTCGGTCCCATTTCATTTAGAGACTCTTTGTTACTTTTCTTGTTTGTCACTGTCGTAATACCTGACACAGAGCTGTGGAGAGCAAAGCTCATGTTTCAGGGCATTGTGAACCTTCATGGTGGGAAGGTCTGAGCAAGCATGTGGGTATCCATCCAAGGTGCAGTAGAGTGAGGAGCAGCCCTAGCCACACTATTTCTACCCGCCAGCCCCCCACTCCCCCCATCCTAAGCTTGCACACCTGCTCCAGGTCCTGCCAGCAGCTGGGGGAGTAAGTGTTCAAAAAAGTGTGGTGGGCATTTCACATCCAAGCTGGACTGAGGTGAGTGACCCTTAGGTTCCCAATATTTACTGTAGTGTTTTATGGGAGCAATGTTACCACCGACTTTTTTATTGTACTTTTCTTAAGATAAACCTTAGATTGTAAATAATTGTGTTCATTTTGAGTGTTTATGGCAGTTGTGTACATTGTAAAAATGGAATTGTAAGATTTAAAGCATTTTAAAGTCGTTAGGTCTACTGTCCATTTTATACATGTGAGTAGTCCTCAATTTTAAAGAGCTTAAGAGAGTCCAGTATTTTTGTTTACCAGTATTTTTCAGTTGGGTTTTTTTTGTTTGTTTTTGTTTGGTTTTTCAAGATAGGGTTTCTCTGTATATCCCTGGCTGTCCTGGAACTTGCTCTGTAGAGCAGACTGGTCTTGAACTCACAGAGATCCACTTGCCTCTTCAGTGCTGGGATCAAAGGCATGTGCCACCACTGCCAGGTGACCTCAAACTTGTGACATCCCTTACCTCAGCCTTCCAAGCTCTGATATTATAACTGTGCATGTATTCGGTTTTCCTTTTATTTGTAAACTATGTGGGTGGAGTAGTGTATTAAGATAGGTCCTCATGTAGCTTAGATTGGCTTGAATCTCTCACTGTTAAAGCAGTGTCCCAGTCTGTAGCATGAATCTTAAAGAGTCTTTATTAATAAAAGACCCTTTAAGAGCCAAATATTGGGGTGAACACTGGAAGGTCAGAGAGACAGAGCAAACCACAGCTAACCTCACCTGGCCAACTTCTCAGCTGATCTTGTTTCCTCAGACTGGAAGCTTCTGTGTCCTCATCCCAATGGCTCTCAACTGAACTGTGTTTCTCAAAACCTAAAAGCTTAACCAGCCAAATGCTTCTAGTTTCTGGTCCTCACGCCTTATATACCTTCCTGCCTTCTACCACCACTCCCTGGGATTAAAGGCATGAGTCACCATGCTTGGCTGTATCCTTGAACACATGGATTTCTGCCTCTGGAATGCTAGAGGATTAAAGGAGTGTGCTACCACTGCCTATCCTAAGTATCTAGTGGCTTTTCTGTTCTCTGACCCCAGATAGGTTTATTAGGGTGCACAATATATTGGGGAACACAATACCACCACACTAGGCCTTTAAGATCTTCCTGTCTCAGCCTCTCTGAATGCTATGATGAAAAGAGGCTGCTCCAATCATCTAGCTTTGGGTTAAATTTTATAATTCTGGCTAACATTTAGGGTCAGGCAAGGTGGCACACGCCTTTAACCCTACCACTCTGAGACCGGGCCAACACTATACAGAATGTGAGGTCCTGCCTCAAAAGAAAGGCGGGTGTGGGTGGACGACTCAAGTCACATGAGTAATAGTGCTGTTGGTGTGTGCCCCGGCTGAACTGTAACTTTGTTTTTCTTTTTCCTTTTTAAAACCCATTCATTCATTCATTCATTCATTCATGGTTTTTCCGAGACAGGGTTTCTCATTGTTGTTTTGGTCCCTGTCCTGGATCTCGCTCTGTAGACCAGGCTGGCCTCGAACTCACAGAGATCTGCCTGGCTCTGCCTCCTGAGTGCTGGGATTAAAGGCATGCACCACCACCGCCCTAACTGGAACTTTTAACTGGCCATCATAGGCTTCCAACTTTTCTTAGGTTTCCCAGATTGGCCCCTGAGTGTAGTTATGTATCCCATACTCATCCATAGAACTTTGTCCTCACGGGGATATATTTTCATCTTTAAAAAATGGAGTGATAAAGCCAGACAGGGTGACACATACCTGTTATTCCAGCATTCTAGCAGTGAGGCAGAAGGTTCACAAGTTTGAGACCAACCTTGACTGCAGTACAGCTCTGCCTCAAAACATAAAGGAGTGTGACAAGAATGGGTACTTGTCTGTTGTACATACCTTCACATCACCTTCACAGTGAGAAGATGGCTCAGGGCTGAAGGAGCCTGCAGGCAATCCTTGTTACCTGAGTTCTATCTATCCCTAGTGCTCACGTGGTAGAAGACTCCCAAAAGTTGTCCTGACTTCTACCAGTACTGCTTGTGCTCAGGCACACACAGAGGCACAGTGGTTCCTCAAAGAATTCCACTCTAAGGAACCACTACATTTGTATGGCATTTCAGTCTTTTAGACCTTGGGTATATACTTTAGACATATATTGATTTTATTATTTCCTGTGTATGAATATTTTGTATGTTTGTGTACTACGGGCCCATAGCGGTGCCTCTGAGTTGTACTAGGGCATTGAATCCCCTGGGACTAGAGTTACAGATTGTTGTGAGCCACCATGTGGATGCTGGGGATTGAACTCTGGTCCTCTGGAAGAATTGCCAGTACTGATAGCTGCTAAGCTATTGCTCTAGTCCCTAGACATTTTTTTGAGGGTTTTTATTTTTATTTATTTTTTGTTTGTTTTTATGAGACACGGTTTCTCTGTAGTTGTCATGCCTGTCCTGGAACTCACTCTGTAGACCAGGCTGGCCTCAACCTCACAGAGAATCTCCACTGCCTGAGTACTGAGGTTTTAAGTATGTGCCACCACATGCAGCTCTTTAAATGTGGGTTTGGGGGATACTTATGCAGTGAGTTCTTTATTCAGTGAGTCATATACACCCCCCCAGACCCCTAAAGTATGGACCATATGGTTAAGTTGTCTTAATTTCTTTATCCCAGCAGAGCCTTCTAAATCCCAGACCCGCAAACCTAAGTGTGGCAAAGGAACTCACTGTTCTCGAAATGCATACATGTTGGTTTATAGACTGCAAACCCAGGAAAAGAACCACACAATGGTTCAAGTCCCAGGTAATCACTTTTCCTGAATTGCTTCTGGAAATGCTATAGAAGTCTTAACTTCATTTATTAGTGACCACCACCAGCTTACACAAATTGTGACAGGTCTATTGAGTATGGTAAATGTTAGTGAACGTAAGTGCTGGTCACAAATGAACAGTTACTGTGCTTTTGGAGTGACTAGACCTTAGGACTATTCTGTTACCCCAACTCCAAAAAGAGGCAGAAGCAATTTTCAATAATGTTAAATAAAAGGTAACCTAGATTGACGTTTGGTCTTATTTCAACTGGTTTACCTGGCATGTCCCATGTCCTGTAGTATAGAGCCGTTTGATGTTTCTGGGCAGTCTGGGCAGGGATGACCTGGTTTCATTACACCTTCAGCTTCCCTGTAGAAGTTTCCATTCATTCATCTCCAGATGATAATGTGCACATCACTGTAGTCTCTGTCTTTGGAAAAGAGAATAAGGTTGGTTTTTGTGTTTCTCTTTTGGATAGCCTTTCTTCAAGAGCTGGTAGATCGGGATAATTCCAAGTTTGAGGAGTGGTGTGTTGAAATGGCCGAGATGCGCAGGCAGAGTGTGGACAAAGGCAGAGCGAAACACGAGGAGGTGAAGGAGCTGTACCAAAGGTTGCCTGCTGGAGCTGGTCTGTGAGATATTCCAGGACAACACTATTGCCATTGAATGCCTGGGGGTTTTGCTTTGTGGTGCTTTAATCTTCTAAATGTTGCAAAAATGTTTATGAAAAATCCATTTTCTCCTCCTAGAGGCCAGCTTAAAATTTCTAAAATCACTATGTAAACTGGCAGTAACTAGAGATATAATTTTCTTTGTCACTTCCTTTTCAAAGTCTGAGGCTGTTACTGAATGATAAAATGTGCCTTCATGATCTGTAAAGACTTCTTTCACTGTGAGCTGGTGAGACAGCTCAGGGGAAAAAGTTGCTTGCTCTCCAAGCTTGACAACCTGAGATTGATTCCCAGGACACACATGATGGGAGAGAACTGACTTCTGTTGGCTCTTCTCTGACCTTTGCATGCTTGCCTGCCACCTCCCTCCCTGTGCACACACATATTGTAATAAACATTTTTTTTTTGAAGGCTATTTGACTGCTAGGTGTGGTGGTGCATGCCATTAATTCCAGCACCCGGGGAGGCATCCCTGTGAGATATCCCTGAGAGATATAGGCCAGCCTGATCTGCATAGCAGGTTTCAGGCTAGTCAAGGCTTCCTAGTGAAACTTTGTCTCAAAAACAATTTTTTTTCCTTCTGTGAGATATGAAATGTTTCTAAAGCCAGACCTGATTGGATCACTGTGACTTTCTTCTGTTTTTAAATCCTTTGTTACCTAAGAATGTTAACTGACATACATGTGAATACTTTTTTTTTTAAAGATTTATTTATTTTGTATGCAGTATTCTGCCTGTATGTGTCCCTGCAGGCCAGAAGACGGCACCAGATCTCATTACAGATGGTTGTGAGCCACCCTATGGTTGCTGGGAATGGAACTCAGGACCTCTGGAAGAGCAGTCAGTGCCCTTAACTTCTGAGCCATCTCTCCAGCCCATGTGTACACTTTTTAATATAAAATGTTAAAGTAGGAAATCCTTTGTAGCTCCCCTGACTTAGAATTATCTACACAACCTGTTCATCTTATGTATTGTTTATTCAAATTTACCTTGTGCCTCTTCCCTGGCTGGGAATTGTCAAATCACGAAACAAATCCTGCAGCCTCACTCTCCTGCATATGGTAGAGAGAGCAGTGTGTCCAAAGTTAAAATAAGTATTCAAGCATACAATTATATAGATGGACGGTTTTGCCTTTTTTGTGTGTTCATTTCCCATTACTGGTATAATTAATATCAAAGATGACTAGGCCCATATGAAAAGTCTTTAGGTGTTCCCTCCCTGACTGTGGTTACAGCTCAAGGACAGAGCATGTACTTGTATAGATATGTCCTCATTTCTGCACCAGCACCCAATGGAGGAAAAAAGTCATCCCAAACTGCTGCTTATTTTGATTCAATTCCTTCTTTGTGACTTGGTACTTGAACTGTGTTTAAGCGCTAGAATTATCCAAAAAAAGCCACTGACTTTTACTTAATAGGAAATGAACTCAGGAGTCAGATCACTCAATTCGTGGGCATTGACCCTAGAGATCTGTTCTCCAAACTGGAGTCAGTTTCTTGCACTGTGCAGAAGGGAAAAGGACTCCTGCCCTAAAGACAGAATGGGATGAAGCAGTTGAGGGTGAAGGTTCTGAGGAAAGAGCACATGCTCGGCTCTGGAGAGGCCCTGGATCATGAACCACTCATAATGGTGTCGTGATGTCTTTTATACCTTGACCACTCAGGAGCCTTCTTAATGCAAACTCCTTATTCTTAAACGATTATTGTGTAAGCATTCTTTTGAAAGGCCTCCTGCCCTAAAAATCCAAGTCTCATGAAAAACAACATCCCTTTGGCCACTGTTGTTTAAACTTGAATGTGCTTAAAATCTAGATAAATGGTTATATTTTTCATGCTATAATTATTCAGGACTCAAATCCATTGGGTGTTTTGGTTTGTTTAAAAAAAAAAAAACCCTCATTTTAAACTCATGATATTTGGCATTTTCAAGATGGCCTTACTCAGTAGCCCAGGGTGACCTCAAATTCATGGCAGTCCTCCTTCCTCAGCCTCCTTGGTGCTGGGATTAAAGGAGCATCACCACTGTATCTAGGCCACATGATTATTTCATAGTCCTAGGCATTGAAAGAGCTATCACCACAGCAACTGCTTTCTCTCCCAGGACCCCAGCACACTAAATGAGTGCTGGAAATGGGTTGGTTCTCTCTCTCTCTCTCTCTCTCTCTCTCTCTCTCTCTCTCTCTCTCTCTCTCTCTCACAATTACTGTTCAGAACTGTAAAGTCAGAAGTGGTTCCTCTCCCCCCCCCCCATCTTGGAATCTTGCATTAATTAAAACAGCAGACTTCATTGGCAAGTTTTACGTGGGATTCTAGTAGAGGACTGGCAGGTTAACTTTGAATTCTAGTACATACTAAGTGTTTCTTTTTAGACTAACCCCTTAGAGTGGTTAGTCTCATTGTCTCTTGAGACAAGGTCTCACTGTAGCTCAAGCTGATCTGGCGATCACTGTCTGGCCCCTACTGACAGGCTCAGACATGAGTGATCCTCCCACTTCAGTCTCCTGAGTACCAGGATGACAGATGAGAGCCACCTCACCCAGCATCAAGAGCCAGATTCATTTGGTTTATTTTTTCAGCAACAGAAGGTGTTGCCCTCTGTTCACCTCCCTGGATGCTGGAAGAACAGAATAGTCCTTAATATGAGAACTTGTATCAACCTCCCACTTCCCTTGAAAAACTTAAAATTACTCAAACTTTAGTCTCTGACTTTGTATGGGGAAGTAGTAGCTGCTTGGAGACTTTTTAAAGTTTTCCTCAGATTGATCACCCCCTCACCCCTTTCTTATATGCAACATAAACCTGATAAACAGCACAGAACGAGGGAGGCCTTTTGAGTATAATTGGCTATGGTATGATTTGGGGGTATGGGGTGATAATAGTACTGGGGATTGAACAAGGGCAGTGCACATTCAAGCAGTCTTTCTACTAAGGGCAAGTGTGTGTTACTGCTTTGCTTTTTCATTTATTTGTTGGTGGTGCTGGAGATTTGGCTCAGGGCTCCACTTAATGTTAGGCAGATAGTCTAGCATTGAACTACAAGTTCAATGGCCCATGCCATGCTGATATCTTGTAGGATGCCACGGCCATTTTTCCTGTTCTGTGTCTTTCGGTCTCCTCTTATATATTGTTTGGATGTACAATTAACTTTTCTATATCTCTTTTCTTCCAAAAAGCTCAAAATGCTTCACATATCTTATCTTTTACACTCAGCAACATCTCTGTGAGGTAGGTAGAAGGCAGGTATTATTACCTTCATTTTGCAAATTAACTATCTGAAGCATAGAGAGCTTAGGTGACTTGCTCACGTTGAGTTTCTCAAGGCAGAACTTGGAGTTGACTTCGGTCTCCACTGGCAGTTGCCCAGTGCTGCCCTGTGCGGTCCAGTCTCAGTGCAGAAGGGGAGCTGTCATGTCCAAATTTTGTTTTCTGTCACAACATTGAGCTGCTTTACATTAAAATCAAGAAGTGGGAGTTAGCTTTCTGAATGTGTGACTCTGGGGAGTCGGAACCGGTTAAAGTGACCTTTGCACTAAAGTGTCTGCCCCTCAGATCTCGCCAGAAGTAGCACACGATACAAATCATGAATTCATCCTCTGTATGTTTTCTCCTATGTTTTATGCTGGGACTCACTGGAGATCTTTGTAAGTAATCAAAGCTGTCCCTTTATTTTTAATTTTGCCTTTTGGGGAACTCTGGGACTCCCTCTCCCCAAATTAAAATTCATTTTGAAGTGTCTGGTGTTCTTAATTTTTGAGCTTCAAAACTGTTAATTCATTTATAGTGTACTCTGTCCTAGAACTTATTTCCAATACATTATTTTCTTGAAATAAATAACAATGAAATGAATAGATCACACAGACTTTGGGAGAATCATAAATCTTTTTTCTGAACACCAGCCTTACCTTGGAATCAGGAAAGTGTTGAAATGAGCTTGTGAAGTGTGGTTGTAGCTGATAAGGTTAACTGGTAACTTAAGAGCTTGCTTCTCATTTTAATTTTCAGATATATAGCACATACTTGTGCAGGATAAGGGACAAGGTGATGATTTTGCACAGCACCCAGGTGTCCTCATGGAAGCTCTGCTGTGCTCTCAAGCAAGGCACTTCTCTCTGTGGACTCCTCTTGTAGAATGTGGCTAATAATACCCGCCGATCCCATAGGGCTCTGTGCAGATGTGTTTCCCTGTACAGCTCGAGCTCACAGGAGTGCTAGCTAACTGAAGTTCCTAGTCGTCACACATCAGATACCTCCTAGTAATTCTTCTGATCCTCCTGACTTTTGGACAAAGTTTGCACTGGCTTTGGAGGACAATGATTTGTTGTATCATGTAGTCCAAAAACTGTAAAAATACATAGTTTCTTCCCATTCCTTTCTTTTTCAGAGCCCTATGAGTTTGTCTCTCTTGAATGGCTGCAAAAGTGGTTGGATGAATCGACACCCACCAAACCTATTGATAATCATGCTTGCCTATGTTCACACGACAAGCTTCATCCAGACAAAATATCAATTATGAAGAGAATATCGGAATATGCAGCTGACGTTTTCTACAGTCGATATGGAGGAGGTCCACGACTAACTGGTAAGTCAGGGCGTCATCTCTGCTTGCACGAATAAAGCCTGGAGTTTGCACTCTGCTCTTTGAGATCGGGACAGGGCGACAACATGCAGTAAGTAAACTATATTCCTGCACTTTGCAGAATGGAGTTGCCAATTAGAGCACAATTGAAGCCAGGCTACAATTGGATGGAGTGCAGACAAAATAGGTTCCCTTTAAAGAGAATCACCTACAGTAGTAGTTTGCCAGCTCACACAAGTATCTTAAAAGCCTTGAGTCTTTTTGTTTTTTGTTTTTTTTTTTTTTTTTTTTTTTTTTGTTTTTTTTTTTTTTTGGTTTTTCGAGACAGGGTTTCTCCGTGTAGCTTTGCGCCTTTCCTGGAACTCACTTGGTAGCCCAGGCTGGCCTCGAACTCACAGAGATCCGCCTGGCTCTGCCTCCCGAGTGCTGGGATTAAAGGCGTGCGCCACCGCCCGGCTTTGAGTCTTTTTGTTTGGTTCATTTCCAGTCTTGTTTGTGTAGGTTTGGGATATTGCTTCTAAATCTGCTTAGTTCTACCTGGAATGTGCAGAGATTTGTAGCTACAAGTAGCCAATCTGTTTAGTTCTGGCTGCTGCTTCTTAAGCAATTTTCTATTTATATTAAAATTTTTATTTATAAAGTGTGTCTGGGTATTTTGCTAGCATGTATGTCTGCACTACATGCTCCACAGTTTTCTTTTCAATGAGCAACTGGCAACACAGATCCCCTTTTAATCACCAATGGGGCCAAGGATTGCATGACCTCCAGTTGCCCTTTCCTGAAGTTAAATGCTATTTTGGTTATACACAGCATTTAATCATATGCTCTAGGCCTTTCTGGGTGCACAGGATTTTGTGTTCTAAAGTACTCATCATTCAGAATTAATAAACTGTGCAATGCGTAGCTATTTCTTTTAAATCTTTTTTTTAGGTGGGGTGTGTGGGATAGGATTTAGCAGGGTTCCAGTCAGGATTTTTCTGTGTATCCATGGCTGTCCTGGGACCTACTTTGTAGACTAGACTGACCTTGAAGAAGCCAGAATTTCACCTGCCTCTGCCTCTACCTCCGAAGGTAGAGGTTTATGCCACTACTGCCTGACTAAATCTTTTTATGAGTATTTGGGCTGCATGTATGTCTGTGTGTGCCTGGTGCCAAGGAGGGCAGAAGAGGGCATCAAATCCCCTGGAACTGGAGTTATGAATATTATGAATGTGAGCCACCATGTGAGTGGGAAATTGAACTAGGGTCCTCTGCCAGAACAAGTGCTCATGGCTCAGTGGTTAAGTTCCCACAAGCTCTTTCAAAGAATCACATTTCAGGACCAGTGCAAAGACGTTGACCTGAATGATTCCCTGTGATGGAAGAGAACCAACTTCCCGTGGTCCTCAGACGTGCATTGTGGCACATGCGTGTGCACATGCATTATATACCCACAGTAGCAATCAATGAAATTTAAACCGAAAACAATCACATGGCATGTGATTTCATGACCTTCTGTGCTCTTGTGCCATGTCCTCTTGCTCTCATCTCTTCAGTATTCTGTGCTTGGAAGGTCCTGTCCACATGAAGACCATCACTTGTACAGTGTCAGATATGTGGACCCTCCCTCCAGTCAGATTCCTTCAAGGAACTTCACAAGTATCTCAGTCTAGTGATACACAGTGCTTTATGCTGTTGTTGACTATAGTTGATAAACACTGTCTTCATTATATAGGAAACTTAATATATGGGTGTCTAGATCAGCAAAATCGGGGTATATAAAAGACTGTATTGTAAAAATTTGTGTTTTTGCCAGGTGCGGTAACACACGCCTTTAATCCCAGCACTCCAGAGACAGACAGAGCTCTGAGTTCAAGACCAGCCTTGTCTACAAAATGAGTTCGAGCCTAGCCAGGGCTGTTGTTAAACAGTCTCAGGGGAAAATTTTGTGGTTTAGATTTAAAATTCTTGTGTATTTTGTTCAATACTGGAAACATTCTCATAGAAAGTCTGCTATTTTGATGTCTTTAGTGAAAGCCCTGTGTAAGGACTGTGTTGTAGAACGCTGTCGTGTACTGCGCCTGAAGAGCCAACTGAATGAAGACTACAAAACCGTCAACAATTTGCTGAAAGTAACAATGAAGGGGTATGTTTCACAGCCTGCTGTTCACAAGAGCTTCGAACATTGCCGGGCAGTGGTCAGGCAGCTGTGGGCTCATCCCGGGGAAAGAGTTGGCTGTTTGAAGGTGGAAGGTGGATAGCAGAGCAGTTCTCAAGTAAAACTTGTACTGTGAGCACGGCTCACATTGTATTCCCAGCACGTTAGAGGCCATCCTGGGCTGCATTCATTTCTGTGTGTATATGTGTCTGTTCATTGTTTGTGGACTTGTGTGCGCGTGTCCTGAAACGTGTAGATGTGCAAGCACAACTTTCAGGTGGTGGTTCTCTCCTTTGGCCATGTGGGTCTGAGGGATAACTCAGGTGCCTGCCATGCTTGGCAGCAAATGTCTTTACTGCCGAGTCCAGCACTCTTTTAACAAAAGAAGTAGTATTTTCTTCTGTGGCTGGAGAGATGGCCTTGTGGAGAGTGGGCTTGCCTTGCTAACGTGAAGATGAGTTCAGATCCTTAATACTCACGGAGTTATGATCATCCCAAGAGGCAGAGACAAGCTGGACCTATTGGTCTCTAGTTAAAGAGACCCTTCCTCAGAAAATCAAGAGGAAGACCTCTGACTTTGTACCTCTAAACACACATGTGCACATGTGCCTACTATGCACCCGTAAACATTCCAAAACACACCACATACACATTTCTTAGTGTAATTTAGAAACTTTTATTTTATGTGTGTAGGTGTTTTGTCTGCATGTAGATCTTGTGTGTGCCTGTTGCCCACAGAGGCTACAAACAGACATTGGATCCCTGGGGAATAGAATATAGTTGTGAGCCACCATATAGGTGTTCGCCATCAAACTCAGGCCCTCTGAGAATACAGCCAGTGATCTTGACCACTGAGCCATCTTTCCAGCCCTTAAGCTAGAATTTTGTTTTGTTTGCGACAGGGTTTCTCTGTATAACTCTGGCTGTCCTGGAATTCTCTGTAGACCAGGCTGGCCTCAAACTGCCTCTGCCTCCAAGTGTTAGAATTAAAGGCATGTGCCACCATTGCCCAGCTAAATTAAAGTTTTTTTAAAAAAATGAATTTTTGTAGTGCGTACTCTGCAAGGATGAAGTGATGTTGAGAAGGGAAACTCAGTGTGTCGTCCTTAAGAAACATGCAGGGTGTTGGAAGTCTGTCGAACCCCACTCCACAGAGCACTTCAACCAAGAGTCATTAAGTGGTGGCACTTGCTATGCTCAGGTCCTTAGTTCCTGTTAGTGTTTCCCCAGCAGACCTAAGGACCTGAGCATAGCAAGGGCCCATTCTCCAAGGCCTACTCTGTGACTTGAGTATATATGTGTATGACATCAGTACCGGTGTATATACCTGAGTGTCAGCTCTGTGTGCTGAGAGCAGTAATCACATGGAAGAAGGTTGGATGTGAGTGGAGTGGGTTTTGATGGATGAGAGAAAGAGCAAGATTTAAAATGGAAACCAAGCGTTAGACACCTGCAGTTCAGTAGTGAGGCCTGAAAATGGTTCACATCAGGAATTGGATTAGAGACAGTTGTGTGCACGGTAGTTGATTGGAGTGTTTATAATCATTTTAGTTGCGGCCTTCAGGGGAAAGCCAGAACAGGAGGGAGCACTGGGAGTCACCTGCTGGGTAACGCTCTCTCCTTCCACAGCAATGACGGATTCTGGGTGGGGAAGTCTTCCTTGCGCAGCTGGCGCCAGCTGGCTCTCGAACAGCTAGATGAGCAAGACGGCGAGGCGGAGCAGAGCAACGGGAAGATGAACGGGAGCCCCTTCAATAAAGGTGACAGCTGTTAGAGCCTTTGTAGTTTGGGGGGGGGGGGCTTTGCTCTCTGTCCACCGGGTTCCTCCACCACCTCAGCAGCTGCTGTCTGTGCTCTTCAGATCTGTGTGCCTAGTCTTTTCTTGAACATGGGGATTCACGTGTGCTTGCAGAGTTGGAGTCTCCATGGCAAAGCAACACTGTGGTCCCCTACCTCTGTCCCCACCAATTTGGGGTGCCTGATGAGGAGCCTGTGGCAGCGGAACTGTGCTCAGCTTGCTCGGGTGCTCTGTGGGAAGCACTGGGTCCCAGCTCTTCGACCTTCATTTTCAGTTAAATTGCCTTCATAAAAATTATGCCCATGTGTGTTAAGACATTTATGAAGTCTCAAGGTCTCAGAAACAGCTAGGGCAAATAATAGATGTTGAAGCTTCTGAGATTCCCGGGGGCCTCTCCTTTACAGCAATGAGCTCCGGGCTCAAGTGCCACCTAGTCAGTCACGTGCAGGGTTCATGTCGGTTCTGCTCCAGCCACAAAGGAGGATAATGGCTCCAGAAATCTCTGCAGGCTGTTGAGCTCAGCACAGTTTGGCTTTACGATGATAGCAGCCATTGACCAATGTGACCTCTGCACTGCCTCAAGGAGGGCAGGATTTGGACAGCTTATTGCTTGTCCATTCTTTTTGAGCCCTGCTTTCAGACAGGAAATCATGTTATTGTAAACCTACCAGAAAACAGATACCAAAGGAAATTAGAGCATTTAGAATGACCTAAGTCTAAACTGGAGACTGTGATTCTGTCTGTAACTAATTTTGAAGTTAGTTGGGCTCAGTAGTGCTGTGTAGTTAGTGATTGTGAAGTTATTTTCATATACCTACACCCCGTTTTGTTATTTTACACTACTGGGCCTGGAACCAGGGCCTCACATGAGCTAGGCAAGTATACTACCTCTGCATTACCCTACAGTTTTATTGATTTTATTCCCAAATACTGACATTTGCATACTTGGATTTTTTTTGTTGTTTTGAGACAGTGTTCTGTGTAGCCCTGGCTGTCCTGGAACTCACTGAAATCTGCCTGCCTCTGCCTCTCGAGATTAAAGGCGTGCACCACCACTGCCTGGCTTTATTTCAAATTTTTAAACTTTGTTGAAATGATGTATTTTCTAAATTTTTTACAGGTAAGGTCTTATGTAGCCCAAGCTGCTCTCAACTGTAAAGCTGAGCATGGCCTTTAACTTCTGATCTTCCTTTTTCCACCTCCCCAGGGCTGAGATTATAGGGCTCAGCTGCCACAACTGTTGATGTGTGGTATTTCCACTCCCTGCCTTTTTTTCTTTTTCTCCGCGTCCTTCTCTCCCTCCCCCCTTTCTTTTTTTTTTTTTTTTTTGAGTTAGACTGTCACACTCACTGTATAGCACCGGCCAGCCTGAGACTTCATGCCTCACTCTACTGCTGTAGTTACAGATATGCACCTTGCCTGGCTATGCATTACAGCTTATATATCACTTCCCAAGTGATGCTCCTTTTAGAGAGGTGTTCTTAGTTAAGAGGTGCTCTAGCCCTGTCTTGAATGGGTGGAGAGACTAAGCTCACCCACACTGACTGAGCATGCTGTCTACTGCTTAGCTGTATTTCCATTCTTTTGGGCTGTGTATTTGCAAATTTTCGATTTTCTTTTTTTCTTTTTAGACAGTTTGACTGTAGCCCTGTCTGACCTGGAACTCACTATACTCCAGGCTGCCTCTAACTGACAAAGACTGTCTCTGCTTCCCAAGTGCTGGGACTGTAGGTGCCCACCATGATCTGCAGTTTTCCTTTTGATTCCAATAATCTGTTGGTCTGGAGAGATGGTTCAGTAGTTACAACAGTGGCTGCTCTTCTAGAGGACCTGGGTTCGAGTCCTAGCACCCACACAGTAGCTTATAACTGTCTGTCACTTCCAGTCCTAGGGTATGTGATGCCCTCTTCTGACTTCCTTGGCAGCAAGCCTGAATGTGGGCGCTCATATATATAGGCAAACACCCACCCATGTACATGATATTTAATTAGGAAAGATTGTTCTCTGTGACTCAAGGGCACAGCATTGATTTCAGTTGTGTGCGCCCATCATTTGAAAACCTTTGCTGTCACATGACTTAGCACACACCCTTTTCTTTTTTCTTTTTTTTTTTTTTTAGAGATTTGTTTAGTGTTCTGTCTGCAGGTATCCCTGCAGGCCAGAAGATGGCGGCAGATCTCATTACAGATGGTTTTGAGCCACCATGTGGTTGCTGGGAATTGAACTGAGGACCTTTGGAAGAGCAAGCAGTGCTCTTAACCTCTGAGCCATCTCTCCAGGCTCTGCCCCACCCTTTTCATTTAGAGCTCTTCATACATCAGCTCTTTTATGCAGGCATGGAAAATAGAAATGTCTATTCATGCTGCGCTAGCTCAAATATTTTTCATGTTGCTTTTCCTGTAATAGGCCTAATTTCAGTCATCTTCCCGTTTCTTTTCTGAGGGGTGGTATTTTTGTTTTGAGATAGGATCTCTCTATTATGTAGCTCTGCCTGTCTTGAAACTCATTATGTAGGCCAGGCTAGTCTTGAACTCACATCTGCCTCTAGATTGCTGGGATCAAAAGTGTGCACCACCACACTCAGCCTCAGAATTTTTGAAGCTTAAAGTACATAAATGTAGCAGTGTGCCCCACCCCCCAGTCCCTGCCAGGAGGCAAGAACCCTGCTGGCATTGCATAGACAAGGCTGCAGCCCTGGCTGACAGTACAGGTAGCTCTTTTGACTTGTGGCTGCAAAGGCATTGTATGCGTGTGCACTCACAGAGGGAGTGAGCATTCTTATGTGTTGTGCTGTGGGATGTCCAGTATACCTCCAGTTTTTCCAGCAGGTCAGAGAGCCAGCTATGAGTGTAATTAGCATGTACTGCTCTGTGATGGGTATAGGTTCCTGGACGACTAGGAGTGATGGAGGCTTGCTTTCTAACTTTTGAATATCAAGAGTTTAGGAGTCTGATACATGAGATTAACTTGGTGTTGACACTTACCTTTTCCAAATCGAGGTTACCATCTTATATTCAAGAAGTGACACAGAGGTGACAGAATGTGTCTGATTATGTTCTTCTCAGGACCAGTTTTCTATTGAGGCTGTTGTGGGGCATGGGTCTGTTCTGTTTTGGGAATCAAACTCAGCCTTGCACATGCCGAGCAAGTGGTCTACCATTGTATGACACTTACTGTTTAAGCTTTTTAAATCCCTTGTAACATCTCTACTTGGATGGGGAGCCACATATCCCAGGCTGACACTAAACTTACAGCCCTCCTGCCTTCCCCTCCCAAGTACTGAGAACATAGGTGTGCACCTCCACACTTGGCAGGAAATGTTCTTTATGTAGACTGAGTGTGTTAAAAAGCCATTTTGAGGGGGCTGGAGAGATGGCTCAGAGGTTAAGAGCACCGAATGCTCTTCCAGAGGTCCTGAGTTCAATTCCCAGCACCCACATAGTGGCTCACAACCATCTGTAACGAGATCTGGCACCCTCTTCTGTATACATAATAAATAAATCTTTTAAAAAAAAAAAAAAAAAAAAAAGCCATTTTGAAAAACTAGTCCAGTCTCCAAATGTTTAAGATTTATGTAGTGACAGTGTAGACAAGCAAGGACTGGGAGTAACAGTATTCCTAAACATGACATACTTTACTTCATGTAAAGTTCAACCCCTAAGGACTGGGAGATGAAAATGACACATGACATGTAGATGGCACTTGACTAGAACTAATAGGATATGCAAATTTCAGATTATTTTGATTTTCCAGACAGGGTTTCTCTGCATAGCTCTGGCTGACCTGGAACTCACTCTGTAGATGAGGCTGGACTTGAACTCAGATCTACCTGCCTTCTGACTCTTACATGTGACTCTCTTTTCTTTATTTCTTTTCCTTTTTTCCTTCTAAAGACAACTTCCTTCCCTTTTTATAATAAAAGAATTAGCTGAGTGGTGGTGATGCACACCTTTGATCCCAGCACTTGGGAGGCAGAGGCAGGCGGATCTCCATGAGTTTAAGGCCAGTCTGGTCTACAGAGCTAGGTCCAGGACAGCGAGGCCTCCGCAGAGAGAGACAAATTCCCACACAGGTCAAGCTGGCTCTAATCTCCTCACCTCCACTGTCCCCAGTGCTGGGGTCACAGTGTAGGCCACTCCAACAGGTTTACTACAAAAGTCTTCAAAATCATGAACTGTCACTGAGGTTTTCCTCTTTTCCTTTTAAGGGAAATGAAGTATAGTCCTTCTCTGCACACCTGTAGAAGTCTCACTTGGGTTGATATTTCAGAATTATTTCAAGTTTTCTTTGCTTAAAGTTCTATCTACTGCTTTGAACTTGGAACTACAACAGCCAGAGCTGTAATTGTCTTTCTTTTGATTAGATGAAGCAAAGGAAGAAAAGAAAGAAGAGGAGGAGGAGTTAAACTTTAATGAAGACATCCTGTGTCCCCATGGTAAGCTGGAAGCTCACGTCTGTCGGCATCAGCTCCTGTCATGTTTTGTTCTACCCTTTCCCTAAAGGTCTGTTTGGGTTTCATTATGTAGTCCAGGTTGGGGATCATAGGTATATGTCGTCGGCACACCTGAAAATTCTTTTTGTAGAATATTTCAGAGCTCATGCTAGCTTCCAGAACGCTATGCATTTTTTATTAGGTAGTTTTGGCTCCTCTGTTCTTGTGTTTTTCAGTGTGGTTCCAGTACATTGGCAGTGCTTGTGCGCTGGAAGTTCACTTGGCAGGGCCGGTGACTGCTGCCCCTCGATTTCTTTCTTTCCCTTACCTGGAAATGCAGACCTGTTTTCATTGTTGTGGGACTGCATGCAGGAAGAGGGCTCACCTGTGTTCAGTGTAGAACATTTACCTACCCAGCTCTTCCACCCTGAGTGCGGAGGACTGATCATGTCAACTCTGTGGCTTTGGTTTTATATGTGCAGTTAGAGGAGGACATTCATTTGTCTGTCAGACACAGGAAGCTAAGAATTAACTAGCTCGGAGATTAATAGTGTTGTGTAATTTTCTGCTTATTTTTGAAAAAGGCTCAATCTCTGTAGCTTACATTGAACTTGGAGAGTGTCTGTATCAGTCAGTGTTTACAGAGCTGAATTACATGTGTGTGCTTGTGGGATACGGGGTGGGGTGACTTTCTTTTGCTGGATGTGGTAGAGCACCCCTTTAATCTCAGCACTCAGGAGGCAGAGTGAGATCTTCTCTTAGAGGCCATCCTGGTCCACATAAGTTGTAAGCCAACCAAGGCAGTGCCATAGCTTTTTAGTTCAATTCTTTCCTTTCATCCTCCCTCCCCCTCCCTCTCTCTCTCTCTCCCTCCCTCTTTCCCTTCCTTTCTTTCCTTCCTTTCATTTATTTATTGAGAAAGCTCAATAGCTCTGGCTAGTTTTAAACTTGTTAATCCCCATGACTCAGCTCTTAGGTGCTGAGATTGTAAGTGCTATACCAGGCTAGACTGAGTTTTAAATCCCATCTCAGCCTCTGGGTGCCCCCACCAGATCTGCTGGAGACAGGTCTGTAGCATAGTAAATCTGGTTGCATTTTATTTTATTTTTAACACATGTCTGTGTCAAAAGTGCTGGTGTCCACAGAGGCCAGAGCATTGGAGCTCTTGGAGGTGGAGTCACAGGTGGTTAAGCTGCCTGATGTTCATGCTGGGAATCAAACTCCAGCCCTCTGCAAGAACACTACATTCTTTTAACCACTAAGTGCTCTTCCCTGGTTCTGGGCCCTTCTTTTTAAAAGTTTGTTTTTAGTTTTGCATAAATCAGAAGGCAGCTTCATAAAGTTGGCTCACTCTTTTTTTTTTCGTTTTTCAAGACAGGGTTTCTCTGTGTAGCTTTGCGCCTTTCCTGGAACTCACTTGGTAGTCCAGGCTGGCCTCGAACTCACAGAGATCCACCTGCCTCTGCCTCCCGAGTGCTGGGATTAAAGGCGTGCGCAACCACCGCCCGGCTAGCTCACTCTTTCAGCCTTTACATGATTTCCAAGTTCGAACTCAGGTTGGCAGGCTTGCATGTCACATGTCTTGTCTGCTCATTGGTCTTGCCTGTCCTTCTGGTTACTTCTGACTTTTGCCAACTTACTGTTGATTTTCTTGTATTGCGTACATCCTGTGTGTGTGTAGGGGTACTCTTGTGTGTGCAGATTTGTCTATACATGGGTGTACATGTAACGGGCTGGGAGATGGCTCTGCAGTTAAGAGCACTTGCTCTTGTGGAAGACCCAGGTTTGGTTCCCATAGCCCACATGGTTCCACATGGTGTTCACAACCATTTGGAACTCTCCTTCTAGGGGTACCCAGTGACCTCTTTTGGTTTCCCTGGCACTATATACACATGTGGTACAAAGACATACATGCAGGCAAAACACTCATATACTTAAAATAAAAATCAGTCTTAAAGAGAGATTTCCTCTTTTTAAAAAAGTCTGGACTGGCATGGAGTTCAATATGTATGCTAGGATGTCTTCTAGCTGGCCAGCTCAAGCAGATCTGTCTGGGATGACAAGTGTGACATCACATCCAGTCTGCTTTTACATAGGCTCTGGCAATCAAGCTTAGGTCCTCAGCTTTTAAGGTAAACACTGATCAACTGAGCTCTTTCCCCAGCCCCTTAGCCATCACCTTCTAAGCTTTAAAAATGTTTTGCAGATGGTCACTTCTTTTTTGTAGTCTTCATAGAGAGAGTTTCAAGTCAGTCAGGGCTACATGGTGAGATGCAGCCTCTTCAAAAAGAAAAAAAGGCGGGGGAGAGAAAAAATGCTGTTGCTAGGCCACTGAAAATAAATGTAGTTTTGTTGACTGGAGCTTGAGCTCTGAGAGAGGAGCTATTCAAAGCATGGTTCTTGTTGCTGGGGTGGCAGTGAGTCCAACTTGAAGTGATCCTAGCTCTACTGTAAAAGTTTCTATAGAATTACCCTTTTGGGAGCTGGAGAGACGGTGCTCTTCAAGAGGTTCTGAGTTCAGTTCCCAGCAACCACATGGCAGCTTACAACTGTCGATAATGAGATATGGTGCCATCTTCTGGCATGCAGGTATAAATGCAGATAGAGCACACAAGCACACGCATGCACACGCACATACACCACCTACACACACAATATGTAAATATATTTATTTACATATATTATAAATAAATATAAAATGAATTATCCATTTTGGTTTTCTGAGACAGGGTTTTTCTGTGTAACAGTTCTGTCTGTCCTGGAACTTTTCTGTAGACCAGGCTGGCCTTGAACTCACAGAGGTCCACCCACCTTTGCCTCCTGAGTGCTGGGGTTAAAAGCATGTGCCACCACCGCCTGCTCCCCCCCCAAAAAAGATGTAATTTTATGTTCATTGGTTTTTTGCCTGCCTGCATGTCTGTTTGAGGTGTGTCAGGTCCTCTGGAACTGGAAGTACAGACAGCTGTGAGCTGCTATGTAGGTGTTGGGAATTGAACCCCTGTCCCCTGGAAGAGCAGTCAGTGAAATGAAACTATCATTTCAACCCTAATCTTGTATTCTTTGTAAGTGATTAATCTTCCTGCTGTCAGTGTGTTGGGGGACAGAAAGAAGCAGGATACATTCTTCACCATTGTCACCCTCAGAACTGGGGAGTTCTAGACTTGTAGGGACCTCAACCTAGGCTAAAACTTTAGTTCATGGTGTCACACATCAAAGAATTTTAGGGCTAGTCAGTTTATGAAGCAAAGATGGGCCTTATATGTGTTCTATCTCTGTGCATGTGTGTGCACTCTGCATGCTGGTGCCTGTGTAGGCCAGAAGATGGTATCACATCCCCTAATACTGGAATTAAAGATGGTTGTGAGCCACCATGTGATGCTGGTAACTGCACCCAGGTCCTATGCAAGAACAGCAACTGTGCTTAACTACTGGGCCATCTCTCCCTCCCCTGGGTTTTGATCTTTAAAATTTTTCTTACATGTTGTAATTTGTGTGGGAGGTCTCATGTGCCATGTCATGTGTGAAGATCAGAATCCCTTTGAGGAAGTACACTGTTTTGCTACCTTTACCTGGGTTCTGGAGATTGAATTCATTTGTCAGTGTAGCACAGCATATGCCTTACCCTCTGACCATTTAATTGGCCCAGTAAATGTTCACATTGTGACCTGGTGTTGTTTTGCTCTTTGGGGGGCTGGCCACCCAACTCACAAATAAATTGCTTGTTCTTAATTGTTTTGGCTTGCTCTCTCCCCCCCCCCCCCCCCCTTTCCTTACCTTTAAATTATCCCCTCTACCTTTTGCCTTTGGGCTTTTCCCACTCTTTGACTTCTGTAAATCTTACTCAGTGGCTTGCTGTGTAACTGGCCTCTGGAGTCCTCTTCCTTCTCTGGCTGTAGTTTTCTAGTTTTCTCCTATTTATTCTCTCTGCCTGTCAGCCCTGCCTATCCTTTCTCCTAACTTGCTATTGGCTGTTCAGTTCTTTACAAGACCTTCAGGTGTTTCAGATAGGCAAAGTAACACAGCTTCAAAGTTAAACAAATGCAACATTAACAAAAGTAATACACCTTAAAATAATTTTCTACAATGGTTCCTCTGGTGACAAATTTATTAAAGCAAATGCAGTTGTTTTGGGGATTGAGGGGAGTGCCCTCTTGTGTAGTAGACAACAATTGCCACCCTCCTCAGCATGTGAGCTTGGCATCCTCCTGCTTCAATCTGCAAAAGAGCCAAGATTGAAGCCTATCCCTGCATTAGGCATTCTTCTCCATGCTTGGAAGATATTTTGTTTGTCTGTTTGTCCCTGTGTTTGTCGTCCTGGACCTTTCAGGTACTACTTCAGGAAGGTTGTTCCTGGCTCTGCAGCAGGGACAGAGAGGAAGGCCAGGGGCCAGGTTGGAGGAGCGTGAGCTTTAGAAGAGGACTTGCCTGCCACTTCCTCCAGACAGTGCTGCAGGAGTTTACTACTGCACTTGCTCCCCCCCCCCCCGCCCCCCCCCCCCCCACACACAGGGTTTTCTTTTTCTTTTTTTTGACAGGGTTTCTCTGTTGTTTTGGTCCTGTCTTGGATCTTGCTCTGTAGACCAGGATGGCCTTGAACTCAGAGAGATCCCCCTGGCCACACCTTGCTTAAGATATTCCTTGAGATATTCAAAGGACCTGAAGCGTTGAGGGTAGAGTTACCTCGAGAAGATTACATTTGTGTTATTAGAGTATTGGGCATGGCAAAGACAGCTTTGTTCCTCAGTGCTGTGCTGGCTCTAGTACATTCACCACTTGACTGAAATGTGGCTGCATTGCTGGGAACACATCTGTAGGTGCCTGCTCACGGAACTTGAATATGGGTTTCTGAGTGATGAGACCCATGTCAGTCAGCCCGCTGCACTCTTGTTGTACTTTGAAATATCTGGGGAAAATAAAATAACCAGAAGTCAGTCAGGGAAATGTCCCTGATAAGCTCGCTGTATGTGAAGGAACAAGTAAACCCAGGAGCCTCACTGAAATTACTGTGGTTCTGATCATAGCCCTCCTGACATTAGGATAGAGGCGGAGTGGCCATGGCCAGTATTCTTTCCTTGTCCTTTGGATATTTGAACATCCGGAGGATTTTTCAAAAGTAATTGCAGGATGAGTGATATCCCACACCTGTCATCCAGCACAGGAAGTTAAAGGGCCATCCTGAGTCACATAGATAATATCTTGCTCCAAGGAAGCCAGATGTGCTGGAGAGATAGCTCAGTGGTTAAGAGCACCGATGGCCTTCTTGCTTCCATCGGCATCAGGCACCAATGTGTGCACAGACGTATATGCAGGCAAAGCAGCAAAACACAAAAGAAAATGTAAAAGAAAAAGCCAAAACCAATTGCACACAGAGAACAAAGTCAGAGGTTGAATGGCAAGGGTGTAGACTAGTCAGGATATTGCTTAACTTTAATTTGAAGAGAGCAGTCTGAGGTCCATACAGCCTTGATCATACTGCTTCATTGCAGGATGCTTTTAGAAGTCAAGCAAAGTCTTTTAAGGGAATTAGGAGCTTTGTGTGTGGGTGAAGCCGGAATGCTCTTAACCCCTGTGGGGGTGAGAGGGTGGCTCAGATCCTGAAGTGAAGTTAGACCTTTAGCATGTGTGTTAGCCTGTGTGTGTTCATGCTGGCACTGCAGCTGGAGCCAGAGCTGAAACTCACAAACGAACCAACGCTTACTAAGCCAAAGGAAAAGAGCACTTCCTGTCCATAGGATAGAGAGGAGGGATTAGAGAAGTGATGTGGCTCTGAGCAAAGGTGTTTGGGATTGAGCCTGACCCCAAGGACCCACACGGTAGAAGTAGAGAACTGAGTTTTTGTGATCTGCACACACGTGCTACAAACATATTTATATATACTTTTAAAATGTTTAAGAAATAGATGTTGACTTCTTTTATCCTTGTTTTTAAGTAAATTTTTTTCTCTTAATTTAGGGGGGTTAAGCATATCTGAAAATGAAAGGAGGCTTGTTTCTCAAGAGGCTTGGAGCAAACTGCAGCAGTACTTCCCAAAAGCTCCTGAGTTTCCAAGTTACAAAGAGTGCTGCTCGCAATGCAAGGTACAAGGCCCCTGACATCTGTGGGAATGGCATGCTCCTTCTTGGGAGCGCGTGCTTGCGTGCGTGCGTGCCTGCGTGCGTGCGTGCGTGCCTGCGTGCGTGCGTAGGTAGGTAGGTAGGTAGGTAGGTAGGTAGGTAGGGGGAAACATGCTTTCAATGGGAGACAGCTTATTGCTTCCATGTTTTCAGATTTTGGAACGAGAAGGGGAAGAAAATGAAGCCTTACATAAAATGATCGCAAACGAACAAAAGACTTCACTTCCGAATTTGTTCCAGGACAAAAACAGACCGTGTCTCAGTAGCTGGCCAGAGGTACTGTGATTGCCACAGAGGAAAAAAGGTCCCACAACTCTAAAGGCTTCAACCAAATGTGTTTCGGAGCATCCCTGCTCTGTTCTGTTCACTGTGTTTCCTAATTGGGAGATACACCAGCTCACCATTCCATTTTATTGCACAACCTATGGGGGGAAACACTATTAAATCCACAAGGGCTTGGTGTTGAAAACAGTGTGCTTCACACTGGGTATGGTGCTCCAGCTGTGTGGGAGGTGCAGGAGAATTGTGATTCTGAGTTTGAGGAGAACCTGTGCAACGTAGTGAGTTCCAGGATGACTTGAATTTGAAGGAGAAAATCACCTGAAATTTCAGGGGGAGGGGTGAAGACGAAACTAACCCATTGTGTTCTTTTCTTTTTGTTTCTAGGATACGGACGTTCTCTATATTGTGTCACAATTCTTTTTAGACGAATGGCGGAAGTTTGTTAGGTAGAAAATAGAAATTTTCTCTGTGGGTTGACTCTGGTAATTTGCATGGGTTCCCTTAATGGTGCGTTCTTGATTACTTTTTCCTGGCACACACAGATTTTTCTTTTGTATCAAGTTACATAACTAAACCCAAAACATTAATTAATATCCATTTATATGTATCTCTAGATTAAAATTATTATTATTATTATTTTTTTTTTTTTGTTTTTGTTTTTGTTTTTCGAGACAGGGTTTCTCTGTGTAGCTTTGCGCCTTTCCTGGAACTCACTTGGTAGCCCAGGCTGGCCTCGAACTCACAGAGATCCGCCGGCCTCTGCCTCCCGAGTGCTGGGATTAAAGGCGTGCGCCACCACCGCCCGGCGGTGCAAGCTTTTAATCCCAGCATTTGGGAGGCAGAGGCAGGCAGATCTCTGAGTTTGAGGACAGTCTGGCCTACAGAGTGAGTTCCAGGACAGCCAGAGCTACGCAGTGAGACCCTAAATAAATAAAATGTTGTGGTCTGTGGAAATACATGGCTCAGTCTTTAGAAGAACATATGGCATAAGCTTTTGGATCTGCTGAATCCAAGCAGGATCTTGCCCATCTGTAATGCAGTTCTCAAAAGGCAAAGCCTGGGTGTCTCCAGAACCAGTTTGCTAGTTGACCAGCCCATATAGGTGAGCTCTGGCTTCAAGTGAGAGGCTAGGGGAAAGTTATGAAGACTTCCTGATATCAATCAGCCTTGGGTTTTCACACACTTAGGATGAGTACCAGTTACACACATGTTCCTGTCCACATATAAACATACATACATGTTATCCCCATCCTCATGCACACATGAAAACTTTTTTTTCCCCCCAAATTAATATCTCTCCAGGCATGGTGGTACAGAAATCCCAGCACTTGGGAGATAGGGCAGGCAAATCTCTGATTTTGAGGCCAGTCTGGTGTTTACAAGATTCCAGGCCAGCCAAAATTAAATAGTAAGACCCTGTTTCAAAAAAAAAAAAAAAAAAAAACCAAAAAAAAAAAAAAAAAATCTCTTCATTTACCTCCTGTCTTGTTTGAATAGAAAGCCTGCAAGGTCTACTCCGGTGTCATCCATTGGAAACACTGCCCTTCTGTGTCCGCATGGAGGACTCATGTTTACATTTCCTTCCCTCACCAAAGAAGATTCCAAACTGTGAGTTTCTTCTCTTCGCATGGCTATCTGTCCCCAGTAATAAAGTGTGGTCAGGGGGATCTTGTCTAGCATGGAAGGCTGTTGGGAATGTGCTGAACTACTTCACTGTATTTCTTCTAAATATGACCTGGACACTTGTCTTTAAATAGAGATGAACTGACAGCGTTTTCAGGCAGGATACGCAGCCACCCAGGGAAGTTTGTTCATGATCAACTTCATTACCAGTTGCATTGTCAGCGAAGTCTTGGTTATATTAGGTTCGTGCAAAAGGAATTGCAGTTTCAGACTGAAATTCTTAATCATAACTAGGCTAAAACATCTTTATTAATCTATTTAGGAACTATTACAAACATTTTTACCAATGAGAAATAAGTCTATTCCAGTAGTCTAAAACTCTGTGCTTCAGGATTTAATTTACTCTTAGAAAGCATTTTCTGCTTCCTACTGGTAGTGGAAGGGTTTTCTTTGCCACAAAAGTGAAGATGCTTGTTAGAGCGTGGTGGTCATTTGGCTAGAAATCAGTTGAAGTTGTTGGATGAGACAAAGCTTTCCGGCCCTGTTAATTGAACTTTTGAAGTTGTGTGGTTAGGATTGTCGATAGCTCGGCCCTTTCTGTTGACTGATCCTGGCTGTGGATGTTGCAGTAGTTGTTGGTGGGTCTCAGTGATATGCTGAGTGTGTTCTCATGGTTTTGTCAGCATTCAGAAGCTGCAGTGGATCAGACCAGCAGCAGACATCAGTGACCAGACTTTTTAGTGCAGATTTTTCTTTGGAATTTCTCAGACTAGCCATTGAACTGGTTGTTACCAATTGTCATAAACAGTCCACATTTTGTTGCACATCACAATTGGATTGAGAAATGTTTCTTCATTACATAAAATAAGACAGAATAATACAAAGTTACTCATCACCCCCCACTCCCCACCCCCACTTTACAAGGCACCCAATCACCCATCCTTTTAAACTTTCCAGTTTGCTTCAAATAGCAGAGTAACAGTCCACACTGAGTTCATTGAGTTCTTTGGCATCTTCTGACTACTCAAAAGGGTCAACCTCAGTGAGTGGGTCCTTTATTGTCAACTACCGTTGGCCAGCTACTGTACTCACCTTCAGGGCTCTTATTTCCTTTTTGAAACGCACTATATGTTCTTAGCAGTTCGTTGAACAAATGCTGTGTTTTATTGCAAGTTGTCTCTGGTGCTTTAGGACCCATAAAAAGATTGCTTGAATTTGCTTTTTTGTGTAACATCATTTCCATAGTATAAAATAAACACTGATAACAATAAGTCATTAGCAAAATACAAAATGAAGAAATGTGCATTCAAATGAAATTACTACATTAATAAAATGTTTCCTCATATCAAATGGCAGTTTCAGCAATGAAAAAAACCGCAGTTGCTTTTGCACACACCTAATAGTTGTCTTTTTCTACAGCTGTCAACCTTTAGAGAGAAGAGAAGGAGGCTGGCCCACTGCAGCACATAATAAGTAAATATCAGAATTAAAAAACCCCCTGGGATGATGCTGGACTATAGTTTCCACATATATTTTAATGTTTGGAGGTCATTTAATGGAACTCAGTGTTAATGTATGTTTCCTTTTAGACTTCTCACTCCTTTCCTTACTGTGTTGCCAATTGTGACCATTAGACATTTAGAAACAGTATGTCTTAGAGCTGGGGATGGAACTGAGTCACTAGAGTGCTGCTGTGCACTTGGCAGAACCTGGGATGATACCTAGCACTCCATCATCCAGGTGTGGTGGTGCATAACTATAATCCCAGCAGTCAATTAGAAAACTCATGTACAATTTCAAGCCCCTAACTAAGTACTTCGCTTCCTTCTTTCTTATTGCCATTTTCTTCTCTCTCTGTCTTGCAGTAACTATTATCTAAATTTAGTCCTCTGTCTCAGAACATCATCCTATTAAACAAAGCATACTGAAACATAGGCAGGACAATCATAAGTTTTGGGCCAACCTCAGCCACATCTTGAAACCTTGGCTTAAAACCCAAACCAGGATTAATGTGTGCAAAGTTGAATGTATTGCACTTTTAATTGTATTGTATATATTTAATGCGTTTTCTATAAACGGCCTTATCCTGTACATATTCTTCTGTGTCTAACTTTATTCAGCTTGTGAGATTCCTATCAAACCTGCTCATAAAGTCCCACTGGATTTGATGAGTTTCCCCTCCTGTTAATTTGCTGTAAATTGTTGGTGGTATTGATTTTGTTGTAGGGTCTTTGCTCTGTTGCTCTCCTCGTGTCTTAAGGCATATTGGTTTTTGTTTTTTGTTTTTTGTTTTTTTGTTTTTTTGCACAGTATAGCTCTCATATGGCCCAGCGAATGGCAAATGATTCAAAAGCTCTTTGTTGTGGATAAAGTAATTAAAATCACAAGAATTGAAGTTGGAGACTCTTCTGAAATACAGTATATTTCTGAGCCTAGTAAGTTTTCATATTGCTTTTGGTTTCTTTCATTAAATGTTGACAATTTGAAAGGGGGAAGGGGAGGGTCCATCAGTACTCAATGTTGAATATTATAGAGCAGCTCAGATGCTTCTGGCAGACTTGTGAGCTGTCATCATCTGAACATTTAGTTACGGCAATACACAGATTCCTCATCATTCGCATGCAGCCTAGCACATCAGTTACTGAATACAATATGTAGTTACTGATGTGGGGTTTTGTAACAATTCTTCAGTTGCTTCTGCTCTACTGTTGTCTAGATCTCTGTCCAGATTGCAGAGAAGGCCTGCTATGCCAGCAGCAGAGGGACCTTCGAGAATATACCCAAGCTACCATCTATGTCCACAAAGTTGTGGACAACAAAAAGGTACCAGTTCTTGTGGCCGTGACTAGGAAAGGTGGGCCATCACATCTGCCCACTAAGAGCTGAACTTGGACAGCTGAAAAGAGTAGGAGCATTTCATTTCATTTCCAGTGTCTGACTTCTGGTTTAAAAAAATTGCTGTTGAGGGGCTGGAGAGATGGCTCAGCAGTTAAGAGCACTGGCTGCTCTTCCAGAGGTTCTGAGTTCAATTCCTAGCACCCACATGGTGCCTCACAGCCATCTATAATGAAAGCTAGCACCCTCTTCTGGTGTGGAGGCATACATGCAGGCAGAACATAATAAATAAATTTTAAAAAATTTGCTCTGTCTGTTGGGTTTAGACGAGGTGGTAGCATAGTTGGGAGCATAGCATGACAGGGAGAGCCAGACTGGGCCTCAGCATCGATCTGAAGGTCAGGAGAAATTGGAAGGTGTGACTTCAGAGCATTTTCTGTATTACTGTTGGCTTTGAGAATAGAGCATGAAAGTCTATCCGTGGATTCCAGGGTTTGGAGAATTAAAGGCAGTTAGTTACTAAGTGCATTGTTTTAGAATGCTACCTTCCAAATTATGCATTACAGGTGTAGAGTTCTACTTTACAGATTAAAAAAAAGGCTTTATTTCCAAACTTGGCTGAGAAAAGGAACATAATATAAGCATCTCCCCACCCCTCCTTAAACCTTTTCACCTTCAGCCCAAAGGTCGAAGGACCAGTCAGTGTTTAATCTGAAATTACTAGCGTGTCTACTGTGTTATGTAGAAGAGCCTTTTTTTCTGTCTGCTTCTCAGTTTCTATGTCACAACCTGTAACTCCAGTTCTAGTAGATTTGATGTTTGTTGCATCTGAGGCGCGCGCGCGCGCGCGCGCGCGCACACACACACACACACGTATATACAAATATAGAATTAAAAATAAAACTCAGCCAGGTGTTGTGATGCATACCTTTAATCCCAGCAGAGTTCAAGGCCAGCCTGGCCTACAACTAGAGATAGAATAATGAGACTCCCGCCTCAAAAAAGTAAATAAGGGCTGGAGAGATGGCTCAGAGGTTAAGAGCACTGACTACATTTCCAGAGGTCCTGAGTTCAATTCCCAGCAACCACATGGTGGCTCACAACCATCTGTAATGAGATCTGGCACCCTCTTCTGCATACATAATAAATAAATTTAAAAAAAAAAAAAAAAAGTAAATAAATAATAAAGGGGTGGAGAGGCCACAGGGTTAGGCTACAAGAAGTTAAAGAGTAAAGCAGGTGGTCCTGGTTCCCAATTCAACCACATCTCACAGATCCAAAGCCCCACCTGCTACCCCATGCTCACCCAGGGCCTCACACATTTCTCTCTTCTCCTGGTGCATTCAGGTGATGAAAGACTCAGCTCCGGAGTTGAATGTGAGTAGTTCTGAGACAGAAGAGGACAAGGAAGAAGCTAAGCCAGATGGAGAGAAAGACCCGGACTTTAATCAAGTACGCACTGATGCTCGTACCATCATTATGCCGCCTTTCACTCCAGGCATCTCTTCCTGGTTTGGGATATTGTTCTGGGTCCCCTTTCCACTTGTCCTGTAATTTTGTGTTCTTTAGTTTTTGTAGCATGCTGCAGCTCTCCTAATTTCCAGTCTCTCTCTTCTCTCTTCTCTCACTTTTCTCTCTGTGTGTGTCCAAACACACACACACACACACACACACACACACACACACACACACACACACACACACACACACACACACACACACACACGAGACTACATACCCTCCAGAATTGATTTCTTTTAAGAAAGTAGCCGGGCGGTGGTGGCGCACGCCTTTAATCCCAGCACTCGGGAGGCAGAGCCAGGCGGATCTCTGTGAGTTCGAGGCCAGCCTGGGCTACCAAGTGAGTCCCAGGAAAGGCGCAAAGCTACACAGAGAAACCCTGTCTCGAAAAACCAAAAAAAAAAAAAAAAAAAAAAAAGAAAGTAACTTGGTGTGGCTATGGTGGTGCTCACCGTTACAGCATTCTTTCTGGTGGGTATCTGTGTGTCTGAGGCCAGCCTAGTCTACTTAGAAGAGTTCCAGAGCAGGTCTACCTAGAAGAGTTTCAGAACAGGTCTACCCTGTCTCAAAACAAGCAAATAAACAAAAAGTGCTGAACTTGGCAGTGTGACTAAGACCACCCAGGAGGCTGAAGTAGGATTGTCCACCTGTCAGTTTAAGGCCACTTTGGGCAGAATACTAAAACAAGACACATGCATTTCTTGGTACGATGCTTAATTATGGGAGTTTTGGAGTTTTTTTTTTGTTGTTGTTGTTTCCGGGTTTTTTGTTTATTTGTTTTTTTTTTTTTTTTTTTTTTTTCTTTTTTTTTTTTAAAGACAGTATTTCTCTGTATAGCCCTGGCTGTCCTGGAGCTTGCTCTGTAAACCAAGACTGTCTCAAAACAAAACCCAAGGATGGCTCCTGTTAAAATTCCTTCTAACGTGTAAAAAAACTATTGTAATATAAAGTATGGATGGATATGTGGATGAGCTTCTGGCTTCTGGAAAACAGATGACTGTGTTCCTTTTATATTCTATAGAACACTGTATACATTTTAAGGCTTTAAAGAAAGCTATGTGTATGTATATTTTTGAGTGCATGTACCTATGTACCATGTGAGTGCAGGTACCCACAGAGGCCTGAAGAGAGCATTGGATCCATGGAACTGGAGTTACAAGTGGTTGTGAGCCTCTTAGTAATATGCTGGGAACCAATTGTGGGTCTTGGAAGAACAGTAAGTGCTTTTTTACCCTGGAGTCATCTCTGCATCTCCCACACCTCACCTCCAGCCCTACGCCTTCCACCTCCCTCCTTATTTTTTTTCTTTTTTAACAGGGTTTTACATTGTGTCCCTGGCTGGACTGGGTTCAAATTTTCTGAGATACTTCCTCTGCTCCTCCCTCTCCTTGTGCCTCTGCCCCTCTCTTTGCCTCTGCTGGGTTTAATGTATGTGCTCCCACATCCAACTGATACTGATCCTTTAAAAACCTTGGGATTTCTACTAGATGTTTGTCTTTTAGTAGCTAGAATATCTTTATCCTAAGAGAGTAGTCAGATTACACTCTGCTCCACCCATGTTGGAATGGTCCTCTGCCTTCTTCATTGGAGAACAGTCTCTGGACTTGCTAGTCTGTCACACACACACTGATTTTGCTGCTTGAGTTTCAGTTTTTTCGAGACAGAGTTTCTCTGTGTAGCCCTGGCCTCACTTACAGACCAAGCTGGCCTCAAACTAGAGATCCACCTGCCTCTAGATCTAGAGTGCTGGGATTAAAGGCGTGTGCCACCACTGCCTGGCAGCTGCTTTATTCTTAATATCTCCTGTTGGGCTGGAGAGGTGGCTCAGTGGTTAAGAGCACTGGCTGTTCTTTCAGAGGTCCTGAGTTCATTTCCCAGCTCCCACATGGTGGCTTACAACCATCTGTAATAGAACCTGATGCCCTCTTGGCATGCAGGTATACATGCAGAGCACTCACATAATATAAATAAATAAACAAGTAAATAAGTAAGTAAGTAAGTAAATAATAAATAAATAAATAAAGTCTTGAAGTCTTGGTTGCCTCAAGGTAAATGTTGCTTGTAGTTACCCAGTGTGTGGAAGGATGTGTCAGTATTTGTTATCCATGCCTTGTTGGAATCTTAAAAATAGCCTTAAAAAACAAACAGAACAAAACCCATGAAGGAAGAAAAGCACAGTTTTATGCCCCGCCCCCTGACAGTGGGCGGGCACATTTTAGTTTCCTTTGTTAAGCTTGGTAGCTCGTGGCCTTGGTGCATTCTGTGGTAATGCTGGGTTCATTTTGAGAGTTTTCTAACTGAGGTGCCCTATTGCCCTGTTAAGATCTATGTCGGTGTCTGCTGTCATGTCGGAGTCAAGTTTTCTTTGTTGTCTGTGTTTTTCCTTTGGAGACACAGTCTTTCTGGCCCTGCATGTGCCACGTAACTAAGGTTGGCCTTGATCCCATAGTTGTCTTGTTTGGTTTCCAGAGCGCTGGGGCCGCTGGTATGGCCACTCTGCCTGGCTGTAAAGCAGACCTAGCTTTGCTCTTTGTTTCCAGCCATGCTTTTCCGCCTAAGAACTGTTTAGCAAACTCTACATTTCCGTGCGATTCAGACTTTGAAAGGCTGACGGTTTCTCTGAACATCCCGTCTTATTCACTGTGGTCATGACCACAGCAGTGTTCCAGGTGGATGTGGAATTTCAGTCCTCAGTTGTGGATGGCAGCAGATTTCACGTGTACAAATATGATGATGCAGAATGTTGGAGAACATTGCTTTTTACGCCATAATTATTTTGTACACATTATAATTTTCTTCCATCTCTCTTCTCCATGTTTGGATATTGTAATACTCTAGAATGTTTTAAATACTTTTGGTTTAGAGCAGGGTGGGGATCTCAATTCTAACCCTCAGTTTAGAGCATAGTAACTAGTCCCCAGGGATACCTAGTGTCTTCAGAATGTTCCGTCCCTCCCCCTTTCTTTTTCTCAGAACATGGTGGCTGGTTGCACTGCCGTAAATTCATGCCATAAATCGAGGCCTTCGTGATCCTTAATGGAGTTGAGCAAATCCCCTTCCCTCTCTAAGCCAGATCAACCCAGTTCTCTCCATGTTATCTAAAATTCAGGTTAATGATACACTCACGGATATTACTTAGGTAATTGAAAGCCTTTAAAAACAAGTGGCTGGAAGAGGAACAACAACCAGTGTGCTGGTTTTAGTGGGTTGAGATGTGTTAAAGAAAAATAATTCCAGGAAAAGCCTTTAGATCCTCATACAATCAATTTGAAAAGATGTTAGTTGCTGGGTGAGGCATGAGGTGAGTTTGAGTTTACGCAGTAGATATCATCTGTCTGTAGATAATCCCTCTTTCACAGTTGGGTGAATCACAGTATTCACCTTGGGTGCAGTTTTCAGGACTGATAAACTGCCTAACTTTTTCTTGTGAATCTTAGAATCACATTCATGGGTGTGGAAGCTCACTAGAGTGGGCAGAGCCTTGCTAGTGCCTAGCTCCTTGAGACCAGGTCCTTGCTAAGATTGTGCCCTGGTAGCTGCTTTATGAATTTCAAAACACATTAATAATTTGAATGGGACACATGTGTCCACAGTGGCCCCAGCAGCCCTTTTCACTCCAATTGACACTCAGTGCATCTTGGTAGCCAGAGGAAAGTTGCAGTTATCTTATCCAGGTATAATTAAACCAGAGAAAAAACATTTTGTAAAATTCCATTGTCTGGCCTGTTTAACAGGCAAACTTGACTTCTTGTTAGCCTCTGAGGCATTTGTAAGTAGAGAGCCACCACATACTAAGCCCAGCTATGGGAAGACAAGTTCACACACCGCCTGGAGTACATAACAAGTTCAAGGCAGACCTACATAATGAGACCCTTTCAAACAGACCCAAAAAATGTTCTAGAACATTTGGCCCCTTGCTGTTCTCTTTTCTGAAGACCGGTACAGCCTGTGTCATATACCCATATATAGGCCTGTACTCCTGTGAATGTTTAGGTCAGTTGCAATATCATAATGTTGTAAATACTTGATTCTGTGTATTCCAGAGGTAAACACAGCTTCCAGTGAGATGTTTATAGTGTGCTTCAGAGAAGCTAGCTGGCATCGTTCCCTGTGTCCACAACTCCCTCTCCACCCCAAATTGATCAAACCGGCATTGTCTGTGTTGGGTGGTTTTGATATAGACAAGGTTTTTTTCTTAACTGTTTTGTCTATACTCCAGATCAACAGTTCTATAAATTGCAAGTTGGGCCTGAGCATTGGTTTATGCTTATTTTTAACAGTTTTTCCAGGGGGTTTTTTGCAAGACTTTTATAGTTGAGGCAGTTTTCCTCTCGCCACCACCGATATGACTTAAGCACAGTAGTTTGTTTTTAGTTTGATTTTTTAATTTAGTTGGTGTTTACTTCCATATCATTCTCAAAGGAAGGTCAGAGATGTGGCTGAGTTGGTAGTATGCTTGCCTTGCATGCAGGAGTTCTGCTTTTCATCCCCAGTCCCATGAACTTGACAGAACGGCATACTGATTTAATCTCATCAGTGTGGAGGTGGAAACAGGAGGGTTGTTTGGGGTCAAGGGCATCCAGTAAGACAGGGAGCTAGAGACTAGCAGTACATGACCCTCCCAGAAGAAAATGTATAAAACAACTTAGAATTTATTTACAAAGTTCTGTAATTTCAATTTATTGGCTTGTGTTTTGTTTTTAGTTAACTTTAACTTTTTAATGCATTTATTTTATTTTGTGTATGTGTAGATGCAGTTGAGGTCAGTCAGACATTTTGCAGGAGTTGGTTCTCACCTTGCACTGTGTGGGTCCTGGGGAACAATCGGATGATTGTTGCGGACTGCCTTGATCATTGTGGCGACAACCTCTTATCTGGAACAATAAATACCCGATGTCTCTGCATGCAAGTGATATTTAGCTGTGTGCGCACACACACTTGCCTTCAAGTGGGAGGCATCAAGAGCCTGGTTTAAATGTATTAAATATCAGGCTTGGCAGTGATAGCCATCTCCCAGCCCCAGGCCTTGTTGTATAGCCCTAGGCTGGCCTTCAGAATCCCTTTCTTACCTCTCAAGTGCTAGGATTCAAAGAAAGCCACCACAACTGGTAATTTATTGTTCCTGGTTGGAGGTGAAACTTGCTTTTAAATGTTAAATTACTTAGAGGCAGTAATTTTCTTTTCTTTTTTTTGAGACAGGGTTTCTCTGTGTAGTTTTGGTGCCTGTCCTGGATCTCACTCTGTAGACCAGGCTGGCCTCGAACTCACAGAGAACCGCCTGACTCTGCCTCCTGAGTGCTGGGATTAAAGGCGTGCGCCACCTTAAAGTTAATTTTTCACACACACACACACACACACACACACACACACACACACACACACACACACCACACCCCACTGTTTGAAACTGCCAGTCACTGTGTTGGTCAGCGGGTTTCACGAGCAGTTGTAGCTGGCTTCTGTTTGCCGGAATAACATCCCAAACAGGGTAATCGTAGTTTTCTCTTGGGAATCTTATTGCAGAGCAATGGAGGTACCAAGCGGCAGAAGACGTCCCAGCAGGGCTACGTGGCCTACCAGAAGCAGGTTATCCGGCGGAGCACGAGGCACAGAAAGGTGCGAGGAGAGAAGGCGCTGCTGGTCTCAGCCAATCAAACGTTAAAGGAACTGAAGATTCAGGTGAGAGGAAGCGAATGTTATATAGCTACCATTCTTTCTTAGGCTGAGCCTTCACTAACCTGCCCGCTCGTGTAGTAAGCCAGTGAGAGAGGGCCTTTTTTGTTTCCCCAAACTAAAATAACCTCCCATTAAAGATCTTATTCATGTGATTTTTGTTTGTTTGCTTGGTTGGTTTTTGTTTTTTTCATGATAGGTTTTTTTTTTTTTCTGTGTAGCCCTGGCTGTCCTGGAACTAGATCTGCCTGCCTCTGTCTCCTCAGTGATGGGATTAAAAAGATATGTGCCAACATGCCTGACCATTCATGTTAATTTATAAAGGGCATCTAAGGGCAAAGTATTCCTCTCTGTTGGTAGTGAAGTTCCAGATCCATCCTGGCACTGATCCCGTAAGATCCTAGACAGACAACATGCTCCTTAAAGAGCATGTACCACTTTTTTTGTTAGGAGCATTGAGACAGGACTTCTGTATCCCTGGCTGTCCTGGAACAAGAATGACCTTGCTGCAACAAGTGTCCATTTGGGGTGCTATCAGTTTCTTTAGGTTCCCCATGGTGTTAACAGTGTTGCGCTTGACATGGATGGTTCCCAGTATTATAAATTTTTTAGATTTATATGATAGTGTATGAATGTTTTGCTTGCATGTGGGCCACATAGGTGCCTGAAGGGAAGAGAAAACCATGTCTCTAATTCCCTGGAACTGGAGCTAGAGATGGTTATGAATCACTGTGTGGGTGCTAGGAACTGAACCTGGGTCCTCTGCAGAACATCAGGTACTCTTAGCTACTGAATCTAAAATTTTATTGGGGTATGTGTGTGTGTGTTTTGTATAATGAGGGTGATGAGAGCAGGGCCCTGGTGCATATGTGGAGATTTGAAGATATCTTTACCTGAGTTCCGGGGATCAAACTCAGGTTTGGCTCTTTTGTTGTTGTTGTTGAGGCTTTATGTATGTATATATTTTTTTTTTTTTTGGTTTTTCGAGACAGGGTTTCTCTGTGTAGCTTTGCGCCTTTCCTGGAACTCGCTTTGGAGACCAGGCTGGCCTCGAACTCACAGAGATCCGCCTGGCTCTGCCTCCCAAGTGCTGGGATTAAAGGCGTGCGCCACCACCGCCCGGCGTATATATGTTTTTGAGACAGTGTGTCAGTACATAGCCCTTGCTGGCCTACAACTCACTTTGCAGATGAGGCTAGCTTGAGCTCACAGAGATCTGCCTGCCTCTGCCTCCTGAGATTGGGGAACAAAGGTGTGGTCAACTATACCATGTAACAGTGGGTGTCTTTGCATACTGAGCCATCTCAAGGGCCTATGTTGTTTTGAGCCTCGGTCACTTAACTTGCTTGAAGCTTACCCATTAGGGCTAGGCCAGCTCACCAGCAAAGAAAGCTCAAGGTATCCACCTTTCCCTGTCTTCCCAGCACTGGGAATACAAGTATACACTACCTCACTTATATTTTTTTTAATTATTTTTTAATTGTGTGTGAGTATGTGTACATGTGAGTATAAATGCCTGTAGAGTCCGTAAGAGGCAGCTGTTAGCTGCTCAACATGCATGCTGGGTACCAAACTCAGGTCCTCTGCAAAAAAGCAGCACATGCTATTAACTGCTGAGCCATTTCTCCAGCCCTCTTACTCACATTTTTAAGATATTTATTTATTTTCTATTTATATGTGTGTGTTTCTGAGCATATACATATGCACCAAGTAATGCAGAAGACCAATGGAGTTAGAGACAATTTCCATGCGAGTGCTGGGAATTTCCCGGTCCTCTGCAAGAGTAACAAGTGCTCTTAACTGCTGAGCCATCTCTCCAGCCCCCCACACCCACATTTTAAATGTGGATTCTGATGATCAAACTTGGAGCCTCAAGCTTGTAAAAAAACATTTGCTATTGTTGACATTTGCTTGTTTCTTTTGTGTGCATGTGAATCTGTATGGTAGAAGTTAGAGGACAATTTTTTCTCTGGGGGATTTGTTTTCTTGAGTCATGTACTAGGATTTAATGCAGATGATCAGGCATAGTGACAGTATCTTTACTCTCTTGAGCCATCTCACCAGCTGTCCTGTTTTGGGTTACTATTGCTGTGATGGAATGTCATCACAAAAAACATGACGGGGCGGACGGGGTTCATTCACCTTACACTTCCACAATGTTGTCTATCACTGGAGAAAGTCGGGACAGGAACTCTAGCAGGGCTGGAACCTGGAAACAGGAGCCAACCTTGCTCAGTTTGCTTTCTTACAGAACATAGGACCACCAGCCCCACACATAATGGGCTGGGCCCTCCACCATCACTTACAAAGAAAATGCCCGGTCTTATGGGTGCATTTTCTCAATTGAGATTACCTCCTTTCAAATGATTCTAGCTTGTGTCAAGTTGACATAAAACTAGCCAGCACTCCACATTTGTGTGTATGTCTCTGTACCTACTAAATTCAGAGGGGTGAGGGAATCCCTTGGACCTGGATTTACAGGCAACTGTGCGTCTCTGTAAGAATGGTGTCTGTTAATACCTCTGTTCCTACTGTTGATTTGTACTCCTGCCTATCCTATGTTGATCAGACTGACTCAAATGAACCTTGAATAATCCTCCTGCCTATGCCTCTCGTTTTCCTATATTTTTGGTGACATTACCTAGTTGCTAGAATGTTTTCACATCTATATATATATTTCTTTACTTGTTTTGTGTATGAATATATTTTTTGTATGTACATTTGTTTTGTATGTGGATATGTATATGGGCACGTGTGCTGTGGTGCACTTGTGGTCAAAGGACAATTCATGAGAGTTGGTTCTCCTATCATGTGTATCTCAGGGATCAAACTTGGGTCATCAGGCTTGGCAGAAATTTCCTTCACCCCCTGATTCATCTCATTGGACCCATTTACTAGGTCTTAAGTCATCATTACCTCTTTTTTATACAGTAGTCTTTCCCAAATTGTTGATTAAATGCTCCTTACATAGACTCACTTGCAAATCCATAAGGTGATTGTAACACAGGCAATTACCCAAAATTCTTTGTGATGGTATCACTTCTTAGTATCAGTAAAAGTTCCCTAAGTGTGTGTTCCAATGGTATGTCTCAAGCCCCTGGCAGAAAGAGCTGATAAATTCAAGATGTCCACGAAAAACAATCTGGCCCCTGTGGTTTCAGTCACTGCTGGGTCTCCAAAGTTGACCACGCTTCCCTGTCTGCTGCCTTTATGTGGCGGCCTTCATGGCTATGCAGTTTTCTTGCTGATATTTATCATTGTAATTGAGGCAAAAGTACAGGCTTCCTTTGAGGGTGTTATGCGTTCCAGATTGTCCTAAGAACAGCATTTCCCTTGATTGAACCCACGGTTCTGAAAATAAATGTGTTGGCATAATATCTTCCTCTGTTGTTGTGCCCTTTACATCTGAGAAGGCTTGTTTCCATCACCGGTTTTCTGCCTGTCAGTGGTAAACCTCGAGCATTCAAACCCTTTAAATTACGAAAAGAGCCCCCGTGGACAAGGATGCTTCTAAAAGCCTGTGCTGCTCTTAATATGGATCACTGTTTTTGAAGAATAAATCAGAAGGCAGCAGAAATAACCTCTCCACCCGGGAGTGTCTTACCTGCATGGATGAACCGCTTCACGGCTGTTCAGATGAAACCCGCACATGCTCTTCCTCAGTAATTTCTTTGTGGTATTTCCTCTCATCTCCCATTCTTGTTTCAAAGAGTGCTGTGAATCAAACAGGACTGAAAGAAAGGGTGGTGGGCTGGAATTTCCTCTTGCTGCTCAGTAGTGGCTTTAAGAGCAGCTGTGGCCCTCCCGCCTCAGCTGTGCGGGCCTGCATGTAGCTCTCAGTTGGTGGTGGTGGGTGCTTTTTAAAAAAAGATTTGCACTTTATTTTCTAATGTATAAAGGAGCTTATCCTTTGGGCACACTGTTGTAGGTGAATTGGGTGGCACTGTGCCACAGTGTCAGCCCATGGTTGTAGGTGCTGTACCATATGCTTTTGCTTAGAACCTGAAAGCTTTGGGGGGTGTGGAGAGATGACTCAGTAGTAAAGAAAGCACGTGCTGCATAGAGGATCCAGATTCAATCCTCAGCACCCGTGTGGTGGCTCACAACCACGCGTGACTCTACTTCTAGGAGGTCTGATGCCCTCTTCTGACTTCTGTAGGTTCCAGGCACATAAGCGGCACACATAACATTAATGCAGGCACCAGACATACACATAAAATAAGTAAATCTTGAAAACAAATTTAAAAAAAGAGGAAGTTGTTTTGTGTAGTTATTTGTTCATCCAGTAATTTAGTAATGCTTCTCTCCTGTTGGTTTGGTTTTCTGAACAAATAATCAGATCTAAGCCTAACTCATGCTAAGTAGTCATTCTTCCACTTCCCCTTATCCAGTTGATTTCCACAGAGATGTTATATGTCATTGGCCCTTCAGAAAGGGCAGTGTTTGGGCACAGGGTGAAGTAGCCAAAGCTCCTGCACTTCCCTGCCTCTGTAAATGTGGGTAGTGGGAGGCTGGCGGCATGCTCTGCTGTTCCTTGGGCCTCCACAGTTAGCAAGCCAGGCCACCACTATGCAGCCTGCACTGCATGCTGACACTTGGGCCCTGTGCTGGCCCACACAGCTGGGCAGCTGTTTGCCGTGGACTGTCTTGATTTGTCTCTTCTTCTGAAGCACTGCTGTCTTCTCCCAGCACTTCTTCTGTGCCACATCATCTCAGCCCTTGTTGTAGAACTGACTGTCTCTTCCCCTGTGTTGTGAGAGATCCTGCATATACATTGTGTCACCCCATAAGGACAGCTGTACTACCTGTCCTGGAGACTTTCTGGAAGGAGGGCTTGTTCTAGAGTATATTTCTAGTATCTAGCACAGTACTTGTCATGTGTTAACTTAATGAATGCCACATTCATTGTTGAACACACTTACATGTCTTTGTCCGTAGTAAGTGTGTCAACTCCTCAGAGATGGTACTGCTGTTTCAAGGGATTTGGTGCTTGTCCCAGCTCATGGTGGGGACATTTCAGTATATAAAGAAGCAGTCTGATATTGAGGGGAATGAATGTGACCTTCTCTGTATGAAGTCAGTGTCACCTATTTCCATGGAAGCTCTGCTGGATGTGCTCATGTACCTCTTCCGTGTTGGTGTGCTAGTCGGGTTGGCAGAGTTAGCCTTGTCTGCATATCTTTCACAGTAGGAAGCTAGGAAGGAGGCTCCCTGCTTCAGGAAGATCACTGGCAGTGCCACGCCCACGGCATCCCTGGGAGTACAGGTAGCATTCTTACCTGGCCAGGGTTTCTATCTGTACGCTGTATTAAAGTCACTGCTGTGGTAAGCATCACACCAGCCCTTAGTTGCTGCACAGGAAGCTAGGGACTGATTTTATACAGATAGCCCATATTTCTGCCTCCAAGGAGAAGAAAGCATGAAAGCTGGATGACTCCTTTAACATCAGGGATAACAGTGTATTAAGATGGGGTGTTAAAGAATACATTTGAAGAGTATGTCTTGGCTGAGTATGATAATGCATTCCTTTCCTCTCAGCAGAGGTGGGTGGATCTCTGACAGTTGGAGGCCAGCATATCTATATAGTGAGTTCCAGGACATTCAGGTATATACATCATAGTAAGACCTAAGTCAAAATAAATAACTTGATTATAAATTTTAAGTGAATATTATTAAAATTACCTTTCCTGTTAAGAATAGAAACAGAGGCGGGCGGTGGTGCACACTTTTAATCCCAGCACTTGGGAGGCAGAGGCAGGTGGATCTGAGTTCGAGGCCAGCCTGGACAGGCACCAAAGCTACACAGAGAAACCTTATCTCAAACAAAACAAAAGAATAGAAACAGTCTCACTGTTGGTGTCTGAGTGCCTTTTCAAGACTTCCCTCTGCCCTCTGGATGTAATTATTATCCAGAAATGATTGAAACCATTATTAATTATTTTGTGATACCAGGAATTGAACCCAGGGCCTTGTCATACTAGATGAGTGTGCTATCACAGAGACAGAATCGCACTAAATTACACTGGCTGGCTGGTCTTCAACTTGATCCTTCTGCCTCAGCCTCCCACGTGGCTGGAAAAAAAGACTTACCCCATCAAGCCTGGCTTAAATTCCTTTTAAACTTTTTGAATCTGAAAAGATATTGAAGGAATGTGTCAGTGTTTTGGAATGTATTTGACTTTTGTTACTTGGCCAACCTTGGGGTAAAGCATGTAGCCCTCCTCCTAAAATTATATTTTGGTTCCCAGATACTCAACACTGAGTGAGTCTAAGAATATATGACAGTTCTGAGTCTGAATGACATAGTTCAGGCTTCTTGCTAAAGAGTAAAAAAGTAGCTGAGCAGTGATGGAGCACAACTTTAATCCCAGCACTCAGGAGGCAGAGGCAGGCAGCCTGGTCTATAGAGAAAGTTACAGAGACTGCTAGGACTACACAGAGAAACCCTGTCTGAAGAAACCAGTAAAGCTTAAAATGTCCATGTTTATTTTTTGTTTTGTTTTTGTTTATGGTATGTGAGTGTGTGTTTCATTGTTGTTCTGAAATGGGGGGCGGGGGGGGGGGGGGGGGTCTCAAGCCAGTCTGGAACTTCTACATTCAGAAAGTCCTCATGCTTTAACTCCTATAAATGGGATTATAGGTACCAGACAACTCACGCCTAAAAATGTTTTTAAGTGAGCATTCTTACTAGTGGACTAGTTCATGGAAATGGTTTTGAGTGACAACATGTACTTGCTTATGAAATGGTGTCCGGCAGCTTGGGAATGGGGTGATCTTGATGAAGTGTGGGGGCAAGCAACATAACCCTACCTTTGAGCTCCATATGATAGACTTGGGGAGGCAACAGGACACTGAAACAAGCGACCTGAATGTATAATTGTCTCTGTTCTCTGAGCTCCTAAGGCTCAGCCTCCTAGGGACATTCTCTAGCAATGCAGCAAGTGGGCTGGCTGCTTTTGTACTTTGGGGCCTTTTGATTTTTTTTTCCCCCTGTGGTTTTTCCAATCTGTTTTATGTTTTCCAGGGTGTTAGAGGGCTCAGTGATGTCCTTTGTATAGACTTTGTTTCTTTTGTATCGCCACAGATCATGCATGCATTTTCAGTCGCTCCCTTTGACCAGAATTTGTCAATTGATGGAAAGATTTTAAATGATGACTGTGCCACCCTTGGTACCCTCGGTGTCATTCCTGAATCTGTCATTTTACTAAAGGTGAGTAACGGCTGTCCAGCTGTGGCCTCAGGTTTCAGAGCTACATCCCTGGTTAATGAAGATGTCCAGTGGTGAAGGAACACAAGTCTTGAAGGGCAGGGGTTCTCAGTTACTGGGAGCTTTGGCTCCATCTTGATTATCCAGCTCTGTTAGAGGCTGAGGGGAGGTCAGCACATCACTAAGTCTTTTCCCTCGCCAATCGTCACAGGCTGTAGTGATCTACTGCTTCCTGTACCCTAAAGACAAAGCGAGAAATCTCGTCTTGGTCCTCTCTGGATTTTTATGTCGCTTGGTGTCTGTGCTATAAAAAGTTAAAATAGACAGCATTGTGAAGAGCTTCACCATCCCCACCTGATGCCTCCAGGTTGATTGTCTCTGACAAGAAACCAGCTTCTACAGACCATAGAACTGTTTTTGATTCCACTCAGGCAGGGAGGGCTTGAGCTTGGGTCAGCACCAGGACTGACTGTCAGCCCACGAACCACCACACTGGGTTCAGCTCAATGACCTGGTCTCTGGTTATGATTTCTGTGTCGGCCCGGCCCCTCCTCCTCCTCCTCCTTTTCTTGCATTCTGTTTTACTTGCCCTGTGTGCACACATTCCTTTCAGTTTGCTTATTTTGTTGTTTTGAGACAGGGTCTATATAGCCTTGGTTGGCCTTCTGCCTTAGCCCCCTGGGTGCTAGGATTACAGCCATGCACCACTGTGCCTGGATTGTTTTGTTTTGGACTAGCTGGATGGAGAGTTTACCCTTTAAAATAGGGGGGGAAATGGGTACAAAAGTGTGGCTTCTTTGCAGTGCTTCCCCTCTTTGAGAAAGAGGAGAAGATGGGGACTGCTGACTGTCGATACTTATAATTTCTGCTATCATTTTAACAAGCTGTCCTAATTAGATTTCTGTTGCTGTGATAAACACCCTGACCACAAAGGCAACTTGGGAATGCGGGTTTACTTCAGCTTACAGTTGTAGTCCACCATGAAGGAGGACCAGGAGCGCGAGGCAGGCGCCTGGTGGCCGAAGCAGTGGTGGGACACTGCCACCTGGCTTACACTTCATGTCCTATTCAGCCAGCTTTCCTTTTTTGAGACAGGGTCTCGCTATGTAGTGCTGGCTAGCCTGGGACTCATAGGCCTACCTTTGCCTCGGGAGTGCTGGGATCAGAGATGTGTGCCATGCTTAGTTACACCTGCTTACTTATACTACCCAGGACCACTGACCCAGGGACAGCACCACCTATATCAGTCATTAATTATGTGTTCCCCAGATTTCCTTAAAGGACTATCTGATGGAGCTGTTTTTGTCAAATGAGGCTCCTCTTCCCATGTAACTCTAGTTTGTGTTAAGTTGCCAAAAGACTAGCCAGGACACAAAATTATGAAAATCTCATTGAGGAGAGTAGGACTTCTTGTGCGATCATTAGATAGCTCTAGACACAATGAGCATAGCACAGTGGAGTGGCCTTCTGTACTGCTTCAGGGGCATGAACTGAGGGTCCCTTGTCTGAGGTGCTTAGTGCCAGAAATCTTGGACTTTTGAAATATTTGCATACATATAATGAGGTATGCTTCATACATACCCCATATACACAGCCTGGAGGTAATTTCATACAATATTTTTATTTAGTGTTGTAACTGTGGCCCATGAAAGGAGTTTGTGTTCGGAAATTTTGTACTCCAGATATCCTAATACAAGCTCAGAAAGAAAATTTTGGATTTTGGAATTAGTGACACCCTATTGTAGTTAAAGTTTTCCTGCCTGGCCCACAGTCAGGACAAATCTCTCTCACCCGCCAGTCCCAAGCCGCTTAAACCCGATCAAATAAACACAGAGACTTATATTGGTTACAAACTGTATGGCCGTGGCAGGCTTCTTGTTAACTGTTCTTACAGCTTAATTTAATCCATTTCTATTAATCTATACCTTGCCACATGGCTCGTGGCTTACCGGCATCTTTACATGCTGTTTCTCATCATGGCGGCTGGCAGTGTCTCTCTCCCCCAGCTTCCTGTTCTCTCAATTCTCCTCTCTCTTAGTCCCGCCTATACTTCCTGCCTGGCCACTGACCAATCAGTGATTTATTCATTGACCAATCAGCAACACATTTGACATACAGACCATCCCACAGCACCCTATACATGCTGGTAAGGAAGAGAGGAGTGCTGAGGTGTACATGGTTCTGTCACAAAGGAAACCCCAGTAGAATAATGGAAATGGCCTTTCCAGGATGGAAATTGGCCTTGAATTTAGCAGGTGTTGGATGTGTTTTAGAGAAGGAGTCTTGATCTTCCCCCTCCCAAGGGCTTACTTTGTCGTTTCCCTTTGCTTCATTTCTTTTTTTTTTGTTTTTTTTTTGTTTTTTGAGACAGGGTTTCTCTGTGTAGTTTTGCGCCTTTCCTGGGACTCACTTGGTAGCCCAGGCTGGCCTCTAACTCACAGAGATCCGCCTGGCTCTGCCTCCCGAGTGCTGGGATTAAAGGCGTGCGCCACCACCGCCCGGCCTTGCTTCATTTCTTAGTGGCTAGAAGGACCCTACTGTGCTAATAACAGTGTATTGTGTGGTAGAATAATCCCCAAGATTGCTGTCATGGGTGGGCATGTTTTGTGACTCATCCCTCAGTTCAGATGCAGTGAGCCTAGATCCTGGCATACCTGGTCCTCCCATCCTGACTCTTGGTTCTTCTCAGAACTGTAGTCTGTGGATTGATACTGTAGACCTGTTGAGATGCTAAGTCAACTTACTATTTTGTTAACCTCTATACCAGGTAGTTAGAAGACTTCTGTAACAGTTCTGCAGCTGGATTCTGGACAGATCATCCACTTCTTTGCTCTTACAGTTATCTCCCTTAAACAAGGCTACATCACACTGTTCATTAAAAATGTCTTTGGGGGAAGAAAGCAGTGCTCTGCTTATACAGAATGCTAAAGCCATCTAGAGTTGACAGGGCATTTGTTAAGTTTGAGCAAGGCCCCTTCCTGCCCAGTGCCAGCTGTTTGTACAAAGCTAGGCAACACTGAATGGTTGAGGAACGTTGTCCCTCAGCCACCTATGAACCAGACTCCCGCTGATGGAGTCGGCCCAGCTGCTGGCCCTGAGGGATCTGAGCTTGTTCCATCCAAGACAGGTCCGTCTTTTCCAAGTAAAAATCCCTCTGTCTTTCATGATCACTGAACTCTCTTTGAACTGTGACAAAATGCACATCTTTACATGGAAAAGACAGGTCACTGCCCTCTGATTTGTTTGATTCTTTTATTTAAAAAAAATAAAGATTTCAGTCCCAAGGCTGGGACTGAGTAGAAAAGTATGAAGTGTGGGATAGGCTTTGGAACTGGTATTGGAACCATGGACCCCCTCCTTCCATGTGGCTCTGACTTGTCTCCGTTTGTTTTCTAGGCTGATGAACCAATTGCAGACTATGCTGCAATGGATGATGTCATGCAAGGTAAAGACCAGTTTTCTTTCAGGACCTGGTGATGAACTTAGGATATGGGGTTATAGATAGAAGCTGAAGAGCCCTGGGCTTTACTTTTAACTTTGACAAAGAGCTACTGCATGCTCTTAAGGTAGAATTTCCCAGTATTGGTCATAGTATGGGGTAAAGGTTTGGACATGGAAAGCAGGGGGAACAGTCATTGTTTATTAACATGAGGAAACTGGAAAAAAAATTAAGGCTGGGGATGAAAGAGGTAAAGAAAGAGGAAGTGTGACCTACACAGGAGCAGGGGGTTCTGCAGCTCCAAGGGTTGACACACTTTGCCCATTTGTGGAAGCCTGTGTGAGAAGCAGTCAGACAACTGCACCATGCTGTCCTGGCCACTCAGCGCCTGCACATCTGTGTCACCCCTGGTGCATTGGGTTCCTCAGCTGGTAGCTATAGGAGATGGTTCAGCACTTGGGAAGAGTTAGCACTAAAGGGGTTGTAACAGCGGCCCCCTTAGCCCTCCGTTTGCTCCAGTGCCAGCAACCTGCCTAGTGCCAGGGGAATCCCTCTCCAGGGAAACAAGCCAACACAAGAAAGTCAGTTTCCTAGGTCATCTCCTGAGATGGTTTTGACTCTACTGGTGCCCAGCGATGGAGCTTTTGGAAGTGTGTTAGTTTTACACTTCATAGGTTCAATATAAGCAGCTAGAGTCATGTGACAGCCAAGGACCAAACTAAGAACATGAAAATAAGGGGTGTCATTGAACAAGCTAAGAAGGAATATTGTAGGACGCACTGGAAAACTCAAAGATGGCCTCCAAATAGCTGGCATAGTAGCACATGCCTGCAGTCCTGGCACTTGGGAACCTAAAGCCACTTTGGGCAATATAACAGAACTTTTCATATAAAGTAAACAAAAACTACAGATAAAATGGGTAGCTAGAAAGAACATATATAAGAAAGGGACATTTGTAGGGGAAAAAAAAGAATTCATAGGAATAAAGCCTGATTGTCTAAGGGTACACCATAGTCAGTGAAGAACTAGTGATGCTTTTCCTGGATGGAGGTGGGAAGTGCAGGTGACCAAGTCTGCTCACATGCCTGATGGCTCTTAAACCCACAGAGAGCCTCTGAAGTTTCCTGCCAGCATGCTATGCAGGCAGGGATGGACTATTAAAGGGTTGGTAGAATAGGAAGGAAGTTACTGGGACCAGGCATGGGAACAGGAAATACGAGGAGATTTCCGAGCCCAGGCTATATGGCAAGTAGTATAGGCATTAGTCCAGATTTGGGGGCTGGACATGGGTTTTAGGATGAGCTCTCTACAAGGATGATGGAAGTGATGTCGACAGCCTTGACCAGATTACTGCAGCAGGATGCAGAAGAGACAAAATAAGTGGTTAATGCAGGAGTTAGATGCTAAAAGAGAGCATGTGAACAAGGGAACTGGAGGCACCAGTGGCCATTGGGGGGGACACACTTGGTATTGCCAAGGTGGTGCAGGTGGTAGAAGAGCCAGATGTTCTTCACTGGAATTTAATCAGAGGCTAAGATATGGAAAACAATAGAAACATTTTTTAGAAAACTAAGCCAAGTATTGTGGCCTATGCCTACAGCTGAGACAGGAGAATTGCCACAAGTTCTAGGCCAGTCTGGCTTACATAATGTGAGATCCTGTCTCAAAAGTAATTCAGGTAGAGCTAGAGTGGTGGATAGGAGCACTTGTTTTTCTTCTAGAGGATCCAGGTTGCTTCCTAGCATCAACATGGTTGTTCACAATGACTTGTAACTCCAGTTCAAGGGGGTCCAACTCCCTTCTGATACCTGCAGGCATCAGACATGCATGGGGTGCACAGAAATATATGCAGACAAAACACACACAAAATAAAAAAGAAGGAAACTAAATATCAGAAGAAATTACTACAGAGTCTCACAGTGGCATCTGTCATGTGGGAGTGAGTGATAGGAGGAGAGGGCTCCCAGGGGTCAGCTGTGAGGTCTCCAAGCATACCACAAGCATTTGCCTTTCTAAATGGTGCCTGTGTGACTTTGATGACAAAAGGTCATCAGATCATTGCTACCATAGGTTCAGAAGGAACCATTCCCAGTGACTAAAGCAATTAGAAGTTATTTTCAACTTCTCATCTTGAGGCATTTGACATGCTCTCACTAACTGACAGGCAGTCTTTCACTCTGGAATTCTTTTCTTTCTGCAGTTTGTATGCCGGAAGAGGGGTTTAAAGGTAAGGCATTTGTCATGCTTCCTCCATGTCAGAGCCACGCTGTGACTCTATTAAAGTGAAGGCTGTAATTTGATTTTAAAATTTAATCCAATCCAAGTCTCGTGACTGGAATTAATTTTAGCTGAAAGCATTTTTATTCCAGCTTCTGGTTATCGTTTTCAGCACTGAGGCCTCAGATCAGGCCTATGTGTGAGGAATTTTCCTCATTTTTATTCATTTTAGGGAGATTGGGAATTAGTAACATTTCTAGATTTATATTTAACCTTCTGTCCAGTGCTCCAATCAGCTCCATCTCAGCAGGGCTGTGAGTGGATATGTAACTGGTAAGAATTAGTGGTGGGAGACTGTACACTTAAATCAGGTCAGTGCAGGCTTTGTTAATTATGAAGATTTTTCAGGTGGAGACAGCAGTGCCTTGGCTCCTCAACACTGTACCTGTACAGACACTTGGCATGTGTAGATGCAGGAGCTGAGCTGCTCACCACTCCCATGGTCTGTGGCAGGTTGGGAGTTTTCCCCAAATGGGATTGAATTAAATGCAAGCAGTTCCTTACTGGGCAGTGCCAAGGCTCCTGGCCTAAATACTGCCTTCCTCCCCGTGTGGCTTTGTTGTCTGCATGTGAGCGCCACAAAGGAATGCCTGGCAGGGTCCAAACAAAACAAAGCAAAATTTTCCTTTATGGACATGGTCTTGAAATGAAAGCATCAATCAAGCCCGGTTAACTTGTGTGATGTGCATAGGAAACCATGGCTATCAACCAAAGTGTGATTTCGCTGAGAGCTTAGAGTCTGCTAGTCTTTTGTCTTGATCCTGCATTCATTTATTATGATGGATATTCCCTGTTGACACATTCTTGCCAAACAGAATACACAAACGCATATTTCAGCCATCCCTCCACGTGTGTTCTGTTTCAGGTACGGGTCTGCTTGGACACTAATCTTTGACCACTTGCCGACTGCCAAGGAATAACCAGAAAGGAAGAGGAATTTGACATGTTAGGGCATTAAAGAAAAAGTGGATTTAAACATTAAACTATTACTCTTCCAAAAGGCAAAAAATCTATTCAAAGAGACTGTCCCTATTGCCTTATGTCAAATAAAGCAGATTGCACTGATGGGCATCAGACTTGAAGGAGATGTTTCAGATTTTCTATTTAAGAGGTGGTGGGAGGGAGGGCGAGCAAGCAGAGTAGCAGGAAGAGTAAATCATGTTTACACGAGAGCTTTGGAGCCACAGGAGGGAGTAAAGTCCTGGTCAGTTTCATGCAGATGCCCCGGTCAATAGTGGATTTGTGTGGAAGTGCATGGGATAGCGTCCTGCTCTGAACTCCAAGTGACTGTCTAGAGACAGACCTGCTAATCAATACCTGTCTTTGACCCATACTCACCTTTCAATAAAGCATGGAAGTGAAGAATTTGCCAACATGGAACATGTCTTCAGAGCTCTACTGCAGGTCAGCCACAGTCCTGCCGCCTGATCGATGTATGGCAGTGCTGGGTAGGAGGGCACCTTTGTGCTTTCCTTGTCAAACTAGGCACCATCGTTTCAGAGATGATGGGTAATGTTCAGTTTGTGGCAGCAAAGCAAGCATTCCCTGAACATTGGCGGAAGGACTGAAGAGTGCAAGCTGGACTGACGCTCAGCAGGACAGTCCGGGCCCTCCCCTCCTCCAGCTCCACTTCACTCGGACCTCACTTCTCTTTGAAAAGCATCCTTCTGACATACCTTAGAGGGCATTTTGAAAGAGTATGCAGGGTGTGCTGTCTCATCCAACTCAGGATTACTGTTGGTAGTAAATAGTCTAAGCAGCATCCGTATCCGCAGCAACAGAGGGGTTTTAATGGAGCATGAGGCTGGGGTTGGGTTGGGTTGGTTGGCCTTTGGTATTTTCTCTGTTGAGTAGGTATGGATGTTTGTGGCCCAGATGCTGGCACAGGCTTTTTTTTTTTTTTTTTTTTTTTAAAAACCTCTAGTTTAAAAGCTTTTAAACCTCTTTGCTTAACTGTTATAAAAAGAGCTGATCTCAATATTAGCAGCATCTTTTGATAGCTCTCTGTCAGTGCTTCTGACTGATAGGTAAAACTCCAGTGTAGTGTTTGTGTCTGCAATGAAGAGTTCGTGTGCTGGAGGAGGTGAAGAACCCTGTGCAGGGCCGGAAGAGTTACACACCTCCCACACCTCCCTGGAAAGCTACCCTAGGAGCCCATGCCTGTGAACACTTGGACTCAAGTGACCCGTGTTTCCAGTTCTGTCCTTTTGAACAGCACGGAAATGGGACCAAGCCTCACTCAAGAGCTCTTTCCCAAGGCCAAGACGCTTAAAAGGTCACCAAGTATTTGACAAATGACCTTTATATCCTTGCAAAGAAGCGTGGAGCCGGTGGCTCCGTGACAAAGCACTGGCAGAACCTCAGCGTCACACAGGTGGTGGTGGGCATAAAGTGACAAAAGGAAGCGTTTCTCCCCTCTTCCTGGCATTGGATGCCCACGAGCCAGTAGTTGTAGAAATCTGATAGGTTTTTCCCAGGTTGCAGTGGACGGCTTGGAAGGTTTGTTGCATAGGCAGCCTGTGTTTCTTTACATCATGTTAGCAAAGTAACAACCATTAACTGTGAGGCAGATGCAGGTGGGGCAGACCCAGTTTCAGCGTGCTCCGTGCTTCCACTCTGACTCCCCGACAATGCGTGGCTGCAGCTCAGGCCCCAGAAAGAAGGCCACTCCCGAGCAGCTTGGAATCCCTGGGCTGCAGCTTCTTCACAGCTTGAAGTAGACAAATTCTGGAGAAAATGCACGTGTATTTAACAGTTGCCATGTTCCTGCTTACTAATACGTGCTGTTTGGTTGTCTTCTGAGATGGGATGGCCTTAAAACAGGCTAGCTGTTCTACTGGGTTCTAAAGCTGCTTTCAGAAATGGCATTAAACCAGATTGTGACACTCCAGGCTTCTCCTCTGTTTCCTTTTTCTTTCCCAGACGGGGACTCCTGTAACCTAGGCTGGCCTCAGACTCACTATGTAACAGGATACCCTTGAACTTCTGATCTTCCTACTTCCTCCCAGGTGCTGGGATTGCAGGCATATGGCCACTGACAGGTTTCCTGTGGTGCGCCGAGGCCTGAGCACAGGGCGTCGTGCAGGCTAGACAAATATTCTGCTTACTGACCTACATCTCCAGCTCTCCTGTCTATTTCCGATCATTCTTTAATCCCAAGCAAATGTGTAGAGTCCCCTATGCTGAAATGGTTATTGCCATTACCAGACATGTAGGCTATCATTTGATGTCTTCATTCCCTGAGAGGACTTTTTTTTCTGTATTTATGAACTTTATTGTTGAGAATCACTGTCAAACCTTTCTGCCAAATTAAAGACACTTATCTCTTTCCACGGATGTTAGTCCAGAGTGAGTTCTTTGTCCTCAAACCTGTCAGGTGTCTGTCTTCCGTCCTGTGTCTGATCAGATCCTGGTCAACAGCGGCCACTGCTTTTGATACCTAAGGGATGGTTTGTCTCCGTACAGAGCAGGGAAGCCTGTATTTCCTGTTCTGTAGTAGCTAGGCAAGTCACCAAGTGCTCAAGGGTAGTCAGGGTACAGGGTGGTAGGGCAGAGTGCAGGCATGTTAACAGTGCTGATCAGGAATCTGTTCGGGCCCCATAACATGGAAGGGTAGACAGCACTGAACAGTTGTTCTCCCGAGGGTAGCTCGCTCTTAATGGTGGAGGTATGCCTAACCCTGACATGTGGGCCTGGGTGTGTAGGAAGGGTTCACATGGGTCCCCAGTAATTCTACCCTTTGTTAGCAAGGAAAGCTGCTGACCATGGGCTCTGTGGTTCCTCATCTCTGAGCACCTCCTGCCGTGCTCACCCCAGCTTCTGGAGGATTAGGTGTTCATGCACAGTCTGAAAGGCCACTGAGGGAACCAGAACCTCCCTGCTCTGCCCTGCCTTGCCTTCACCAAGTACTTAAACATTCCATTCTGCAGGCTGCGGAGGTGGCTGGCCATCCAGGTGTTCATTAACCTTTTTCACAGATCTTCCCCTTTAGCCCGTATCACCAGAGCGAGTGGCTAAACAACACACTGCTTGAGCCCTTGTTTATCAGCAGAGACGTGCTGAAAGGCATTCAAAACACGGTTAGAATGTGTGCGGGAGATTTATGCCTTTCTGACGGACAGTTCTTGCCCCCGAAGGGCAGCTTCAATTGTTTTGATTTCCGTTGCCAATAACATCAAGAAACATCCCTGTGACTGCACAGGCAAGGGTGTGCAGGCACCAGGGTGCCTGTTGGTGCTTCATTGGTACTTCTTGGCCAGAGAGAGGTGGTTTTTCATTGTTCATGGATTGTTGAAGTTTTTTGTTTTATTTTTTCGAGACGGTTTCTCTGTGTAGTTTTGGTGCCCATCCTGGATCTCCCTCTGTAGACCAGGCTGGCCTCAAACTCAGAGATCTGCCTGGCTCTGCCTCCCCAGTGCTGGGATTAAAGGCTTGCGCCACCACCACCTGGCTGGATTGTTGAGGTTTTACAAGTAATAATCGTTCAAGAGTTGAGAGCTGGAAACAGTTGTCTCTTGTGTGTTTCCCACAAACTCCAGAATCAGTTGTACTGAGCCAAGTTACCACTCGGCAATTTGTAGGAAGGAGTGGTGGAACCATCGCCACATCTGGAATCTCCATGCCCTTTTCAAGCTGACATTGGTCTGCCTTCGGTTACGAGACCTGTCCTAGTGTGTTACTGTCTAAGCCTTTGCTGTGTCCTATCCAGGGGAAGCAAGACTTCTACAGGAGAGCTGCTTCAGCATACCTGTTTGGTTTGAGATAGGGTTTTTCTCTGTATCCCTGCCTGTCCTGGAAGCCTCTGCCTCCCAAGTGCTGGCATTAAAGGCGTGAGGCACCATTCCCAACCTTTGTTTTCTTTGTTTTTACACGGGGCCTTACTAGGTAGCACAGTCTAGCCTTGAACTTGTTGATCCAGTGTTTGCCTCCACAGTGTTGGGACTATGGTATGGATTACCATTTCCTGCTTGTATTGGTCCCTCTCCAACAGGGTCTTAGCTAGGCTGACCTAAAACTGTAGGCGGTGTAGACTTTGAACTTCTGATCTTCTTGCCTATAAGAGTACGAGTGTGCATCAGTACACCTGGTCTTAAGTGGTGCTCAGGATTGAACCCAGGACCTCATACACTGCTAGGCAAACATTCTAACTAACTGAGCTGCATCCCTGGGCCCATGTTGCCCTTAGAGAGTGTCATCTGCTCCCTACCCTGGAACATAGAAATTTCCTGCATTGGCTTGGCCAGCACCTCAGAGGCAGCCAGGGCCTGTCATTAAAGCTGCTGTTGGACATGGAGGAGCCAGCCCTGTAGCAGCAACTGTTGGGGCTGCTGGGTTTCAGATAGAGGGTAATGCTGCCAGGCCAGGCAGGCCCTGGGCCACAGGAAATAGGGACACACTCCAGGGAAGCCACTGCCTGGGTTGGACCATGGCCGGCTGGCACACTGGCCTCTGCACACTTGTATCTGGCTGTTCCTGCCCTCTGCCACTCCAGTTTTGTAAACAGGGACAAGCAGCTCCTTTTATGATCCTGGGTATGTGTTCCTAGTTGAACATACGGAAGTTTGCTGTGTGGACATTGTCAAACATTCTCCCTGCTGGGTAGAAGGAGAAAGTGGGGCCTCCTGGCACATCAGACACTGTTCCCACACTTCACTCCCCAACTCCCTGGAGGATGCTCCAGGTGTACCTTTGGAAAGTTGCCAAACAGGGCTGACTCTGAGGACTTGTCAACCCCAGAGCTGCCTCTGGGGTAGTTTGTGTCTGAAGACTTTGTAGAAGCGCCTCATCTCTCCAGAGCCTGTTGCTAGTTCTCCAGATGTAAGGGGACCCAGCCTGTGCTCACTTGTCAGATTCTGAAACAAAAGTGTACTGTTCCTTCCACTGGGAGCCAGAGTTAAGCCTGAGATGTCTGTACCTCAAACCGTTGCAGGGAAAGCTGTCCTGCTTCTGGGCTGGCTTAGACCCCTGCCATCAGAACGTGATCATCCCATTTGCTAGCCCTGGCCATAGCATTTCCAGAGTCCACCAGAGGTTCTCCAATGGGCACATCTGAGAAGAGAGCTAGAGTTGGGCTAACATCCCCTTTCTGAAGACTCTGGTTACCTAGCTCTGAGGCCTCTGCACAGCATACCTGGGGGAGGCTTAGCATGAGTGTTTCCTAGATGCAGGCCCTGTGGGAAAGTCCCTGCCTTGCTTTTTCTTTCTTCCGTTTGTCAGAGCTGGCAGAGGTAAGTGTCTTTCCCAAGGGGCATCATTTCTGTTTTAGAACACACAATTCGGAGGCTGCAGATGTGCCATGTATGTTTCCATTCTTAGCCTTAGAGGTCAAAGCATTTGAAGCTAGCACTTTCTTAGTGATTGCAAGGGCAAGGTGGTAGCTGGGTTGGAGCATATTAAGTAAGGAGGAGAAAACTTGTGCCTAGAGGCAGCCATGCGTGAGTGGTCAGTCCTGAGTGGTTTGGATTGAAATAGGCCAGAGAAAGCAAAGCTCCAGGGCCTTTATCCAATCTTCCCTTCAATCCATGCCAGGCTGCACACACAGCCCCCTTCATAGGCACGTGTTGCCTCCTCCCCAGGGCCTCTGGCCATCTCAGAATGGCGCCCTCCAGGACCCACAAGAGATTATAAACCTCTCATTGAAGAGGCTTTCTGCAAAGAGGAAAAGGCTGTAATTGTAAAGCTCCTTGGTTATAAAGAAACAGACCTGGAACAGAAAAAAAGCCTTCCTTCTTTTCTCTCCTTGGCCAGTGTCAGGCATGTTCAGTTCCCCCATGCAAATAAGCACCACAGCCCTGAGGAACTTTTCAATCTATGGGTCCAGAGCACAGAAGGACAAAGCCCATTACAGTACCGCTGAGCTTTTTGCTCGATGCAGTATTTCCTTTTGTTTTTCTGTCTTTTGAGTCTCAATATATGCCTGAGAGGAAGACTTTGACTCTCCTTCCTCTACCTCCTGAGCGCTGGGCTCCCAGGCCTCACTGCCGTACTTGGTTTATGTGGTGCTGGGGATTGAACCTAAGGGCCCGTGATGCTAGGCAAGCACTCTGCCAACTGAGCTATATCCTCACCTAGTGCTCTACCACTGAACTACATTCTAGGCCCTAGTTTTTTGTTTTAAGTTGGGCATGGTGGTGCATACATTTCATCCCAGCACTCAGGAGGCAGAGGCAGATGGATCTCTTGAGTTAAGGACCAGCCTAGTCTACATAAAGAATTCCAGGACAGCCAGAGCTACATAATAGACCCTGCCCCTTGCCGCCACCTGCCCTCTCCCCACCGCCAAAAAAAAGAGCTTAGGCTCTTGATAAGGTGTAGCATGAATCTTAGAGAGTCTTATTAATAAAATCAAACCCGGGGCCAGTTATTGGGGTGAATACTGGAAGATCAGAGAGACAGAACAAGCCACAGCTAACCTCATCTGGCCAACTTCTCAGCTGGTCTTGTTTCCTCAGACTGGATGCTTCTGTGTCCTCATATCCGAATGGGTCTCAGCCAAACTGTGCTGCTAGAAGCCTGAAAGCTTAACCAGCCAGATGCTTCTAGTTTTGGTCCTCATGCCTTATATGCCTTTCTGCTTTCTACCACCACTCACTCCCTGGGATTAAAGGCTTGCTTTCTGGGATTAAAGGCGTGATGAGTCACCATGCCTGTCTGTATCCTTGAACTCATGGATTTCTGCCTCTGGAATGCTAGGATTAAAGGTGTGTGCTACCACTGCCTATCCTTTATGTTTAATATTGTGGCTGTTCTGTCTCTGACCCCAGATAAGTTTATTAGCATGCACAATATTTGGGGGAATACAATACCACAATAAGGTGTCCAGGGAATTCTTGAATTCTGAGTAGCTTGGGCAGGCTTTGAACTTGGGATCTTCCTACCTCCCGAGAAGCTAGGATTTCAGGTCTGAATCATCAGATCCAGCTCCCTGGTGTATTTCTACACCACCTGCTGCTGTCTGCTTCTCCCTTGGGCCCAGGTGGGACAGTTTAATAAGCTTCCTGGAGCAGGCTGTTGTCCATCCGTCTGTCTGCAGGGCCTTTGTCGGGCTCCAGGCGCTGAACCACTTAACACAGCTGGGAGGGAAGAGGCCTGTGTTGGGAAAGGAGTTGGGAAGCAGGAAGAGGCACGGAGATTGTGCTTGAAATTGAATTCAAGTTCTGCCCTGCTGTGTACAAAAAGCCAAAGGATGCCTAGGAGAACCCTGGAATTTGGACTTCTGAGATGGGTGAAGCTAGTTCATCACACACTGGCCAGAAGGTATGTAGGCATTTGGGTGTCATTTCCCAGTTAGGACTGGTTCTACCAAGCATTGCCAAGAACCAAGGCTCTGTAGATTATCCCTGCCAGAGACAGTTGCCACCCCACCTCAAGGTCCCATCCCCATCCCCACTAGGGCCTGGGACAGCCTCATTCAATTTCTTCCCTTCCCCCCCCCCCCCCTTGGAGTTGAGGACCGAACCCAGGGCCTTGTGCTTGCTAGACAAGCGCTCTACCACTGTGCTAAACCCCCAACCCCTCTTGCCTCTCTTTATAGCTTTTTATAGTTCCTAGAGTGTTTTTCTGTAGACAGTCAAAGGGACTGTTAGGGAGTTCTCCAGGAGCCTCGTCAGTGCCTCAGCTACCTGTGGTACACATGTTGTTCAGGGCCACTACACCAGTAGCATTGACAGTCTGGAAAAGCTGGAGCCCAGGTGCTCTGCAGTCTGTCCATCCCTGTGAGATGCTGGGCTGTGGCCTCCACCCCATTCACACTGCTAGGAGAGCTTGCAAGGAGAGAGCATGCCCACTTCTCAGCCTTTTCCCATGGGGGAGGATAGCATGAGGGATTTCCTCTAATGTCCCTTGAGGTGAGTGAGGTCCCTGGGGGTCTGAAGTCTGGCCAAGTCCTGCAGCAGCTGGTGTAAGGGTTGCCAAAGACCCAGATCATTTCCTTAATGAGATGCAGTCCCTGTGGCTCAGGAAGTAAGAGTGGGAGTGGAGGGTGCTCATGAACTAAATTCAAGATTTGAGTCGTTTCTCCTACCTTGACCTTGGACAGTCCCTAATATAACGGATAAAAAAGATGGAAGTTCTTGCCACCACTCTTGCAGCCTCAGTTTCCCCAGTTAGAACAATGAGCGAGACCCAGAGATAGTAAAGGTCTGCTCTGATGTGTGACTTGGTCAGGATCTTGCATCTATCAGGAAGGCTCTGGCACAGGTCTGCACCTATGTGGACAACCTCTGTCCCTGGCCTCAGGAAGAGGGATGTGGGGGAGCCCTGCGTTCTGTTGGCCATCAGTAACTAGAGTCGGTGGGCACGCCCAAGAGCCCAGCCTGCTGTCAGCCTCTAGGTGACCTTGGCAGCTCTCTTCTCTTCCTGGGTCCTCCGAGGTCACTCTTACTAGATGGAGGGTCCTCTTGCTGCCTTCCCTCCACTCTCGTAGCCTAGGGTGGGGCCGAGAAGAACCTAAGGAGAAGCAGGGAGCCACGGACTAGTGGGCCTCTCTGTGTTCCCGCCCCAGCGTCGCCCGTGGAAGAGTGTCCCCCACCTCACAACTCTCTGGTCGCCCCGCTTGCCCCAGAACTTGTCCTTCGCAGCCTAGGCTGTTGGCTAGAGCCCTCAGCACTGCCACTGTGTCTGGCTGTGCAGCCCTGAGCTTGCCTCTCTGGGCCTTAGTTTCCCTACCTGTTAGATAGGGGTGCGCGGCAGGGGTGGCCTCCCTGCCGCTCCCGCGCCTGGGGCTCAGGCTCCGCAGTGAGGGGGGAGCGGCGCCGGGAAGGAGCGATCCGCGGTCACGTGACGTCCCCCTCCCCGAACTGCGGCGGCGGCGGCGGCGGCGACCGCGTCCCGGCAGAGCTGCAGCAGCAGCTGAGGGCACCCGAGTGCCGAGCCCAGGACGCCCCGGCCCAGGCCCGCGGTGAGTGCCGGCTCCGTGTAGGGGATCTGGGCGATGAGGGGCGCGGCCAAGCTAGATGGCGGCGTGGCGGGGCGGGGGACCCCGCGGGCACCAGCCATGCCGCGGGGCAGGCTCGGGTTCCACCCTTAGGTGCCCCGAGTCCTAGGCGACATCATTCTGGTCACCCTCCGGGAGGGGACGGCGGGGAAGTGGGCGCACTGGGGAGAAGCCAGCCCGGCATCCCCAAAGGGAGGCATTCCGCTCCTCTGAGCAGGGAAGTGGGGGTCCTCTGGCCATCGCCCTGGGCCTTGATGTCCTTGCATCTCCAGGTACATAATGCATCCCTGCCCGTCCCGATCCACCGCGGAGGGGGGCACTGGCGTCACGCAGTCCTTATTGCCACCCCTGGCTCTGTTGGCTCTGAGGATTGGTGGCAAATCCACCGGCAGTCACCACTATGCCCTGCAGGCCCTTGGGAGCCCTGTTGATGTGACGGCTTGGTGAAGAAACCTTGTGTGCATCCCCCGCCCCCGTGTGTGTTTGTGGTGTGTGTGTGTGTGTGTGTGTGTGTGTGTGTGTGTGTGTGTGTGTGACCCCTGTATCCATCCCTCTCCAATGCTTGACCTTGCGGGTGGCTGTCACAGCATAGGCCTGAGTGAGGTGGGGTTAGGAAGGACATCCCACCCCTTCTTCACATGGAATATTGGCATTTGTCCCTGTCCTTCAGTCCCCTCCCTGCCTAAGTCAAAGGGCCAGACATCTATTGGCTTGCAGGAGTGATGGGGAGAGAATCCTGCCAGGTATGAAGCAGAGGAAAGGTCAAGAGGAAGTAGGGGTGAAAGAATACCTCTTCCTCTCCAAGGGAGCTAACTGCCTGTGTGGTACCCCACCAATACAGGACCTCCTAAAAAACGCTTGAGGGAAGAAGTTACGGGGAATAGCTCTGATGAGTGTCTAGGTCAGCTCAGAACCCCTAGGGCAGCAGGACTAGGTTGTGTTTAGACCCCTGCCCCGTGGGGTTCCCCTGTGGGACCTCAGCCTGACTCCAGGGTCCCCTGGCAGTGGGAAGACCTGGGCAAGGAGTGGGTATGCCTTTTGGCCTTGAAAAAGATTCCAGGGTGATAATTAACCTGCAGTGAGAACACCTGCTCTGTCCACCGTCTCTAGCCACGGCAGGATTCGGTCTCACCTGACAGAGGGGCAGCAACTGGCCTGGCCGGGCTAAGTAGATTGTGTGTGGCCCTGAGTTACCTGGAGCTGGGGCTACAGTCAGATTTTTTTTTTTTTTTTTTTTTTTTTGAAATAGGGTCTCACTATGTAGCCCTGGATGGCCTAGGACTTGATATGGTAGACCAGGTTGATCTTGAACAGACAGAGATCTGTCTGGTTCTGCCTCCTGAGTACTAGGAGTGAAAGTGTGTACCAGCACACCTTGCTCCAGTCAGAATTCTTCTGATCTGAGGTGGAGACTAGGCCAAGTGGAGGGCTCACCATGGGCTGTGGCCCTTTGCTACCTGTGGTGGGGGGGAGGTGCCTCTGGATGGAGAGAGAGAAGATGGTGAGCAGGTCTAGAATATGAACTGGCAGCGATCCCTCTTCCGGTGGCTATGATGTTCCCCACCAGGCCTTGGCCAGCTCATTGCTTCATTTGAGAAAAGCCCCACTCTGCTCCCCCTGAAGGTATTTGCCTGGAGTCATCCCCAGGAACCCCTTTGCTGCTCTAAACATCACCCACTACAGGGGACAGCAGGGTCCCTTCTCTGGCCTGTTGGTGTGCAACAGGCCTTCACCTTGACATTCTCTTCTCCGTGGACTTCAAGGCACATCCAGCCATCCCCACCCCCACACCAGGGTCTGCACAGGTCAAAAGTGAGTGAGGCCTGCAAGCCTTGCCCTCTGCTCCTGCCCCTTCCCTGCCGTCATGTTTCAGAACAGAGAGACCCTTCAAGGACTCACTCCTGGGGCAGGTCAGTCTTCCATGGCACCTGTCTATCTTCAAGGCCTTTGTTCCAGCTGTCAGACTGCTGAGCAGCTACATGTGCTGGGCAAACCACCTCGACCCTCGCACAGCCAGACCCAAACACAAACACAGCTTGACTCACAAATTCCCTGAGACATAGACTCAGGAACACACAGGCATACTCTACCCTGTCTGACCCCACCCACAAAAGGCACGCCACCCCGACAGATGCCACCTCTGTGACTGAAAGCAAGCTTCTTGAAGCCTTCAGATGGGGGGGGGGGTTTCTACCTCAGTGGCCTCCAGTGTGCTGGCAGGATACACGAACATACAGAGAAGAACACGTGGAGGCCCTGTGCCCTTAAAAAATGAACCTGGCAGACATGCTCAGGCGCCCACATGGATACACGCTTGCACGCGTGCCTGGCATCAGCTTCCTGCGCGTGGGATGTAACTGCCTCGTCACCCGTGAGGAGTGGCAGAGACCCCTCTGAACATCCCCCTCCCAGGCAACTCTTACCTCATTCCCTCTTTCTGCTTCCTATGAACCCAGCCTGGGATGGAAGAGCAGCCTTTGGAACTGCCTCGTGATTTTCACATTATCACCTGCTTCTGTTCCTACCCTACACTTACCCAAAGGGCTGTTTGAGAGTCTCTCCCCTTGCCTGTCTGGCCTTGAGGGTGCCAGTCCGCAGGTCACTCCTGAGACCACACAGGACCTGGCACAGGCTTGAAACAGCTACTGCCCCTGGTTCCCTTTCTTCCGCTGCCTCGTCAGGTGCCTGGTCAAGTTCTGTTTTCTGCTCCCCGCCCTGCGCCAGCCCCAGCAGGATGGGGGCCAGCCGGTGAGAATCTAAAGAATCTTTAGATATCTCTGCTCACCTTTTCCCAAGGCAGAGCGACTGCTAGGCTGGGCCCTGGCACCCTGGCTGAGCTCCTGCCCCCTCCCCCGACACAGGGTTTCTCTGTGTAGCCCTGGCTGTCCTGGAACTCACCCTGGCTGGTCTTGAAATCAGAGATCCACCTGCCTCGGCCTCCCGAGTGCTGGGATTAAAGGCATGTGCCACTGCCCAGCTCTGGCTGAGCTTCTTATGAGCCTTTTAGAGGTTGGCATCTCTGGGAAGCTGCTACTGAAAGGGTTTTGGGTAGGATGAGGTGAGGCCTCCTTGGCGGGCACATGCTAGATTAGGGGCAATGAGGAACTGTTCCATTATGCTCATTTGGGCCCCACCCCAGACAGCTGAGAGTGCTGATTCTCAGTGCAAGCTTGGCCCTTCCTCTAGCTGGGTGTGCAGCCAGGTGAATCATGTCCTCTCTCCGGGCCCAGCTCAGGTGCTGGGAAGCAGTTTGGCCCAGCTAGGTAGTGAGTGGGTCAGAGGTGTGAAGAGGCAGCCCCTTGCCAATGAGAAAGGGAAGTGTGGCTCAGCTGGGCAGTGCGATCATGAGAGGGCCCTGGCTGGGGGCTTTCTGTGGGCCAGAAGCTCTAGGTCTAACCTAGGCTACATGGGCTTTGAATTTCAGAGGCAGCCATCCCGAGATCATCCCAAGGAATAGGGGGACCTGAGGGCAGGAGCGCAATTATTGTGCCCATCCGTTTGCAGCATGGATGTTCTTAGCCTTCAAGATAGGCTCTATTTTTAGGACTGAAGACTGGCATTTAGCAAGCAGGTGATTTGGAAAAGAGGCAAGGAGAGGAATCTGAAAGGTACTGGTAGGGAGGTACCCCAAAACAGAGAGGATCCTTTTACACTGGAAAACAGAAACAAGACATCCAATCTACTGTGTCCCAGCTCGGCCCTGCTGCCCGCTCAGCAAGCGCTTAGTGAGCGTCTCATACACACAGGCCAGAAGGACTGGGGACAGAGGTGGGCTGGGAGTGGCAGTCGCCGCAGGATGTGACACTGGGCTTGTTGCCTGTAAAGAATTGTGAGGTTCAGAGTGTGTGGACTGCTCTGTCAACATGAGGCCACCCTCCTGTGAGATGAGCACACGTTTTTGACTCTCGGTCGGCCAGTTGCATGGTTTGGGGCGTTTCCCTCTCTCTTCCTGAGGCTCTTGTTTCTTTATCTGTAAAGCAGGGACCGTGGGGTGTTTTGTTTTTTAAGTACTAAAACGATTAACAGAGGTGGCAGTGTACAGCTTTAGTACCAGCACCTGGACTAAGACAGGTGGATTTCTGGGAGCTTGAGCCAGCAAGGTCTACATAGCAAGTTCAAGGCCAGCCAGAACTATGTAGAGATCATCTCCAAAAACAAAACCCCAATAAAATAAAGACATAGGATAGGAATTATCAAGACTCTAAATCCGATCCGAGTTGGCTCAGTAGTGAACACATTGGGAGGGCAAAGTCAGGAGGATTTTGAGTTCAAGGCCAGTCTGGGCTACAGATGGAGACCATATCTAAAACAACCAAATAATAAAAAATGCTGGACCTAGTAGCACAGGCCTGGAATCCCAGCTATTCAGGAGCCTGGGCAGGAGGAGTGAAAGTTCAAGGCCTGTCTAGGGCACAGAATGAGTTAAAGGGCAGCCTGGGCAACTTAGACCCTGTCCCAAAATAAAAAGCAAGAAGGCTGGACTAGAGCTCAGCGGTCGTGCGCTTGGCTAGCATCTACCAGGGCTCAGCTCTAGGCCTGCAGGTGAGGGTTGCCACAGGCAGAGTCCAAGTGCTGTGTGACTTTGGACGAGTCACCTACCTTTGATGACTCAGAGTTCTCCACAAAACAGGAATGTTGGTCTCCTATCTGCTTTCCTCTTGGGGGTCTCGTGAGGACGGTGGCATCATCGCTGGGAGCTGCTTTGGATAAACAGGACTGGGCTCCGAGGAAAACACACAAATGGACCTGGGACAAACACACACCAGGACACCCTGGAGAGACCTTTTTACTTCCCTCTCCTGCCTTCTCACTTTTCGTTCTAAAAAGGCGTTTGTTTATTAGCTTATGTGTGTGTGTGTGTGTGTGTGTGTGTGTGTGTGTGTGTGTGTGTGTGGCCATGACATGGCACCCACGTGGAGATCAGAGGAAACTTCTTCAAGAAGTCATTGAACTCAAGTTGTCAGACTTGGCAGCAAGCACCTTTACCCACCGAGCCAGCTCACCAGCCCTTGTTTTCTTTGTTTGTTTGTAACTGGTTCTCACTATGTAGCCCAGGCTGGCCTTGAACTCATAATAACCCTCCTCTCAGCCTCCCAAGTGCCAGGGATTTCAGGCGTTCATCACCACATCCAGTCCAAACTTTATAGTAAAAAAGAGTTTTAAAAGCCTTTCCTTCAGTGTTTGGGGATAGTGGGATTTTTTTTTTCCTCCCATGGTATCGCATTTTCAAGGTAATTGGCAACTGGGCAATTTTCCCTCTTGAGGGGTCAGGGCCTGGCACATAGTAGGTGTCAGTACATTTTAACAGGGACATCAGCAGAATTCTGAGCTGCACGGTGAGCGGGGCAGAGGCAGGCCTGATGGTGTGACCAGCTACGTTGAGAGCCAAGGTTGGGGGACCTGGGCTTCAGAGGAGGGTGGTGAGATGACCTGCCTTATTAATGGCTGGACTGCCAGCCTGAGGACTCTGCATCACCCCAAAGTCACCAAGGAGCCCGCTGGGCATTCTGCACATAACCTGGGGCTGCATGGCCGGACCCTGTAGCCAGGGAAGAGAAAGCAGCCTGGCTGTGCTCGGTGAGTACTGCCCAGTGCCTTCCTCTCTGGATCTCATCTTCCTCAAGACAAAAGCATGGCTGTGTCTTCTACCCCTCCCTGGAGCAGGGGAGGGGGTCAAGACGCCAGCCCTGCAGAGAACTGTATAGCTGTGAGTGCAGGAAACAAGGCGGTTGCCTGCACAGAAGGTCGACGCCTTGTCCCCTGCCTTTGCGTTGCTAGCTGGGGGCAGTGAGCAGGTTCTGAGCCTGCTGATAGGTCTGTGGCATGGGAGAAGCCTTGTGACTGCTGCCGGCCTTCAGGATGATGATGGCTGCGCTGGGTGAGCCCCGGGGGTGTTGCTCTCTTAGGGAGTCAAGGTGTTTCGGTAACTGCCTGTTCCTCAGGCACTCCTGGGAACTGGGAGCGGTTGGCAAGGTGCACAGGGCGACAGTAGGTGCAGAGCAGACACCTGAGCTGCCTCCTCAAGTCCGCAGGAGCCACACACTTGCAGAGGGAAAGTGGAGGCCAGACTGTGGGGTTCAGCCCTCTACCTCCTGAGAGCTAACTTGAATCTCTAAGGGACCGATTCCCCTGTCCTAGGTCCCCACCTTGAGTCAGGACTCCAGCGGCAGGTGGAGGTGGCTAATGGAGGATGACCTTGGTAGTGTCCCCTGCCTGGCTGTTTAGGAGCAGGAGTTGGGGGGCATCTAAGAGGGCCAAACCACTGACCTCAGGGTGTGCTGGGATGAGGCTGGGTTGGTGGTTGGCAAGTCTTTTTCCCTGATACTCTCTTCTGACCTTGGAAATCAGCAGAGAGGCCACACACCCTCTGGTAGACTGATGCAGGCCCGTGTGCCAGCCTTGGTGGCAGGCTAAGGGCTACAGCTCGGCGTGCGTGGGCTTTGGCCTTGCCTGTTCACACATACCTCCCACCTTGGAGTCTGCCTCCCTGAGCTCTGAGTACCGCTGGAAACAAAGCTTGGCAGAGCCCTTAGGGCTGAGACCCCATCCATCCCTGCCACCAGGCTTACAGCTGGAAAGATGTAGGTTGTTGTGGTCCCTAAGGATAGAGAAGCCTGAGACCTGCTCCTGCCCCATTACCCCAAATGTGTGCAGTCCTTGCCAGCAGGATGGGCTGAGCAGCAGAACCCTGGAGGGGCATTAATGGAGCACTTACAGTACGCTGAGTCCCATGTTAACGCTTTCCATGGACCCATCCCATTGACTTCTCAGCAACTGTTATTATCAGGTACAAGGGGCTCAGAGAGGTTAAGCAGCCTCCAGAGGTCACTCAGTGGGCTGAGATTTTAATTAGGGCTGTGTTAACCTCTGTTAACCACTGTGGTGTACAGAGAAAGACGGGAAGCGAGAGGGGGCTGCTGAGAGGAGTGGGCTATTCTCTAGGAAGTTTGATCTGGCCACGGCGGGTAGGGAGACTAGGCTGATGCCAGGACAGGGGCTTTCCCTATCAGTTCTGCCCATCACCCTGTCAGTGCCAATATGGAGAAAGTGGATGTCTCATGATAGGGACTAAAGAAGGCCTCACTGGCTCCCCAAGGACCTTGCTTGATTCTTGCCCTGTCCCCATGGGGGCCTCTCAGAACCAACCCTGTGACAGTAGAAGATGTATCACAGAGCCACAGCACAGGATGCTCCGAGTGGCCCAGTGTGTTCAGGAAAGGGATGGACCCAGAAGCAAGGCCATGTGCATACCCACCGAGGCCTATCTCTCTGAACCTGTTTCATCATGAGATGGAATAGCAACTGCCACAGGAGTCACACTGCCACCCAAGACACAGGGGGACCACCCAGATGTGACTCAGTCCTACTCAGGGAGACCATGATCTGTGAAACAAGGAGTCTGGACCCCATCACAGGCTTCCCTGCAGTGCTTAGGCTGAGGACAGTTTGGGTTCCAGGCTAGAGGATCCTGCAGACAGAGGGGCCAGGATAGCCAGAGAGTGCCCCTCACTCCCTGCCCCATTCTAGTCTGGGATACTGGACCCCAGGAATAATCTGTGGGGATGTGGGACCGGGGGCTTCAGGGTTAGGTCCTGCATGTTGAGAGGAGGGTCTTGGAGTCTGAGCTTCAACTTTGCCCCTGCCCACCGTGCCCGTGGGGCTGGGCTACCTTGGTAACCAGAGTGAGAAAGGCCCTCGGAGAGTCCTTGTTATAGACAAAGAAAGGGGCACAGAGAGGGGATGGGACTTGTCCCAAGTTACCCTGTGAGCCAGTGTGGAACTTGGCTCCTGGGACAGTTCATACTACCACCAGGACATGCCCACTAACCCTGTCAAACACCCATCTCAGTCTTGCTTACTCGGCCTTTTCTTTTGGTAGGGTCTCACTATGTTGCCTAGGGTAGTCTTACACTCCTGGCAATTCTCCTGTATCAGCCTCTCAAGTACTGAGGTTATATGCATTAGCCACACATTTCTGGTTTTTTTTTTTTTTTTTTTTTTTTTTTTGACACAGGATCTTGCTATACAGCCCAGGCTGACCTAGAACTTATAATCCTCTTGCTTCAGCTCCCCAAGTGCTGGGATTATAGGCATGCATACCACGCAGGACTGTGAGTCCCAGTTTATTGGTGGGTCCTGTGTTAGGGCTGAGAACTTTTGAGTTCTAAAACCAACTTTGTGAGATCACTACAGTTACTTCATCACCATTACCTGTTAAAAATCCCAGGCTTTGAAAGGTTATGAAAAGGACCCAAAGTCACCAGTCAGGAATAGTGGAGCAAGGGATTCGAACACAGGCCTGACTCATTCCAAGCTCAAGTCATCACTAGACCATGTATGTTATGATAGGGATAAAATTAACTTTCTTCCTATCCATAGCTGGCCTAGGACACTATTATGCTGAATATGAGAGACTGAGAGTCAGAGATTAGACAGTGAAGTGCAGGATCTCCAGACACCCTTCCACTCTCTGCCTCACCCATGATGGCTGCCTCTTTCCTGTCCCCAGTCAGCCTTTTGAGTGCCCATGGTGTACCTGACCTCCTCTTGTGAGAAATGGGGCAGGACCCAGCGGGTGCACCTGCTGCCATTGGTATAAATAACCACCCTGTGCAAGCCCTTTGTGAGCACCAGGCATCGCCTCTGTTACCGCTCAGCATCAGCCTCCACTCAAGGGAGCTGGGCCCCTGTTCTGTGTGGCTCTTGTGGACTCTGCCCTGCCCTGTGTCCAGGCTTTGTGCCCAGGCTGTGGCTGTGCTTGTAGAGTTCTGTGTCTGGAAGATGGAGTATCTACCAAGCAGCATGCATTTATTAAGCACTTACTGTGTGTCTTGCGAGGCTAAAGCTTGGGCAAATGGGGAGACCTTGTTCCTTGTGAGGGATGTGGAGCTCCAGCCCCATCCACTCCAGCCTGTGAAAACCAGAGCAGAATAGTTGTTTTCTTTTAGAAGGCACAGTGAATGTCTCAAGGAGTGTTTACAGTCATTCCCACCCCCACTCTTGGGCAGGCCCTTCAGCCCCCAGGATCCTGGGTTTCCTAACCTGTGGAATGGGGACAGCAATCCAACCTAATCTACAGAATGGCAGGAGATGTGCTTGGCACAAAGCCTCAGCAGTGGGTAGCTACTGCTTTTCTGGGATGGGACATGAATGATGAGGATCCAGGTCTTGAGGAGCACCCAGGGAGCCATTGCCAGCCTCAGTTTCCCCATCAGTTATGGCAGATACACAATTCTTGCATGCTCTAGCTCCTGGGGCTGTTATGGGATCACAGAGACCCAGGGTGCGTAGGTGCAGCTCAGCAATCCTCTCAGAGGAACGAAGGGCGGAAGGAACATGGTAGGCGGTGAAGCAGGTGCCACCATTGTGGCATGCAGGTGTGCCATTGTGGCCTGGAGAGACGCAGCCTAGAGGGAAGGGCGAGGACAGACTGTGGGGCCGCCTCCGCACCAGGGGAGGAGGGAGGGAGTGTGCCACAGCAGGGTCTGGAGCGCTTTCTCTGGGGCCTCAGGGTCTCCCACCCTTCCAGAGAGACGCTGGGGGCTGGGGCCGGGGCGCTGTCCCTGGTCCTGGAGTGCTGCCTGCTCTGGCCTGCAGTTCCATCGACGGCCAGATGAGGGCGCCAGGGACCGTCTCTGACTCCCAAGCTGTGTTCAGAGAGCAGTCTTCATTTCTAGACTTAACACTCCTAGATAACAAGCCTACCTGCTCAGCTCATTTCAGAAGCCACTGACATGTCACCATGAGGGAACCAAGCAGTGCTCCACTTGTTGGGGTGAGTGCCCTGGCATGACCACACTGCAAGAGTCACAGAAGCAACCAAACCCTTGGCATTTATAACAGAGACACTTTTCCATTTAACAGTGGAAAATCTTACTGCTGCACCTGACCTCCAGCTCTGGATGGCTCCAGTAATTGAACCTAAGAAAATTTCATTATGGATTAAAGCCACATCAAAAAGATACTCACAGGGTTGGGGCTGTAGTTCAGTGGTAGACCAATTGTCTGGCTTACTCAAGGTCATGGGTTCCACCCCCAGCCCCCGCACCATGAGAGAGAGAGAGAAAAGCACAGATCAATACTGGTGTATGAAGTACTTAGGGACTAGGCTGCCTTACCAGTCTGTGCCCACACGCAAGGCAGGGTAGTGTGTGTGCAGGAGTCTGCCTTGAGTGGGACTCTCCCTGAATAGCTCTTTGGGCTGCCACCCTCTGAATGGCTGTGGTGACTCTCAGTAATTGCTAAATTAAAAACCACCTTCCTCTATTTCCCTAATGCTTCTCGGGGGCGGAGTTGTCCTCATTGGGAACCACAGCCAAGGTGGGAGCTTTGTTGCTCTGCTGAGGCTTACTGGGTCCTAGACTGGCCGACTGTGTGGAAGGCGATGTTTTGGGAATTGTTAGGGTGCTCCCCCCTCATCTTATACGTGAACCAGCAGAGGCCAGAATAGGAAGGGGCTTCTTCTGGGAAATAACAAGTGACTCGCAGATCTGGGGGCTAGATCCAGGTCTCCTGGCCCAGGAAACAGGGCTCAGTCAGCCTGCCGCCCTGGTAGGTGTTGTGGGTACATACCGGGGCTTTAACCAACTGCCCTGAAAATGGGCAAGGAAGGTCATACACTTAGCAGAGATAGGGAGGCTAAATGGGTCCCTGCTGTCCCACAGGACAGTGGCCTTGACCTCCCTCTGTATTCTCTTCAGGGGTGCCATGATTGGTCACACACATCTCTGACTCATGAAGGGCCATTCTCTTTATCTCATTTCTTCCCAACAGTTTGCTGGTTACCACATAAGATAGCCATGCGTGTGTGGACATGTCTGTACACACACTGTATAAGTGAAAGACAACCGTAGTTAGAAGATACGATTTCTGTGCTCAGATCTGTGGTCTTGTGTGTCCTGTGCGTGTGCAAACCTAGCCACAGTCAGTAGGTGAGCACGCTTAGATTTGTGACTCAGGCGAGTAAACTTCATCTGACCTTGGCACGTGTGTGTGCATGTGAGCTGACAGCATGAGGGCTGACTTCCATGTGAGCAGGTCTACACCTATTGTCTAGGCACAAGTTAGACATCTGTATGTGTGCTCTGTACAAGTTCAAGTGCATGTGGACCTGGGAAACCTTGTGTACAGATGTGTACTCGGGTCCTCCAGGGAGTGTGTTATGCTGATGCTCCATACCAGAACCAGGACAACAGAGGCATCACTGGCAGCTGCTTGGGGAGGGTGAGCTGAGCCACACCTCCTCCCTCCCCAGGGGATATCCCAACCCTGATGCTTTAGAACTTAGATCACAGCTCCTGGGACCGGATGGATGTCACTGGGCTAGAAGGGTGAGGGTGCTTCCATGGCCGGCGAAATTCTTCCTAGGCGAGTGTACTTTGCCAGTGCTGGGCCTTTAGGCTGGCGAGAAAGAGATTGGTGTGCATGTATGTGTGAGGGAGATTGATTAACACATGAGCAAACCTGAGCCCTGGGAGGAAACAGATTCCAGCCAAGCCACTCAGGAGCTGCCAAGGCCAGGGCAGGGAGCCCAGACCTGCCATGTCTCCTGCCCAGGAGGCTCTGAGCGTATCCCTGCATGGGAATAACTTAAAGGGGAAGGGGCTGTTTGGGGACCCTGGCAAGAGCCCATGAGTGGCATGCGGAGCCCAGCCTGGGATCTTCCCAGGGCTTGCCTTTCGCTCTATTCTCCGGTTCCCTGCTGAGGGCTGGCAAGGGCGTGCTGAAGGCAGGTGGGCAGGATGCTCAGAGTTCAGCCTGGGGTGAGCTTGGGAAAGGAACTACTTTGCGCCCATGCACCTTCCCTTCTTCACCGGTTTGGAATGCGTTCATTTAACTTGGGTGCACATTCAGGAGGCCTAGAACAGGAGGTTTCTTCCCAGAAGGAGGCTGGCCATGGAGAACAGCCTGGCTCTGTTTTCTTTTTGAGATAGGATCTCATGTAGCTGAGGATGACCTTGAACTCCTGACCCTCCTGCCTCCACTTCTCTAGTACTGAGATTAGAAGTGTATACCACCAGACCTGGCTCTGTTATTTGTTTATTGAGACAGAGTCTCACTATGTAGTGTTGGCTGGCCTGTGATTGGCTATGTAGACCAGGCTGGCCTGGAACTCACAGAGATCCACCTGCCTCTGCCTCTTGAGTGCTGGGATCCAAGACATGCACCACCACATGTGAGCCTGATGCCTGGCTTTGTTTTGTGCAGGAGAGTGAACCCAGGGTTTCATGCATGCTAGGTGAGTGCTACTCCCAGCCTGCAGTTCCTTTTCTAGGTGAGAGACCAAGGAAAGGGGACTCTGACACGTGTAGCCGCCATTCCCCAGAGCCAGCCTGCAAGCACCACTCCCTGTCACGGTGGTCTGTGGTGGCTGATATGGGTCCCTTGTCACGCTGTCTCTCTGTGTGTCTGTCTTGGAGTCTGTTCTGTGTGTTTGCACAGATTTACCTCATTCTTCAACAGTATTTTAAAGTTTTGTTTTTATTTTATGTGTATGAGTATTTTGCCTGCATGTATGCATGTATGCATTTATGTATTTATGTGTAACATATGCAGCCTGGTGCCTGAGGAGGCCTGAGGAGGGCTTTGTATCTGCTAGAACTGGAGTCACAGATGGTTGTGAACCACCATGTGGATACTGGGAACATAATCAGGGTCCTCTACAAAAGCAGCCAGTGCTCTAACCACTGAGCAATTTCCCCAGCCCCACCCAGCCCCACCCACCCTTTTCTTGAGACACATGGAAGTGTGCACTGCCATGCCTGGGTCTGTATTTTAATTAATTAATTAATTGAGTCAGGGTCTCATTATGTAGTGTTGGCTGGCTTGGAATTGGCTGTGTAAACCAGGCTGGCCTTGAACTCACAGAGATCCACCCCCCTCTGCCTCCCGAGTGTGAATGCTGGGATTACAGGCATGGCTACCACACTTGGCCCATCCTTTCTCATAGCTGTGTGGCCCTGCATCTCCGTCTGGGTGGCCAGTTAGTTAGTTTACTAGTAATTCTTTGCTATCCTTGTAGAATGAGGCAAACTCATGTAGTTAAGCCTCCTCCAAATCATGCTGCAATGAAGGTTTTATTTACCACACACACACACTATGCCAGGCAGGATCCCCGGTGCTTTAGGATTGGCAGTTTAATTTATGGGCAGTCAAACTGTTTGAATAATTAACACCTTCATTACCAGCCCCACTTTACAGATGAAAAAACTGAGGCACAGAAAGGTTAAGCACCTTGCCCTAGGTCACACAGCAGACGGATGAGAAAGGCTTGGTTGGAACCTTAGGCGAGCCCACAGGATGCAGGTCTCCCCATCCCTTGTCCTTGGCTGTTCATCTTCAGTACCCAAGCTGTGACATAAAAGAGTGAATTCTTGTAGGTAGTCTTGCAGGCTAAGAGGGTACATTTAATGGCTGCTGGCCTGAGGGGCCAGGGGCTGGCCATGGAGTGCCCTCCACATCTGTGGCTGAGAGAACATGACCTCACTGACCATTGTCCCACCCCCATCTCTTGCCAACAAGGCAGCTGCAGTTGGGCAGAGCTCAGAGGCCGGAGACCACACTGGGCTCTTTGTCCTCGGTGGGAACCCTGCAGCCCCCATGGCCCATCTCAAGGGCCTTCTGTCCCAGCATCAGGGGGGCCTTCCTGGGGCCGGGCCCAGCTGGGAAACTTGGCGTGTTGGCAGCTCCTTGGCCAGCCTGCCAACTGGGCATTCAGAACCCACTCAGGAATTGGCCCCTTCGGTGAGCCTAGGGAGGCTGAAGCCCGTGCTGCAGGGTAAATGCAGTCCAGAAAGGGCTGGAGTCCTGGGTGAGCCAAGGGCGAGCCAGCCCCCAGCACACACATACTGCCTAGGCTGGATCCAGGTCCTCTTGCCCCTTCCAACTCCTCCCTGGAAAACCCTGCTTCTCCACACAAGGGGGGGGGGTTGTTCTCTTCTCAGTGGACGACTCTGGTGCTCCCACACTCGCCCCCCTCACTATCCAGCCCCACCCAACCGCCGCTTACAGAGTGCCCCTCTTCACGCTCTCCCTCTTCAGCATCTGCAGCTGGGGTCCAGCGCAGTCTCCTCAACCCCCAACCCCACTCTGAGTCCCCTGCCAAGAGGGCCAGGAGGCAGCCAGACTGAAAACCTCCAGAGCTGAAAACCAAAGCAAGAGTTCTGTGGCCTCAAACCCATCTCTGAACCCTTCAGGCCCCTCCTCAGGGCTCCACCACTCATCTGAGCTTGGAGCAAAGGGGCAGGGGTGGAGCAGGGCTGAGGCAGCTGGCTCAGTCACTGCCATGAGCCCTGCCCAGCCCTGCCCAGCCCTGTCTGGGTGAAGCAAACTGCAGTCTAGACCCTCGTCAGTCATAGCTGTCATTTCCCAAGAGATGAAGGAGCTAGCCTTGCCCCAGCTCAGTAAAAGCTTCTGAGGATCCCTGCCCCCTGGCCCTGTTCCTTTGGTGGGCCCTTCTCACTCTTTGTTTACGGCCTTAGACCCTGAAGTCCCCGCAAAGAGAAAACTCCACAGAAACACCCAGGGCTCCTGGGGCCTCCCTGGACAGGGGTGAGGGAGCATGGGGGGGGGGGTCACGGATGGAGGGACAGTGAGTCCCAGAACAGGGACTGTGTCCCTCTGTCAGCTGGTGTCTCCAGGAGTGTCTGAGCGGTGCGGGTGCGCTAGGCCAGCTGGGTGTGTGTAGAGGAGAGAACTACTGTGTTTGTTGAGTGAATATGAGGGGACTTTAGGATTCAACCCTGTTTGTTCCCCAAAGGTGGATGTATGAGCGATCCTAGACGTATTTCCTAACCTAGCCCAGGATCCCTCATGCATGCTGAAGGATCGTGCTGAGAGTCCTGAGGGGGCTTCAGCTGAGACAACAGGAGGGTCCCTCATTCTCTGACCTGCGGAACAGGCCCCAGGGCATCAGCCGGGAGACTTATGGGCTGCGTGGTCTGTCTCCGCGTTAACTCAGCATCTCATCGCCCTGGAAGCCAGGCTGACCCAACTTTCCCAGTGGGACACCCTTGGCACCTCTCCCCGGGGAGGACTGGAGGTGGCTATGTAGATGGGGCCGCGCGGCGGCCGGCGTGGGGGTGGCGCTCTCTCTCGGAAAGTCCCACAGCCCCGAGCGAACAAGCGACGCTTTCTGCGCCGGGGCCTCAGCTGGCTGGCGGCCGGGGCGCACACGGTCCGGCCGGGGCGGCGTTGCCAAGGTGACCCCGCGCTGGGCAGGCTGCGGGCGGCGGCTGCGACGGCACCATGAGCGGCCGGAAGCGCAGCTTCACCTTTGGCGCCTACGGAGGGTAGGTGCGAGTGCAAGCGCCGTGCGGGACTTGCTTGGGGGGCGGTGGCCCCCCGTGGTGGGGAGGGCTGCGGAGGCTGAGGCGAGCTTCCATCCAAGTCGTGAGTGGGACGAGTGAGCTCCCGCGTGCTCTGCTGGGTGTTCACGTGCACGCGTGGGGGTGAGAGTAAGTGTGGATTGCAGTGTCTATGAACATGAGCGTGAGTGTGTGGAAGATGCCAAGATGCCTGGACGTGTGTGTGTGTGTGTGTGTGTGTGTGTGTGTGTGTGTGTGTGTGTGCGCCAACTGGGTGGGCACAGGGCTAGGAGTGCGTGGTGGGGTAGACAGTCTCAGAAGGCCTCTGCGGTCCCTCTACTGAGGCTTTGGAAGTTGGTCCCTAGGAGCCATCAGTAGCCCCCTCCTACACTGACATCCTCACCTTGCGGAAGCCAACCACCCTATACATTTCCTGCTTGACCTGGAGGCTAGGGCTGGGGGCAGAGTAGTATATGGTCCATCTTAGGGTGGCTTACCTCCTTGACCCTAAGCACCCACCTGAGGGATCCTGAGGGATCCTGAGGGATCCTGAGGGATGGGATTGTTGCCAGTAGCAGAGATTTGGCAAACCAGAGGGAGCTGGTTACACAGACTAAGCCAAGTGGTCTTTCCTGGGCCAGCCAAGGGGCTGCTGCGTGACCTTCGCCAGCCTGAACTCCTAACTCCCCGAGGGACAGGGCAGGTTTGGTGTGGTGCTGTGGGGTACAGTCAGAGCCCCATGAGGTAGCTGTGTGTAGGGGAGCTCTGGTCCAATGTGCTCTCTTCCTGGCTGCTCAGCCTCTGAGGGGACTTCCTGCAGAGGGACAGGGTGGGCAGACAGAGAAGCACATTTTGGGGGTGAGATCCTGGATGTCAAGCAAAGCTAGGCGCCTGGGCGGGGGTGGGGATGGGGGGGAGCTTCCTGGTCATGACATCCAGGGGCAGCCCAGAAGGTGAGGACAAGGTCTTCTTTGTGACCTCGGGTGAGCCTTGGTCTTCTCAGTCTTACTTTCTCCCCAGCAGGATCTACTTTGCACCCTGGCTCAGTACCCCAACCTCAGCCGCAGCAGCCCAGCTTCCTTCCCCTCTGCTCCCTGCTTGCCTCAGGCAGAAGGCAAGGGTTGTTTATTTCCCCAACAGCTGCCCAGTCCTGCGGAACCCCGCTAGGAAGGAGGGTGGGGCCCCAGTGCTCCCCCACCCCAAGGTGCCCTCTCTGAGAACAGTGGGGTGAGAAGCTGGGGAGGCCCTACCCACCCACTCTCCTCTAGGCTGGGCCTACAGGGCTCGGGGAATGCAGTCTGGGCGGGGGGTGGGGGGTGCCCATGCACTCAGGCAGGAACATGTGTTGGAGTGAGGGGAGGATTGTCTAGGTCCTCAGGTGATTGGTTCCCGGGTGGATGTGAGCTGGGACAAGGCTGTGGGACTTGGAGAGATGATCGTGGGATTCTACCATAAGCCATAGACACCTCGCTTACCTCCCAGCCTGTCCACACTCCTAGAGCCTTGCGCTGACCCTAAACTGGAGCCACACAGTCCTACTCTGCTTGGCTCAGAACTACTGACTCCACCCCTGCCAACACTTATATTCCCTGCTTCCCTGAGCCCCAGACCCCCAATCCAGCTTCTGGTCCTTACTTGCATAGCCCCAGCCCACCTACCCAGGTGTCTAAACGGACTTTAAGAGTCTGGTCACACATAGGATTTTGGAGGGCATCGGTACCTTTAGCAGCAGTGCCTCCTCAGGCCACCAGGGGGCAGGATGGAATGGAATGGGTCTGGTGTGCCCTGCAGGGCCACGACGGATGTTCCCTCATGGGCTGTCCACTTGCTGTGTTTCAGGGTGGACAAATCCTTCTCCCCGCATCAGAGTGTGTGGTGAGTACTGGGGACTCTCAGGAGCATCTGGCTACCTTGACCGCTCCCTGGGGGCACCCCAACCATTCCTACCCTCTATAATGACAAATCAGACCTACCGGCCCCTCCAGGAAGGGCATGGGAGACCTTTCCCCCAGAACCCATATATTCTCCCCACACAGTTCTTTTTGGAGCTCAGCCTCAGAGTCAGATCTTAGCTCATGCTGGCTGGGTGATCACCAGTGTTTTGCCACCTCTCTGAACCTCAGTTTTCTCATCTGGGAAATGGGGGTATAGATGTCTATTTAGTAGTGTGATGTCGGGGAACTCAGGCATGCGAACCTGGGCTGGCATGTGAGAGGCCCTCATTCAAATAGTTCCTTGCTTTCCTGTTCTCCAGTCCTTGCCCTGGTGTTGCTCCCAGCTGGGCAGGTGGTGGCCTGCCTTCTTACTGACCCCCAAACGCTCTAGTCCCATTCATACCCAGCCCCAGAGCCACCTCCTGTGTCTGAGGCCTCCCTCTCTTTGGAGGAGGTGGCATCTGCAGCTTCCCCAACACCGAGAGGTGCCAGGCAGTGGGTGGAGGTGCCGTATCACCTCGGGATTCTCACAGCACTGGGCACCTGATGCCCCACAGGCGGGCGCCTCCTGGCTTCCCTGGCACCAACATCACATGGCCCTGACAGCTGTTCCTGCAGTGGCCTCACCTCCAGAGGGAGGCCCCCCGGGTGGCTCCAGCCTCCGTTCGAGGTTCCTGCCCCTGCTGGGGGCTTCCTGGGGTCTGCACACCCCACGGTGATTCAGTTGCTCTAAGATTTCTAAGCAGCCCCCATGGGCCCAGGACCCTGGGATGCGGGAGGCGCACGGGTGTCCAGGCTGAGCTCCGGGGCTGCTTTCTCATTTCCTTTTGTTACCAGCTGTGCAGTTGGGAGCCAGTGACTCTCTCTTTCTGAGCTTTGCTCCTGATGCCATGCTGAGTCAAAGTGGTGTGTTGTGCCCAGAGCAGGGGTTAGGGTAGGGAGATGAACAGGTGAGGCAGACGGTTCCCTTGCAAGGTTTCAATCACCAATAACTGCCACTTGTCAGGTACCTGCTGTGACTGATAGGCACTTGGTATGTGTTGACCACACCACCCATCGGGGACTGTTCTCTCTAATTATGCACAGATGAGACAGAGAGTGGACAAGTGACTTGCCCAAGGTCACACAGAGTTGGGATTTGAACTTTGACCTGATGTAGAATCATAATGGGGACCAGCAGCTGCCTCCAGGCATATCTGTCTTCAGCTCTGAGTCGAGAGATCTCCAGGCCTCAGAGAGATTCTAATGGGGGCAGGTATGCAAGGCTGTCGCAGACGAGCACTCTGAACCGAGAGCTACAGACAGGGTGCCATGGTTGAGAGTAACTGACCAGCTGTCTGGCTTTGACCCTCTCAGGATGTAAGGATCTTGACACCTCAGGATGCACCTGTTACCCACAATTCCTTGCCCTGTCCCATCGGCGCTTGAGCCGCTGTCCAAGGTGTTAAGTCCGGGTGTGCCCCACCCCACCCCACCCCTGCCGCCAACCCTGACCTAGCCTACCTAGTGAGTGGCAGCCTTCTCCACAAGTCATGATCTGATCCCTGTGCTTTGCTTCTGCATTCCTCTCGAGCAGGAGTTTATTTCTCACATGGCCTGCGTCTCTGGTCACCAGGGACACTTGATTAGAACCATCATGATGTTTTGCTCATGTGTCTCCCCTGCCCTCCCCACATGCTTCCTCCAGACACCTTCCTCAGCTGCTGGGTGGTGGGGGAGGGCGCTCTTTTCTAATCCCACATCACGCCTCCCTCTCCCTGGAACGCCCCCCTGTTTATCTCACACACATTACCGATTGTTCCCTGGTTAGCAGAAAGAGTGTGGATTGGGAAGGCTGACAGGTGTGGGTGGAATCCGCCTCTGCCATGTTCTAGTTGGGGACCTTGGGCAGGTCAGTCCCCTCTCAGAGCACCGCTTGATGCTCAGCACGCTTGTTGAGTTGGAAGTTTCTACACGGCAACCTCTGTGGCATTGAACGTGTCCACGTGACTCTGAAATAGGAGGCAGGCTCTGTACTCCTCCAAGTGGGGTGTGCTGAAGTTCCTCCAGGACTTGACTTCTTATACCTGTGTGAGTCCGAGATCAGTAGGGCTCTGTTCCCTGCAGAGCTATTGTCCCACCGAGTGCCGGGTGGATATCGTGGAATGAACCTGTGATTCAGCTTCTGCAGCCCTAAGAGCCCAGCTATCCTGGTGTAGGGGCTGGGCATTTAAGGTCGGTCCAGACAGGGGCAGGAAGATAAAAGGTATTAGGGCAGCTGGTGGACTTGCTCATGGCAGAGGCTTCTGGGAAAAACTGTGAGAAAAAGCAGTTGATTCACCCGTAAAACTAGGAGCCTTGGAGGCAGAGGCAGAGCCCAACAGAGAGGGTGCTGATGATTCTGGTGGCCTCGGTCAGTCATGACATAGGCCTGAGAGAAGACCTCTGTTTCACAGGTCACAGTTTAGCCAGAGTATGGTAAAGGTCATGCAGCTGGTGGAGGCTGGATTTGAATCCAGCTCCCTTTCTTCCTGGAGAGGGGATCTTGGTCAGGCATGGAAACTCCAGAAACAGGAGTCTGGCTGTGGGAAGGGTAGAGAGAGGCAAGTGACCCCCAAGTACCCCCAAAACAGGAGCCAGTGCTGAGTGTTCCATAGGGAGGGCTCACCTGCCACCGAGATGTGTCCCCTCAACACTGTGCAGGCCCTGGGTTCCCCTTGGATTATTTTATTCTGGAGCAGACTTCCATTCCCACTTTACAGATGAGGAAACAGACTCAGAGGACTAGTGGCTGACCCAGGGCAGGAAGTCAGCGACTGAGGAATGAGGCCTGTCAGTTCAAACAGTCTTCCAGATGCAGGAATTGAGAGGCGGCCTGAGGTGGTGGCCCCTGTCCTCAGGAGGCTCCTTCAGCCCTCAGACAGCCAGAGCTCTTGGGGCCTGGTACTGCTGCAGGAGGCACAGGCTGGCCTCATTAGCTCTGAAATGCCAAGCAGGTACAGCCCGCTGGGCCACCTCATCTATTATGCATCTGGTGGGCAGGCCCCCGGTGGGCAGCGGGGCAGAGCCCAGGCCGGAGCCAGCAGCTGCTTCCTGAGCCCACACCTGCTCCCAGTTCTGGGCAGGGGCCTTCTGGGGCAAACACCAAGGCTGGGCTGGCCAAGGCAATGCCATCTCTTCCAGCTAAGCTAGAGTGGGGAATCCCACTGGGCACGGGGGCAAGAACACATTCCAGCAGCCACTTCTGAGAGGGCCCTAAGTTCCTAGACCTGGATGGGCAGAGGGGGCTGATGTAGTCTGAGGTGTGCATGTACTCTCCTGCTGGCCCAGAACCACGGAGGAGTGGAGCCGCGATTATTTACCATGTATTCACTTGGCCTCAAGCGACTCTTGTGTACCTACTATGTGTGGACAGGTTTCCAAGAACTGAGAATCAGCAACAGCCATTTGAACACCTACTATGTGCGAGGAGTTTGCAGCAACCACTAAGTACCTACTGTGTGCCGGCAGGGTTCCAGGTGCTGGAGTTAGTGAGCCATGAGACAGGCTGACCTTTCTCCTGAGACAGCTATGCTTGGCCAGAGCGGGCTGTACTTCTCTGGGCCTTGGAATCCTCATTTGGGAAATGAATAGGGAAGAGGATTGTAAGTAGACAGAAACTGGCCTCTGATCCTTGTACTGAAGTCTGAAGCAGGCTTACAGGTGAAGGAGGAAGCCAGCTGCTTGGGGCTGTGCCACCACCCTTCACACAGGTAGACACATTGCTTCGGCCCCGTGACTCCATGAACCATGTGTGTTCCTGGGCCAGGAGGAAGCTGAGGCCAGGAGAAGAAGTCCTGAAAGGTTTTTAGAAGATCTAGTGTTTAGACTCTTGAGGAAAGGTGGAGCCGAGAAGAGCTGGGGTATCCAGAGAGCAGCAGATGCAAAGGTCCTGAGGCAAGAATGAGCTCAATCCGTTCTGTAATGGTGAGGAGCCAGGTGTCCGGAGGACTGAGGGAGTGTAAGGTCCGAGGTTGGGAGAGGCTTGGACTGTGGGAGTTCTACAGGTAGGATGGGAGTTTAGGTATGTCAGCCACTGACCTGTGGAAGCACTGAGTCTCAAGTGCCTGGCTTCACGGAGTCTTAGAGATTGCAGGCTTCACGGAGTCTTAGAGATTGCAGGCTTCATGGAGTCTTAGAGATTGCAGGCCTCCTGGAGTCTTTGGAGGTGGAAGAGACTTTGAAGTACCTCTCACGGCCTTCCACTTGGCAAGGAACCGCTGCATTCTCATGACCCTTTAGAGTGTTAGAAGTGATTGGGGGGCTTGTAGAAAAGCACAGCCCTACTTTCAGGGACTTCATGGACCTCTTGAGTCCCTTGTACCTCAGTTGAACCCTTCAACTCCTTTGTATTTTTTATTACATTTATTTATTTGTGTGTGTGTGGGGGGGTGCAAAGTGCCACAGCTTTCAGTAACCAATTCTCTCCTTCTACCAGATGGGTCCTAGAGACAGAACTCTGGTTTTCATGCTTGGCCGCAAGCACCCTTAGCCCTCCTATCACGCCTTCTTGAATATTCCCAGTGACGGGTGACTCCCTGCCCTTGAAGTGGCTCATTGCATTGTTGAGCAGTTTAGATGGGTATCAGAGGGTCTTCTTTTCAGCTTCCTGAGCCTGTACGTGTTCTGGGGTCCCCCCAATGCACACACACAGACCTTCAGAGAAGGGCGCTCTCTGAGGCTGCTCTTCCTGGTCAGTGTTGTATGTCTGTGTCCCGGGCTCCCATTTCATCCTGCAGCTCACTTACCGCTGCCCTGAAGCCACAGTCACTTGATGGGGCCTCAGAGAGACACACACTCTCTGCCAGGACACTTCTTTGTAGATGCAGGAGACAAGAGTCAGGTCCCTTCCAGGTGGGCTTTGGTCCTGGACTGTTGTGGTTTTGCAATGTGGCCTAGGGAAGTGATTGCCAAGAACCCCATGCACGTCACCCGCACCATGAAGCTGGGTTGTTTTTTTTTTTGCGGGTGTGTGTGTGTGTGTGTGTGTGTGTGTGTGTGTGTGTGTGTGTGCTTTGCCTGCCCGTGTGACTGTGCACTATGTACATATAGTGTACACAGAGGAAAGAGGACAGTATCAGATGGTTGTGAGCTACCTTGTGGATGCTGGGAATTGAACCCAGATCCTTTGGAAGAGCAGTCAGTGCTCTTAACCACTGAGCCATCTCTCTAGCCCTGAAGCTGGGGTTCTTGTTCAAGGTTCCTGGTTTTTCTTGCTTGGCCCTACATCCTGCTGATGTTCAGGCTTCCCCTTCTGTCAGGAAAGATCTGAACTCCACAGTTAGGCAGACCCAGGTTCAAATGCCCACTCTGGTTTCCACTCACCTACTGTATGGCCTTTCCCATTATCCATACCATGTCAGCAGTACTGCTTAGAAATGACTCTACTGTGGGTCTTCAGGGATGTTTCCTGCCTCGTGAGTATTTGCACTGAAAAAAAAAAAAAGACTCATTAATCCACAGAGACTAAGTGTTGTGTGCCTGAGCAGTTGGGGTGAGTGGATGATTGAGGAGGGTGCCCTCTTGGTGTCTTAGGGCCCAGGGTTTTATGAAAGATCATTGCCCAAGTAGTCCAATTCTTGTACTAAGGTGGGGAACTCCCCGAGGGCCAAAGCTTGTGCAAACCAGGGGGCAGGGTGGTGTGCAGTGGAGACAGCAAAGAGGCCATGCCTCTTGGAGTTTCTCAGTCCAGAGAGTAAAAGGATGAGGCCATACTAAAAGTACAGGCCATCATGGCAGAGAAATCAAGGCGGCAGGAGCTTGAAGTGGATGTTCACATCCCACCCACAATCAGGAAACAGAGCTGTGAATGCCTGGTGTCAGCTTGCTTTCTCTACTTAGACAGATACCAGCCAGGGAATTGCCACCCACAGTAAGCACTCTTCCCATCCAATCAAAACAATCCCCGCAGGCATGTGCGGTGATGCTGGATTCTATCAAGTTGACTGTGTGACTAACCATCTCACTACAGTGACCCAACATAGAAATGGGCTGCATGGCATTGTGCATGTGTGAGACGGAGGGGTGGGGAGACGGAGATTGTGTCTGGTAGGGAGTGAGCCCCATGCAAGAGAATATTCTAGAGATCATGGTGGGGAAGAGCAGATGGCATGTGTCGGGCACTGAGGGCAGCAGAGTTACCCACCAGGCCATGTGTCTGACCTCCTTTAGGGGACTCTGGAGTCTCTGAACCCCCAAACTAGGACTTATCCTGAACTTATCCTCTTTGAAGCTGCATTGTTCCTTGGGGCTTTGGAGCCCAGTACCCTGATGGTGCTCAGTGCAGGTTGAGCCCTACACCCTGGATTCTGGGCCTGGATTGTGGCTGTCTGGATTTAGCAAGCTAGGGAGCTGCTCTGGACTGCAGTTTCCCCCCTTGTTAGGTCTTTGTGTGTGTGTGTGTGTGTGTGTGTGTGTGTGTGTGTGTGTGTGTGTGTGTGTTTTCGGTTTTTTGAGACAGGGTTTCTAGTAGCTTTGCGCCTTTCCTGGAACTCACTTGGTAGTCCAGGCTGGCCTCGAACTCACAGAGATCCGCCTGGCTCTGCCTCCCAAGTGCTGGGATTAAAGGCGTGCGCCACCACCGCCCAGCTTGTTTTGTTTTTTTGAGACAAGGTTTCTCTGTGTAGCTTTGTGCCTTTCCTGGAATTCACCTGGTAGTCCAGGCTGGCCTCGAACTCACAGAGACCCGCCTGCCTCTGCCTCCCGAGTGCTGCACCACCACCGCCCGGCCCTTGTTAGGTCTTTAAGCTGCAGAGATGGAGGGAGAGAGAGAGAGAGAGAGGGGAACACGAATCCTAAATGGTCTTATAATAAAAACCTGGAGCCAGATATTGGGGTAAATGCTGAAAGATCAGAGAGACAAAGGGACAAGCCACTAGAGAAACTTCTCACCACTACTGAATCCTCAGGCCGAATGGAAGGCGAGATCCTGTCTCCATGAATCCTCTGACTGAAAGCTTCTGAGTCCTCAGCCAAAAACTCTTGAGTTCCTGTCTCCTCATGCCTTACATGCCTTTCTCTGCCCAGCCATTTCACTTCCTTCCTAGTGCTGGGATTAATGGCGTGTGTGTTTCCCAAATACTGGTAGCAAAGGCATGAGATCTCAAGTGCTGGGATTAAAGGTTTGTGACTCCCAAGTACTGGGATTAAAGGTGTGTGCCACCACTGCCTGGCTCTGTTTCTCTCCTAGACTCAATCAATCTCATGTAGTCCAGGGTGACTTTGAATTTACAGAGATCCAGATGGATCTCTGCCTCCCAAGTGCTAGGATTAAAGGTGTGTGCCACCACTGCTTGGCCTCTTTGTTTAATATAGTGGCTGGCTCTGTCCTCTGATCCTCAGGCAAGCTTTATTTGATACACAATATCAACACGAGAGAGAGGGGGAGAGAGAGGGAGAGGGAGAGAGAGAGAGAGATTAACAAAGGAACAAACCAAGACCCAGGGAAGAAGCAAGGTCACGTCAAGCCACCACACACAAGTCCAGGCTTGCTGTATCTCTTGCCCAGACCCCAGGCAGATCCTGAATGAGAAAGACTACAGAATGGGTAAGTTGTTTGGGACCCTGGCAAGAGTTGGCTAAAAAGAGTTCCACAAGGCAGTATGCACCAAGGACCCACTTAGGGACTAGCACAGAGCTGACCCTGACCACTGTGCTACTATAGTTACTCCACTGTCACTGAATGCACAGCAGGTCAGTCTTCTTGGTGTCATGGAGGCCTCTGCCTGCAGATGAGGAGACTGTCCCCAGTTCCCCATGTGAATGAACACGCTACCTACTGGTGCCCTGGCACTGGCCCACACAGGCTGGCCACCTCAGCTGACGACTCTGCGGAGACCCTCACCTGAGTTCTGCTTTCTTCCTCTATGCCGTGGATGTATGGAATTCCCTCTTCAGAGTCAGTGAGGTGGGAGGACATGCTGGAGGGAAGCCTCCCTGGTGACCCTAGTGGCCCTGGTGACATGTGGATGTATCCCTTCTCAGAGGGTTTTTTTTTTTTTTTTAATTCTCCATAAAACAAAGGTCGTCCCCAATTACAGTCTCTGCTAGCGAGGCCACAGCAGGGCTAGCTTATTTGTCCTGGCCTGGCTCTTTGCTGTGTGGGTTTGGTCTAGAGGCTTGCCTTTGTCTGAATCTGTTTATGCCCATAATAAATACATAAATGGGGATCTAGTCACCATGGAGGTGTCCTTCAAGGCTTTATTCTTTTCTTTCATTCCTTTTTGTTGTTTTGAGACAGGGTCTCTCTGTTTAATCCTGGTTGTCCTGGGACTCTATGTAGACCAGGCTGGCTTCAAACTCACAGAGATCCTCCTGCCTCTGTCTCCCAAGTGTTGAGATTAAAGGCATGCGCTACCACGCCAGACCCTGTAAGGCTTTTTATTAGCTATTTGCTCATTTAGCAAATACTTTCCGGGCTCATGTCCTGGGCCAGTTGTTATCTGAGCTGCAGTTTGCAGGGAGCCAGATGAATGAGGTCCCTGGCCTCCCACAGCTTCCTTCCAGTTGAGGTGGGGACTGGGCATAAGATGAGCTAAGGGACCAATGAGGTGATTTCAAATGGGTAATGTGGCCTACAAAAGGAGTCTGCCTTGGAAGGATACTTGGGTGGCCCCAGGGACTGATGGGAATGTCTGTTGTGGGAAGAGTGGTCCAGGCAGCAGAGGCGCTGTTTTAGGATCGAGAAACAAGAGAGTTGATGTTCCTGTCTCTTTCCTCAGCCAGCCTGGTGTCAGTCCTCTGCCTTCTTCCACCAGCTGCCCATGAGGCCAGAGGTTCCTTGAGGCCTCTTACACAGGTGCCCATGTGCCCAGGCACCTCCAAGTTCACCCTCACTGGCTGGTCAGGTAGACAGATGCGTGGTGAACACAGGATCACATGAATACACCTAACAAGCTGGGTGTCCAGTGGGTCACACTGTGCGCTGAGTGAATTCTGGTAACAAGGTTCTGTGGGCTTGGTCCAAGCTTTTGAGGCATGCTGGTTCGTGGGGCACCTCTCCTGGTTTGGTAGGGACTTCAGGGGAGGCTGGGGAAGGGTAGAGCATATGAGATTCTATTGCAAGTGGGAACGAACAGGGTGTGTGTAAAGGCCTGGAGTTGTAAAGTGTCCCAGGGACTTGGGAGCTGCAGGGGCTGGGGAGGGAGGACCAGACTGAAGGGGAGATGGGGGCCACGTGAGACAGCACATCTTCATTCTCACGCAGAGTGAAGCCATTAGGCAGGTGGGTGGCACAATCCCATCCAAGTACACTGGCACGCAAGCCCACGCACACCCCAGACACAAGAGCGTTCTCTGCCACCTCTACTTCCTGTCATACATACCCAGACACTTCCCACCTATGCTGCAGCCTGCCCCCCCCCTCTGCTCGCTGCAGGGAACCCAGTACTCAGAAGGGACAGACACACCCACAGCAACCTGGGGCCCAGCCCCTGTACGTGAGGTGGCTGACTACCAGAGAACTTTCCCATGAGCCTGCAGGGTGGAGCTGCTGCCACCCCTGCACATTGGAGGAAACTGAGGCTCCTCCACACATGGACCACACACACAGATCTTGACACAGCCAGGAACTGAACTTGGGGCCCTAAGATCTCCAGTTCTTTTCTCAGCCCCCTACCCTCTGACTCTGGTACCTGCAGGTGGAACCGCTCTGCTGTTCTCCCTGAGACGGGCACAGGTGACTTTCAAGGCCAAAGTCTTCCACAAACAAGTCGATTGACACAAAGTTATTCAGAGCTCAGGGAGGGGGCTGGGCCAGCCCGTACCCACCTGCCAGGTGACCGGGAGGTTTCTGAGGTGGGACTGGGGTGTAGTGGGGCAAACGTGCAGCTGGTGGCCAGCTGGGCACAGAGCCTGTGTTTGCATTTACAAATGAGATAGACAGCGTTGGCTTCCTGAACACTGGTGTCACACCAGTGTCCTTCCTCAACCCTCAGGGAAAGAGTGTGGTATGCCAGGGAGGTGAGTTTCCGGCTCTTCCTTCCTGGCTCTGGGCTCCAATCTCCCTAGGTCAGCTTCTCCCTCTTCTGGTGACTGGAGAAGGCAAAGGAGCCAGGTTCTAGCAGTCTGAATAAATGCTCAGTTTCCCTTTGTCTTTATTTTTTTTCTTTTATCCATTATTTGCCAAATACTTCCTTCACATCCTTTTTATCTACAGTGTAATAATCTGTAATTTTGCTGGGTGGTGGTGGAGGTGGCGCACACCTTTACTCCCAGTACTTGGGAGGCAGAGGCAGGAGAATCTCTGAGTTTGAGGCCAGTCTGGTCTACAGAGTGAGTTCCAGGACAGCCAGGGCTACACAGAGAAACCCTGTCTCAAAAATACAAAAAACAAACAAATAAACAAACAATCTGCAATTTCTTGTGGATCCATTAACTTTTCTGCATCTATATCTATAGTTCCAAACCCATATTTGTCTTCTGTGGCTGTGATGACCTCTACTTGGTCCAAACGGTCTAAGCCCAGGTCTTGACAATCTATCGAGCCTTCTCCTGGGTCTGTCTTGTCTCAGAGTTTCAAGACGTACAGAGGCCGATCCTCAGTTCTGTCTAACGTCAAAGCTGGAGTGTCATTACTCTGTCAGTATACACGGGGAACCTTCTGTGCACCTGCCTGAGGATCAAGCTCACTGCATTGCCTTGGACCTCATCCATTCCCAGAGGCTCGAAGTGGTGCCAAGTGCCTGGGCCAGCCAGTATGGAAACCCCAGGCACTAGCTTGAAGGTTGCATGCAAGGGGTGGACACAAAGGACTGGAGTCACCATGGCTCCTCTGTTTTCTTCCTTCCTTCCTTCCTTCCTTCCTTCCTTCCTTCCTTCCTTCCTTTCTTTTTTAAAAAGATTTATTTATTTATTATGTACACACAAGTGGGCGCCAGATCTCATTACAGATGGTTGTGAGCCACCATGTGGGTGCTGGGAATTGAACTCAGGACCTCTGGAAGAGCAGTTGGTGCTCTTAACCTCTGAGCCATCTCTCCAGGCCCTACTCCTCTGTTTTCTTTTCTTTTTTCTTTTTTCTTTTGGTTTTTCGAGACAGGGTTTCTCTGTGTAGCTTTGCGCCTTTTCCTGGAACTCACTTGGTAGCCCAGGCTGGCCTCGAACTCACAGAGATCCGCCTGGCTCTGCCTCCTGAGTGCTGGGATTAGAGGCGTGCGCCACCACCGCCCGGCTCTCCTCTGTTTTCTTAAAAGACCGGGTTGGGACCAGGGAGATGGCTTAGCTGGTGAAGGGCCCTGCCTCCAAGCCTGATAACCTAAGGTTGACCCCTAGAATCCACATGGTGGAAGACAAGAACCAACTCCCCCAAGTTGTCCTCTGACCTCTCTCCATGTGCTTGATGGCATGTGCTCCCCCAAGTAAACAAATGTTTTGTGTTTTGTTTTTAGAAAGGAAGGTGCTTGGTGGGGTGGCGTGCATCTTTAATTCCAGCAGGCAAATCCCTGTGAGTTTAAGGCAGCCTGGTTTACATAGTGAGTTTCAGGCTAGCTAGGCTACAGTGTGAGACACCATGTTAATCAATCACCATCAGTCAATCCGTATAAAAAAGGTGGGGTCTAGGGCTGGAGAAGTGGCTCAGAGGTTAAGAGCACTGGCTGCTGTTCCTGAGTTCAGTTCTCAGCAACCCCATCATGGCTCACAGCCATCTATAATGAGATCTGGTGCCTTCTTTTGGTGTGCAGGCATACATGCAGACAGAATGTTGTATACATAATAATAAATAAATAAATAAATCTTTTTTTAAAAAAGGCAGAGTCTAATTGCCACCCAGCCTGTGAGCCTCTTCCTCAGACTTCCAAGGACCTGGGCCTACATATGGGCTGTCAGGGTTTTTTATTTTATTTTATTTTATTTTTTTATTTTTTATTTTTTGGTTTTTCGAGACAGGGATTCTCTGTGTAGCTTTGCACCTTTCCTAGAACTCGCTTTGGAGACCAGGCTGGCCTCAAACTCACAGAGATCCGCCTGGCTCTGCCTCCCGAGTGCTGGGATTAAAGGCGTGCGCCACCACCGCCCAGCTAGGGTTTTTTATTTTAAAAAATTTTTTTAGCCAGGTGGTGATGGCACATGCCTTTAATCCCAGCACTCGGGAGGCAGAGCCAGGCCGATCTCTGAGTTCCAGGCCAGCCTGGTCTACAAAGTGAGTTCCAGGAAAGGCACAAAGCTACACAGAGAAACCCTGTCTTGAAAAACAAAACAAAACAAAAACAATAAACCCCTCCCAAAAAAAATAAAATAAATAAAATTGAAAGTAGGCCGGGTGGTAGTGGCGCACGCCTTTTATCCCAGTACTTGGGAGGCAGAGCCAGGCAGATCTCTGTGAGTTCCAAGACAGCCTGGTCTACAGAGCGAGTTCCAGGATAGCCAGGCTACACAGAGAAACCCTGTCTTGACAACCCCACCCCCCCCAAAAAAAATTGAAAGTAGAAAAGTGTGTCACAGAAAAAGGCAGAAGCTGCCACTGTCCTACTTCTTAGACACAAGCTGTGGAGATGTTCACATGTAGTTTTGATTTTTTATGAAAGATGGCAAATTTTTGTTGCAACTTACCTTTCTAATTTCCTCCCTCCCTCCCTCCCTCCCTCCCTCCCTCCCTCCCTCCCTTCTTTCTTTCTTTCTTTCTTTCTTTCTTTCTTTCTTTCTTTCTTTCTTTCTTCCTTCCTTCCTTCCTTTGAGACAGAGTTTTTGTAGTCCTGGAGCTCATTATGTAAACCTGACCCTAAACTCCCAAAGGTCTATCTGCCTTGGCTTCCCAAGTGCTGGAATTTAAAGGCATGCACCACCATGCCAGACCCAGTTTGCTTTATTTACTTAATGTGCCCCAAACCATTGGGACCAGAGACCTCTGTTATCCCTGCCGCCTGTTAGTTCACACTTTGTAGGTACCTTGAACTACTTTCCAGTATCATTTTATTGTGGTGGTGAGGACCAAACCCAGGGCTGCACACATGCTAGACAAATACTTTATCCCTGAGCTACATGCCCAGCCTTTGCACATTTATTTAGGGTCATTGTCTCACTAAGTTGCCCAGGCTAGCCTGGAACTTTCCATCCTGTCTCAGCCTTTAGAATGATGGGTATAGGCTTTGACCATCAGACTTGGCAATGTTTTAGTTTTTGCGATGCTTTGGATGAACTCAGAGCCATGTGAGTGTTCTGCTGCTGGATTCGTTCTCAGCGCACCAGCTTCCTTTAACGGGTGCTGAGGAACCTTCCAGACTTTAACTCTTGCAAACTCCACTGGCAATGAGTTGCCGGACCCCTGTGCATCCTTGCGTGTGTTTATAGAGGAGAAAGCAGAAACTGAGTCTCCAGGCCAAAGCGTGTATCTTTTGCTCTCGGCTAGGAGATGGATAACATTGCCTGAAATACTGTGGTTGTATCCTTTTTGCCCTGGTGCATCTAGGGAAATCCTGGAAGCTATGGGGATTTATCCACTGCCCCATCCCTGGGATCCTGAGCAGCTAGCGGGGGCCCCTTGGAAGCCCGACCCAGGCTTCTCTCTACACCTTCAGCTGCAATCCAGTGCTGCCCCGCCTTGGCTTCCAGGGGACCAATCCCCCACACAGCTGGCTGTCTCACTGCTCATATTTACCTTCTGGAACAGAGATGGTCTGTTGTCAGCAAAGAAAAAAAGAAAGACAGAGAAGGGAAGGTTCAAGATTAGCATTTACCACGAATGTTCTGTGTGTAAACTTATGAATCCTCACAGACTAACATTGTTATTATCCTTCCTTTTAAATCTAAATGTGTGTGTGTGTGTGTGTGTGTGTGTGTGTGTGTGTGTGTGTGTATGTGTGTGTGTGTGTGTATGTGTGTGCATGCGCACACTCATGCAGTGGAGATGGAACCCAGGGCTACGTACACAATGGGCAAGCCCTGTGCCACTAAGCTAATTCCACAGCTCTTCTTCCTGATTTGCTTGTTTGTTTTGTTTTGTTTTTTTAAGATTTATTTACTTTATGCTGGGTGGTGGTGGCACGTACCTTTAATCCCAGACCTCAGGAGGCAGAGACAGCTGGATCTCTGTGAGTTCCAGGCCAGCCTGGTCTACAGAGTGAGTTCCAGGATAGTCAGGAATAAACAAAGAGATTCTGTCTAAAAAAAAACCAAAAAGCAAAAAAATACTTTATTTCTATTTTATGTGAATGCGTGCTTGTCTGTCTGTCTGTATGTGTGCCATGTATGTGCAGTACCTCTGGAGGCTGAAAGAGGATGTCAGATCCCCTGGAACTAGAGTCACAGACAGTTGTGAGCCAACATGTGGGTGCTGGGAATTGAGCCTGGGTCCTCTGCAAGAGCAGTCAGCGCTCTAACCACTGAGCTGTCTCTCCAGCCCCTCTTCATTCTGATTTTATAGATGAGGAAACATAGGCTCTGGGAGGTTGGGTAACTTTTCCAAGGTTACAAAGTTGTTACAAAGCTTTTCCAAGGTTACAAAGTGTCAGACTTAGGACTAAAATGTGGGTAGCTCCATCTTAGGGCCTACTCTGTGACCTATACTGCCTCTGCAGGCAGAAAGAAGTTCATAAATCATAAAGTGCCTACTGTATACTCAATTCTAGGCTAGTCAGAATGTACATATGGCATCTAATTAATTACAAATAACAACCCTGCCAAGTAGGTGTTTATTATCCCATTTTTCAGACAAAAAAACTGAGGCCTGGGTCAGAGAAGCGCCTCTGAGGGGTTTAAGGTCTTCTCAGTGAAAGGTTTCCTTCTGGGTTTTGATTCCAAACAGCCCTTGGCTTAGTCCCTGTCCTCCCATTCACACCCAGCTGTGCTTCAGGATTGTCTAGCCCGAGACCCAATGTCCAATGTCAAAGCCCATGTTCAGAGAGAGGTGGCAGTCACACACCTACGTACCCAGATCGTCAGAGACAGAACCAGGGCTCGCCCTTGCCATCTTTGGTCAGGAGACGATGACCTTCTCCTTCTCCTGAGGTTTCTGTCCCAGCTTGGAGCCCTCAAGGTGGTGAACCTGACCTTTAGTAGGGCTGGTGCAGAGGGGGAGGGGTGCGTTAAACAAGGCCTCAGTCGTGGGGGTGTGAGCATCTTGCTGGTGAAATCAGAGGAGTCCTGGGCACAGCTAGAGAATCTGGGTATCAGTATGGATTTGCTGGGGGGAGTGTCACCCACTGGGGGAGGGGGTCACCCACCCTCACCCCCTGCCAACACCCAACACCATTGTCTGGCTCAGAGCAGGCGGCAAACCACGTGCTTTGGGTAAACGACCAAGCGTAGGAATGAAGGACATGGGGACGGGGGTGGGGGGGTTGGGGGGGTGGGGTGCGTAGGGCACTGATGGGCTGAGTGAGCACAGGAATGCTAGGAGCTTGGAGAAGGGGGACCCCCTGGGCTGCAGAGGCTGATTAGGACAATAGGTCAAGGGTGGGGTGGGGTGACACAGAGACTGTAGGCCGCTATGGAACTCAGTGGCCTGTGGGTGCTGGAAAGGGCACTCTGGCCACTCTTGCTCTGTGTCTAGGGTGGGGGTGGCAGGCCCATCTGAGAGAGCTGGCACACGGCGCTCTGTGCTATGGCAGTGTAGGCAAGGACTAGAAATAGAAAGTGTGAGCTTCGGGTGTCACCATGGGCAAGTCCCTGTCTTCCTGCCGGGGCTGCGGTTTTCTTCCAAGTACAGCATGGATTGTGTTACCTGCCAGTGGATTTCTGGGTAGCTGGTACCGAGGTCCTGGGGGAAGGCTGGTGGTGTGTTAATTAGAAGGTGCCTGGCTGCATTAGCAGATGTCCCCAGCAGGAAAAGTCCCAAGCTGGGTCTTCTCACATGCCTTCTCCTACACTGTGAGAGCCAGAGTGCTTGCCTCAGGACCAGGGGAGCTGGGAGAGTCAGGCCACCTGAGCCAGCACCCCAGGTTGGGGCCAGCCCATGACCTCCTCTCTGGCTTGCCAACCTGCTGTTTGCTCAGGAGGCCACGGCCTGGCCCAGCTCCGGGATCCGGGTATCTGGGCTCCCAGCCAGCACATGGTGAGGGCCCCACATGCCACCTTCCTGCCCACTAGTGGCCCCGGCCTGGAGTAGAAGGCCTCTTATCTGCATGCTCCATGGGGTCCTGGCAGCTGTAGCCCCAAGCCCATCTTAAGACATTTTGGGGGGATCTGGACTCATCTCCAAAATGGGTGGTGGCAGCAGTGACCTCATTAGGGGGTGTTGTTTTAAGGACTAAATGACATCACTGTCAACAGCAGCTCTTGGCCCCTCCCCACAGCCTCATGCTCCCTTCCAGTTGCTATGAGGTCAGAGGTACCTAAGACCTAAGGATCCAGGCGTAGAATAACTCAGGCCTATGTCTGGCTGCCTAGACTCCTGCCTCCACCTGGACAGAAGCCCCCTACCCACCCACCCCCAACTCCCCACACCTTGCTTTGAAACCTGTTCACCTGGCTGTGCCTAGCCACATTTCCTGGTACCTGGGCACAGGCAGGGATGGGCAGGCAGGGCATGGGGCATGGAGGAGGGCTGTGCCAGATGGCTGAGCTTCGAAAACAATGGGCCTCTGTGCCCCCTGGGAGGGGGCAGATCTCAGGCAGCCATTTGGCTTCCATTCTATAATAGAGCCCTCTTAGACTCAAAGCCCCAGGCCAGTGCTGGGAGACTGGGGCTCTGGAGGGCACGCCCCCCCCAAACCCCATCCTCACTGGGAGATCTGTGCCCTTTTTCCCACCAGGTGGGTAGAAGCACTTGGCGGGCAACCTCTGTCCCCAGTCTCTGCTGGCAGGCACAGGCTGGCAGGCACCCCTTAGGCCTCTGTCCCTGGCTAGCTCTGCCTGCCTAAGCCTTCATAAGCTGGCACGTTCTCCCAACGACTGTATCTGGTTGCCCATGTGTGTGCCAGGTGGGTGTCCTCAGGACAGGACAGGCAGAGGAGCACGAGAGGTGGAGGCTGGGAAGGAAAGTCAGCAGGGGCCAGATGCACTGGGGCCTCCATGTTTTTGGAACGCCCGTGTCGGCTTGACTCCCCTTCTGGTGCTTGGCATCAGCGTCCTCCAGGCTTCTAGGCAGTCCTTCACAGAAAGCCCCTCAGCTCCCACTCTGTAGATTCAAGAAAAGACGGGGCTCTCCGGCCGCTCTACATTCTCACAGAAGGAATGTACCCTGGCGAAGTGTGCCGTCACTTATCCTCAGCCTGCCCTAATACGTCCAACACCCCTCATGTTCAAACCTGGCTTGGACCCTGCTGTTTTGCAGGGCAAGACCTCATGAAGCATCAGAGCCCTGAAGGGTGTGTTGTGGGGGAGCTTAGATTTTCATCTCTGATCTGCTGTCGAATGCTGGGCCACCTTCACATGGTTCCTTGACCTCCCCAAGCCTCAGTTTGCCTTTCTGGGCATGAGGAGCCTGGGCCAGAGCCTTATCTGCCAGCTTAGTTGTTCAGTTCCGGTGAGAGTCCCAGGAGAGCCGATAAAGCAAAGGATAAAGAAAAGAAGCCTTTGAAAAGCTCAGAGCCTGCACCCCGCCCCCCAGGTGTGATTATTATTGTTACCTTGATTCAGTGATAAGTGCGATGCAGAACAGTTGCCAAGAAACCAGGAGCTGTCTGCAGCAGCTTCCAGCTGGCCCACTCAGGAACTGGGCCCTGTACCCTAGACCCCTGCCTGACTCTTTCTCAGGGAAAGATGGACACCACCAAGAGGTGAGGAAGCTGGGCCAACCGGCTGGTGACCAGGGAGCTGCAGGAGCTGAAGGTCACTCTCAAGTGTGCCTGGCCCAGGCTCCCAGGTTAGCTCTCCCTATGACGTTTGGCAAGTCACCTCTTATGTGGCTGCCACCTGTTCGTATGTCAAGGATGTGCCCAGTGCAGACAGGGCAAGCTTGGAGCCAAGAAGGCCATAACAATGTCCGCAGAAGTCCAGGGCTGGGGTGGAAAGTCGCTGTGGGCAGGCCAGTCGATAAGATGAGGAGCCTGTGTGGTGGACAGCTGGGACATACGTAGTGGAGTCAGACCCCAGCCTTGCCCTTTCTTTGCTGTGTGATCTTGGGCTGGTTAGAGAAAGTCTCTGTGCTTCTGTGTTTTCATCTGGACAAAAGTGTGATGAAGTCACACCTCAAAAAGCCATTGTGGGGTGGGGGGCGGGGGACAGGGGGCATCAAGATGGCTCAGTAGGTAAAGGCGCTTGTCACCAAGCCTGAGGACCTAAGTTTGATTTCTGGAACTCACGTGGTGAAGGAGAGAACCAACTCCTGTGAGTTGTCCTCTGCACACATTGTAGTTAGCATACATGCACACGCACATACGCACACATGCACACAAGCACACACACATATGCACACACGCACACACAGTACGCATACGTACACACACACACACACACACACACACACACACACACACACACACACGTATGCATACGTGCACACATGCAGGGCATCTGGCAGGGTGGGCCCCTTACCCCGGCTGCAGGAGTATGAAGAGTGGGGGATTCTTTTAACTGGGCTAGGCCTGAGGGTCAGGAAGGGTTTTGGAAAAGTGGGAAGGGGACAAGATTTAAGGGACCTCCTCCCGTGTAAACAGAATGACAGAGATGAGGATGGGACAGATGAGACGGGAGGGACCTAGAAGGCCAAGTTCATGTAGGTGGCGGGAGGTGTGCGGAGGCCAGGGCTGCAGGGAGTGAGGCTGGAGAGGAGCAGGAATGTCTGAGCAGAAGGCAGAGTTGAGGGGAGGGGGAGGAGAGGCTAAGTCTGTTGCTTCGAATTGTTAAATGAACAGCTGCTATTTGCTAAGAAGCTCTGTCATGTGGGGTTAAAGGGATACTTCTTCACCCAGATCCCTGGGAGTCTTATGGTCTTGGACTCACTGAATGTGACCTTCGGCAAGCACTCAATCTTGCAAGGTTTTAGTTTCTTCTCTCAAAAATTAAGGACCCCAGCTGGTAAGAGGGCTCAGCAGGCAAAGTTGCTTGCCGCCAAGCTTGAGGACCTGAGTTTGATCCCTGGGGCTGTGCTGTGGTGGAGAGAGAGAGCCAATTCCTCTGGGTTGTCCTCTTTCTTATTGTCATCCCTGTGCCGACCCTGCTGCCGGTACTGGCATCTCTTCAACGGTCAACAGGGTGTGATTAGCAGTGCTCAGCCCTTAGGCTGGGATGGCTCTGTGAGGACTGGTCCCTCAGGGTTGGCCACACGTTAAGAAGTTCAGATCTTGACTTTGGGGGCCTCAAACTAGGGTGCAGACGCCTGCTCTGTACGCCTTTCTGGTCCTGTTTCCTCGTCTAGGAAGTAGGCAGTTTGAAAGCACTACCTTGTTAGGCTGGAAGGCTTTTGTTACGATTGTCATTCCACCCATCAGGACTGAGGACAGAATGTCCTCTACCCCAGTCCCACCCCGCCCTTTCCCAGTCCTTTAGGACCCAGCTGAGGAGTTGCCTAGCTGGGGGAGGGCCAGGACTGTGGTCAATAGAGAGGAGGGAGCCCAGAGCAGGGAGGTGAGGGGTGGAGGTGGGGGGGGGGTTAAGTACAGGATGAGGGTCCTATAAAGGAGCTGAAGTATCCCCCCGACACACATCCCACAGCTGTGAGACACACCCCCTAGTTCTGTTCTGGCTTCAGTAGTTCTGAGAGAGATGGACATGGGATCTGGGGAGCAGGCTAAGTTGCTCTATTAGGACTTGCCACCAAGCTGACCAGCAGCTGTCAAAGTCTGATTCTGGGGCCATGAAACGGATAGAAAGTACCAGTTATTGAACCTGGCTATGGAAATCACCATCACATGCAGCCAGAGGATCCCAGGACAGTGGTCCTCACTAAGAGCACCCGTCTGGTCTCAACAGTACTTCTACTAAGCACATTTTTCTTTTTTTTTTTTTTTTGGTGGGAGGGAGTTCAAGACAGGGTTTCACTGAATAGCCTTGGTTGTCCTGGAGCCCACTCTGTAGACCAGGCTTGCCTGGAACCCAGAGATCCATCTGCCTCTGCCTCCTGAGTGCTGGAATTAAAGGTGTGTGCCACATTCTTCTTTACACTGCTGTGTGGGTAGAGCTTATCATCGGGATCACCAGCCAATTCCCAAATAAATGACAGGGAGACTTAATATTAATTATAAATGTTCCGCCAATAGCTTATGCTTGTTACTAACTAGCTCTTACAACTTAAATTAACCCATATTTCTTATCTACCCTCTGCCACGTAGTGGTACCTTTTTTCAGCATGGCATGTTCATCTGCTTCTCTTGCATCTGGTTGGCGACTCCTCTGAATCTGCTCTCCTTCTTCCCAGCATTCTCTTTGCCCCGAAAATCCTGCCTAGCTATCAGCCAATCAGCTTTTTATTAACAGTGAGAGCAATACATACTTACAGTGTATAAAGATTGTTCCACAGCACTGCTGGGCACCAGCCATGCTTGGTCAAGGCTGTGAGCTTTGAAGTCCGGCTGTCCTTTGTCTGTAAAATATGGGGGTCAGCAGGGGCCTGAGAGCTGGCTCCGAAGGTAAAGTGCTTACATTGCAAGTATCAGGACCTGAGTTCAGATCCCCAGCGCCCAGGTAAAAAGCTGCACAATGGCACACATTTTTAACCCCAGCTCTGAGGAGACAGAAATAGGAGGATGCCTGGGTCTCACTGACCTCATTAGCTCACTAGCCAATCAGTGAGCTCCAGGTTCAGTGAGCGCCCTTGCCTCAAAAAACCAAGATGGAGATCAATTGAGGAAGACACATGACATTGACCTCTAGCTTCCAGATACATGCATACCTATACACACGTGCACACATACACACACACACACACACACACACACACACACACACACACACACACACACACTTATGGGGGGGGGGAGAGAGAGAGGGAGGGAGAGAATAAGTAGCCCTAAACTCCAGTACAATAAGGGCAGAGTGGGTCTCCACAGAATCTACCTAAACACTGTATGGGCCTCTGTCTAATCTTCCACCCCATCTCCCCCTCCCCCTCCCCACTGTCAGCGCACACTGTGACAACAGAAGTTGTGTTGAGCACATTCCCTCACTCACCAACCTTCCATGGCTTCTTCCTGCTGCCCATCTTCAGTCAGTTAGCCAGCAAATACTCAGTGGGGCCCTACTTGGGAGAGAGTTCGTTGTGGGACTGCCTGTGACTGCACAGTCATGGTGCTGAACTGTTTCGGAGACAGAGGCCCAGAGGGACTGCTGTGTCCTGGACTCAAGCTACCCTAGTCAGTTGTTGTCTGCCATCATGTCCACACTGATGCTATGGCCTCAAAAGTCTGCTGCCACCAGGTCTGTCCTTTTGAGTCAAGCAATCCGGGACACAGACCTTGGAAGAAGTTGACAGCCCTTGGGGGTAGGGGGGGGCCCTGTGCTAAGTGGGGCTGGGGCTGGTTCCTCTGACCCAGGGAGAGGCAAAGAGGCTTAGAACTTGCCAGGGTCGTCTTCTGGGCCAGGATCCTATGGGTCCTGCCTCTCCTGGGTGTGTCTGCCTGTCTCTGCCTGACTCAAGCCTGCCACAGGCCACTGAAGCTCCTCTGGAAGGTGACTCACCCTCTTGGGACTAGCCTGCCTTGATGGAAGTGGGGCTGGGGCGCAGCCATGTCAGGTTGGCCTCGGGCAGCGATAGAAGCCAGGCCTGCTTCACCAGGCCATAGGTTCCCTGGATCCGGGAACCACTGGGCACGTCTTCCCCTTGACCTGGGAGGTGGACTCAGCAGGATTGTGTGGGAGACAGGTGCTGACTTCACTCTTTAGACCTATCCCCTGTCCTTCAAGGGTTGTGGGTGTAACTTCATCTAGGCTTAGCGTCAGATGGGTCATAAACAGTGGCCTGTTGTGGGCTGACTATGTGACCTCTGTGTACATCGTAGTCCATGTCCTAAAGTGGAAGTGAGGAGTTGTGTCTAGAAGGCCTGGGGAGTGGCTCACACAAGTCTGGCCACAGTGGGCCCACTGTGTGGCACTTACTGGCATTAGTAACAGCAGTCCTAAGGCTGCTGCCCACTAAAGACTCTGGGAGGGACCCAGAGAACTGGGGAACCTAACAGCTCCTGCTTCTACAGCAACATTTCCTGTGCTGACTCAGTTTCCATCTTCAGAATGGGCTGGAGAACTGGTGGAGAACTTGGGGGTCCACTCCTCTGACCTCTGGGAAGAGGAGCCCGCTTGTCAGCCCTGCTCAGGGAGGGCTCCCCCTGCCCTTCCTCCTGGAGAGCTCAGAGCCCTCCCCACCTCGCTCCCCCAGTTCTCAGGGACTCTTCTTCCCGGAGGTCCTGAATCTCCCAACCTGAGGCTCTCTCTGACCTCGGACTCCTTTTTCTCTTCCAGGAAGAGTGATGGACAGAAACAGTGCTTCCCTCAGGCACTAGACCTGCTACTAGTGGACTCGGTTCCCTCCCACCCTGCCTCACCTTATCCTAAGGTAAGTGACCCCAACCTATGGCCCTGGTCTGTGCCCCGCCATGCCAGGGCTGGGAGATACCTAAACGTGGCTATTGGGAAGATGTCAAATATTCGGTCGATGCCCCAAAAGGACACCATTCCTGACCGTTGGGTGGCTTGTGTGGTCTCAGAGATTGAACCAGTGTCTACAGAAGTGTTAGCAGTGGGACGTAGGGATAAACTATTAAGCAGCAGCTCCTTTGCCTTCTCTCCGTTATCATCATGGCCACAGCTGCCCCCACTATGGGCCAGATGTGTTAATAGTCGCAGACCGCACGCATCAGGATTGGATAAAAGGCATCTCTCCCACAGCCTGGGCTGTCTCTGGCTCCAAGCCCTGTGGTGAAGACTCATTTGTTGCTCTCATCAACAACTAAGGTTTGCCTGGTACCTGCTTATACCAAACTTAAAGATTCCTGGCAGGCCAGGACACGGCCCCTACCCCCAGAAGCCATGCCCTGGCCAGAAGATGAGTGACTGAATGGTGTCTGCACAGTGTCAGGGGCCAGGGGCAGCTGGTGTTTCAGGGGATTTGGTCAGTGCTGCATAGTACTTAGTGTCTTGCCTATAGCGTCTTCTGTCTCTCAGCTCTGTCCACTCCACTGCAGCCACGGCCATCCAAATCCAAGCTCAGTGATATTGTTATTCGCATAAAGGGATGCAGGCTGGATGCTGTGGGGCCAGGACCAGCTGATGCTTTTTGGCCAGCATGTGGCTCATGGACTCTCCAGTACTGAGGCAGGGTGTTCTGCAGTGACTAAAGCCTGCCTACAGCCACCTTGCCCTTTGCCCTTTCATCAACCTCAGGCAGGAAAACTGCTCTCAACTGGGATCTAAATGCTCAGAGATGTGAAGTCATCTTCCCCAGGGTTGCACAGCCAGGAAGGCTCTGCGAGGAACATCCTCCAGAGCTCTAGAATAAGGATTGACACCTTTCCTAGGCCAAGAGGACAAAGGACCAAGGAGTGTTATCTATGTATAGGACTGCTATCTCCATGGAAACCCCAAGGAGCGTGCTTTAAGTCACATACAGGCCTCCTGGGATCTTCCCCTGCCTTCCCAGGCAGGGTCAAAAGCGTCCTCAGGAAACAGAGACTTGATGGCAGCCACTTGCTCAAGCAGCTGGGTTTGTGAGTGAAGTCTTCCCAGGCTCTGGACTGTTACTTGTCCTCTCTGGGCTTTGGTCTTTTCATCTAGGAAGGGAGGTGGGTATAGCACATCCTTGGAGCCTTGTACCTCAGACGGCCCAAGGTGGGTCCTTCTGATTACCATGGATGACCCTTCAGCCTCCTGGCCTCCACTCAGCTGGCTACCACTTTCCAATTGTGCTAACACACCTCAGTGAGTTTCTGACCACTCCGTTCCCACAGTCCACTGCTCCTCCAAATTAGGACCCATTCTGTGAACAGTTGTCCCTTTCGAGGGCTGGACATCAACTCCCAGACACTGAGCGACTCCTCTGTGGTTTCCAGCAGGCTCCTGGCTCCAAGCCTGCGCTACCCTCCAGTTTTCCTCAGCACCCTTTATCGGTACATATTTATCAAGATACTGGAACCAGTCTGGGGGGCACATGACCTCCCTGTGCATAAGGACAAGTTCCGCCTATAACACAGAGTGGACAATGTCTTCTCTATCAACCTTGCCAGCTCGCCACTGGGCAATGCCCGTGAAGTGTTGGGAATAATCAGTCTGCCTGCGTTCTCAGGGCTGGGCAGGGGAATTCTCTTCTCTTTGGTGAGCCACACTTGAATAGACTCTAGCTGCCCTCTGCAGGACTCAGGGACTATAGAATCTACATACAAGTGCACAAGTCCTATACCTAGACACTGGGGGCCTGGCCACAGACAGACAGACACAAGCACATATCTATAGCGTATTCAGACTTGCACATGAACACATGAAGGAGATGGACAGTAAACATCCCTACCCATCCCTTCCAACCCACCCCCCCACACTTCTATTCTACAGAAATGCAGTATGTCACACACAGTCACAAGTAGCCTTGGAGCTGCACACGTACACACTGGAAGCGTGCATAGCATCCACTCTACCTGGCCTACATATCGCTGGTGATATGAGCAGGCTTGGCCTCCCCCAGGGCCAGTGTGGGAAAGGATGTTCCTCTGGCTGCATTGTGATGGGTGCCCGGAAGTGTGCAGGTCTGGAAGTGGTTGCATAAATCAATATTTGCTGCTGTTAATTATTAAAGCCAAAGCTACTTGGTGTCTGGAATGCACATCTCTGGCGTTCCCGCTGGCTCTCTGGGCCCGAGCCTGACCTGGGGCCAGGTCTGGGAGGGAAAGGAAAGTGCTGCCTGCCTTCCTCGCAGAGGCTCCCTGGCCCTGGGGACAGAGGGTAGTGGGCAGTGCTTCTGGGAAGTTGCAAGAGGTCTGGCCCCCCGAGCTGGAGGACAGCCCTACCCCTGCAGCACCCAGGATTCTCCAGCCTCTGTCTGGAGAGTGGGTGCTATGGCTGGGGGCCTGTCCACACTGCACAGTGGCTACACCAGCCCAAGACACAAGGACAGTAGTGTCAGATGGGAGGACTTCAGAGGCCTTGTACTTTAGATGGAGAATTGGGTCAACAGAGGTGCCAGAGACTCCCTTATGCACTCTGAAGTTGTAGCAAGGCCAGAGCTAGACCCTGAGGAACCTAAACTATAGAATACCGGTCCTAAAGTTCGCATGTGCCTTTCTCTCCACTCCAGGCTTTCCCCCAGGGTTGGGCAGGGTGCTGAGGTGGAGAAGAGGTGAGGAGGAGGCCGCTCCACGCTCTTCTAGGGTTTTCCTAGTGGTGTGATCTCGGATAAGCTATTGCACCTCTTGGAATACGGTTTTCTTGTCAGTCTAATAAAGATAGCCAAGTACCTCCTTGGCTGTGGCAAGACGGTGAGACACGCAGAAGGGTCCAGCTAAGGAAGTGCTCAAGAAAATCACCGTCTCCAGGACTTTTGCATTCCCTGGGCACAGCTGTCCCAAGAACCCTGTCCTTGAAGCCCAGAGGCAGGCAGGGTCTCCAGCCTGGGAAGGCACAGCTGCTAATAGACGTGCCTAAGGCTTCCTGCGCGCAGGCGCAGTGTCCCAGGCCGCCGGGGGCGTGGCCTAGATGTCCCGCCCCCACCCGCGCCTCCCGCACCTGGCGCCCCGCCCCCTCGGGCCCGGCCGCCGGGCGAGCCCAGAGAAGGCAGAGCGGCGGCGGGACGGGAGCTCGGAGCTCCGGCTACGGGGCCCGGGGCCGGGCCGGCTTGCGGAGCCGCCGGGTCTGGGGCTCGGGATGGCGCAGCCGCGGCCCCCAGCACCCCAGGGCCGTCCGCGAAGGGGCTCGCTGCCGGCTGTGGCCGGCTGGCAGGTGAGGACGTTGGCAGGGGCGGCCTGGCCGACGGGGGACCCTAGGGCCACCACTCAGCTCAACTACCCCGAGTCCGGCAAGCTGTGCCCGAGCCCCATCACGGTGGATGTGTGCACTTTTGGACTGACACCCGGACCACACGGAGCACCCCAGTCCCACGGGCAGTTTTCCACAGCTGCCCGTGGGACAGACGTGAGGACACTGGCCGTTGGGCTGCAGTGGCATTGGGTGTGTGTATGTGACTGCTGCTGGGACTACCCGCTGCCTTTCCTACACGGATGGGGTACAGATGTCACAGGGTGACTTTGTGGTGGCTTTTCCCCAGGTGGGATGCCCCGGCTTCTGGCCACACCACTCTAGCCTTCCTTTGCCATGTGTCAGGGCGTCTGCTGCTGCCTGTGGGGCTGTAACTGTGGGTGTTACTTGTTGCTGTGTGTGTACACTCTGGGTGACAGTACCATGTGTCAGTGTTTATGTAGTTGTGATTCCGGTGCAGCAGTGTGTGATGTTTCATTGTGCCTGGATGTTTGGTCACCTTCAGTGGGCCCCCTTCCCTCCTCAGCCCATTGCTGGGTGTCTTTGGAAGGGGTAGGGGTCAGAGGCTGTCTGGCTGCCCCGAACAGATGGAGGCAGTGTTGTCAAACAGTCGAGTTGACAGGTGTGTTTGTCTTCCGGGACTTTAGGTGTGTGTCTGTGCTGTCTGCCAAAGTGCCAGTGGGATCCGTTCTTCCAAACTCAGAGGTGTTGGGTGTGGCCACAGGTGACCATGGCCCAGGGGCTCCTGGGTACTGCTGAAGTGGACTTTACAGGCTGGGTCTTGCTCTGTAGGCAGGCTTCAGACCGTGCGCATGAGGGCTTAGGTTCCATGATCTTCTCGATGCGCATGTGTGGTGTTGGGTGGCTGTACTCAGGACCCCGTGGAGCCTAACAACGCTGGCAGTTGCCCGATTCCTCTTCCTTTCCTCAGAACTCTTGTCTGCAGTGTCGGATGCCGTCTTGGGTCTCTTGTGCAGCATGCCTCGATCCTGGCAATGATGCCTGGGATTCTGTGTCTGTTTCCCTGAGCACCTAGCTGTCCCTGCCCATGCCAGTGTGTCTCCTGGTCTCAGCCAGGAGAGAATGACTGTGTTTGCATGTGCAGTGACTGGGGTGCAGGCTGCACAGGTGTGGGTTTGCATATGTGTGAATCTCAGGTACGTGGACCTGAGTGTGTGTTGTGTGTAACTCAGGACAACAACATGCGTATATGTGTGTTAGGCTATGTCTTTAAGAATTACTCTGCATAGGTGCCATGTGGACCCCTGTGTGTGTGTTTCTTGATACACAAAAGGTATGCCTGGTGCAGTGAAACTGTCCAAATCATGGTGTGCAGGCCTGTGTGTGTCCCACAGACAGAGTGTGTGTTTCCTGGTACACAACCTTAGCACATGTGTGTGAGCTCAGATGGCTCCACCTGGGCAGTAGGAACTGCTCGAGTTGAACCTTGGAAGGGTTGGGGGGAAGGCTGCCCTGGAGACTCTAGGGGCTTCCCAGGCCTGGCCCCCAATCTGCCAGCCTCCATCCGGTAGGGATGCCGCCTTCCAGGAAGACTCAGAAGGGAGTTGGCGTTGAAGAGGCCCATGCTGCCAAGCAGCTGCCAGACGCTGCATTAACCCTCTGTGTGTCCTGATTCGCCTTGGACAGGCTGGCTTGTGCATGTGGGGTGCATGTGGGCTCATGCACAGGTGAAGGACCGATGGCAGGCTAACCTCTCCCCAAAGTGTCCCCAGCACACTGCTTGTGTTAAGGGCTGTCTGGCCTGGGCATTGGTAAACTGGCTCTTCCTGAGTGCTGGTGAACCACAGACCCTCCCTCCATACCTGATGCCTGGTGGGTCTTGGCACTCGGGCTGAGTCCTGGGGGCTCTCAGGGGTCCATATGCCAATCCTGGGAATGATATCTTTGTATTGGCAGAGGGGAAGATGTCTCTTCTCCTGAAGTAACTTCCTCCTCCTTTAGGAAAGCAGACTGAGTAGGGTGTCTGCCAGAGACCCAGGACCTAAGTTCTAGGCTCCCCTCACTAGGTGACCCAACTAGCCAAACTCTGGGGGGGTTAGCCTTACAGAGCCCCTCCCACAAAGTCCTGGTCACTCCCTCTGGCACCTGATGAGAGGACCAGGCAAGCTGAGGTGGCTGGAGCCTGTTCCAGGCTTGGTAGCATCAGCTGGGCTTCCCTCAGGATTGACCTCACTCTCCCATCTCTGTTCCAGAACACAGATCTGTTTGAGATGATTGAAAAGATGCAGGTAAGAATGGGCCAGGGAGCCTCAGAGCTGGCTGGGCTAAAGGTGGCGATCCCCTGCCTGCCTCCTCTCTGTGAACTCATCCAGGGTCCCAGCTCCCATCCCTTCCTGGGTCCCCAGCAAGTCATCCCCACATGTACATACCAACCTAGCTCATCAGAGTCCTGGGAGGCTCCTGTGCAGTGACCCCATGCAGGATGGAGGAGGGGATAGATGCGCAGATGCAGGTGGGGGAGGCATTAGTGAGCCAGGCAGCCTGGGGTGCAGCCCTGCCCCTTGCTTCACCCCTGCTCACCCTCCACCTCCCAGCTCTGCTCTGTCTGTGGCATGGGTGAGTGTCTGGACGGGGACAAAGGGTAACAGGGTAGGGTGAGAGGTGACTTGAAGAAAGCTCAGGAGCCTCCTTCACATCTCTGGCTTGCCTCCCATCCCTCCAGTTTCTTTGCCTTTTCCTCTTCCCTCTCTTCCTCCTCCCCCTCCATCTCCTTCCCCTCCAAGGATCTCCTGATGCATGCACTAGCCCCTCCCTACAAACAACACACACACACACACACACACACACACACACACACACACACACCCCACATGCCTGCGTACACTTCCCTGCCCCCACTCCCAGCAGCACGTGCGTTCCTGCACAGAGCCCCCAGCTCCTCTTGCTGCTGTACCTCCCTCAGCTCATCACCGTGGGGATGCCAGAGGCTTGAGGAACGATCTGGCCAACACCCCATTCTGCAAGTGCCCCTACATACATGGGCATCTCTCTCAGGGCTTTCTCTTCAGTCCAGGGAGGGCTCCCGGTGGCAGGCATGGCAGAAGGGTAACAGTATACCTTCTCTTGCAGGGAAGCAGGATGGATGAACAGCGATGCTCCTTCCCACCGCCTCTCAAAGTAGGTGGACCAGACTCTGGGCCATTCACCCTACTGGGCTGGGTAGGGTCCAGGAAGAGTGTCCCAGTTGCCACTGTGTGTCAGTATTGGTGAGCAGGGTACCTGGCCCTGAGAATTCAGCAGCTTGTAGAGCCTTTTCCCCGACCCAGGCAAGAGCTTTCAAGCCAGCCCTTGCTGCCCTCCTGCACCACCAAAGGCACTTGCCCCTCCAGGCCACCTCATACCAAAGCTGAGGCCTTGGTTGTGGCAAAGATGGTTGCTGTCACATGGTTGTGTTTCCTTATTGGCCTGTGAGCCCCCGCCCCACTCCGCCCAGATCCTCAGATAGGCATGTACCTCCATTGATTCGAGACTCCCCTAGAGGATGTGGCTGGACCCAGGGGAAGGTTCCAGGGCTGCAGGCACGTGCAGAGCTGTAAGCCTGAAGCTTCATTCGGGGCTGGGGTCTCAGAGCTGTCCTTAGACGGATGCCACCAGGTGCTTGGTGGGGATTTCACTTCTAAGGTCCTGCTTGGAGTGTTGTCTCTGTCTGTCCCGGCTTTCCTCAGGGGAGGCAGGGAACCTCCCTTGTCCCTGGCTTTGGAAGATATCAGACTCAGGGAGCCTCTGAACAAGCGTGTGTGTGTGTGTGTGTGTGTGTGTGTGTGTGTGTGTGTGTGTGTGTCAAGGGTGAAGCCCCACCTCAGCTGGTCCTTGGCTTGTTTGTATTTTGCAGACGGAAGAGGACTACATTCCCTACCCAAGTGTCCATGAGGTACCAGCCTCAGCCCCACACCCGCCCTTACCATGACCCTGGGAGGCCCTCATGCAGGCCTGTCCCATGGAGACTCACTTTCCAGTCCTGACAGTTGTGAGGTTATTTGAATCCGAGGCCTCTCGGCCACGTGTTTCAGCCCATGGCCCTGGGCCACACTCTCTTTCACCCTCTCCCCATCTTTTTTTTTTTTTTTTTAAAATTAAAAATCCCCTCTCCCCATCTTTTGCATAGTGCTGAGAGGTAAGGAGCCAAGCAGGTTCCCCAGGGGGTGGATGAGAGCCTTGGGTTTCATAGCCCTGGACTGTCCCATAGTACCTGGTAGTCCTGGGACTGAGTTGGGGGTTGCCTTGGGGCCCTTAGTGGGTGCCATGTGGAGTAGCTCTCAGCCGAGTCCCCCTCTAGGTTCTGGGGCGAGAAGGGCCCTTCCCCCTCATCCTGCTGCCCCAGTTTGGGGGCTACTGGATTGAAGGCACCAACCATGAAATCACCAGCATCCCTGAGACAGAGCCACTGCAGTCTCCCACCACCAAGATCAAGCTGGAGTGCAACCCCACAGCACGCATCTACCGGAAGCACTTTCTGGGCAAGGTGAGTGGCTGGCTAGGGTGGGAGGCGGGGCCCCACAGGAAGTGGCGTTAGGCTGAAGCTGGGTCAGTATTCCGGAATTCTGAGTCTCAGGGAGCATCATGTGGATTAATTCATTCACTCGACAAATGTTGCAAAAGGCAGACAGGCATAGTTGTGAGGAGAAGAGACCCCATCATGGTTTGTGCCTTAGCTAGGTTACCTACTGTGTGCCTCAGTTTCCCCATCTGCAAAAATGGCAATTGTGACATCTGTCTCATGTGGTTGCTGGGAAGCCTTAATGAGGAGATTCCAGTAGGGGGTTTTGAATGGCATCTCAAACCAAGCAAGTGCTTTTCAACATGAGCAAATTATGAGCACCAGCTGTGTACCTGGTCTCTGAGCACCAGTTGTATACCTGGTCTTGCACTGAGCACTAGATATGGAAAACAAAATTGAACCAGACTTGGCCCTCAGCAGCCAGGGCGAGTGGCTGGGAAGACACAGGAGTGTCATAGTTTGACTTGGACTGGTGTCATCACAGCCTCAGAGCCAGGGACTCTGCCCGGTAACTGCTCCGTAGACTGACCCACAGTGACACTCTGCTGAGTAGTTACTGAGCAAGGTGATAACTCTCCATAGTTATCAGGTGTGCACTGGGTATGGCGATTATATGCCTGTAATCGCCAGCACTTGGGAATCTGAGGCAGGAGGATTACCACAAGTTCAAGGCCTACCCTGGCCACAGAGCAAGATCTTGTCTCAACAGAAATGAAAAGAAAGAAGTTACTGGGTGGGAGCTGAGAACCCCTGTGCTGGGATCCTAGATACCACACCAGGTGCTGTCAGGAGAATTGTGCTGTGTGCTCAAGGGCCTCAGGGCTCTTACCTTCTCTTTCTTTCTTCCTTCTATTGATCTGGTCGTGTTATCTTGGGTGTTTTATTTGATCTTCTTATTTAACTGCTTCCTTATCTGTAAAAATGGGGGTAAGACAAGTGCATGTGAAGCATATAATAAACATGTGGTTGTTGGTAGCTGCCACCACACCTGTCTGCTCCCTCTGTGAGAGCAAGACTCTCCCATTCTTGCGGAAGAGGAAGCGGAAACTCAGGTGAGGTGACTTGGTCTAGATCAGTGTGTGTGTGTGTGTGTGTATGTGTGTGTGTGTGTGTGTGTGTGTGTGTGTGTGTGTGTGTGTGTGTGCACAGAATGGAAGAAGGGGTACCCTTGCAGGATTAGGAAAATATGTGGCCTCAGTGTGGCCCCAGAGCACCAGGCTGCTTCTAGGAAATCCTGGTGCTGTCTGGTTGAAGGTGGGGCGGGCCATCACTGTGTGGTGACTAATCCAGCCAGCCTTTGCCTGGGGACAGACCCAGAGCATAGCACTTGAGTCTACCCCCTGGCTGGGCCTGGGCTGGAGGGAGGGAGACCTTCATTCCAGGTGCCCACTGTCCAGTACTCTCAGCTGTGTCTAGGAGTCAGGGATTGTGAGCCTGGCATGTAGTTGGCACTCTAAAGTTTACTAAAGGAGTCCCAGTGCCGAGCGGGGGTGGGGGGGTGTCTTCCACACAGCAGATACTAAGGTACAGGTGGGGTCTGTGGTGACCAGGGTCAGGTCAGCAGGACAGAGGGGAGGTGGTGGGGTGGCTAGGGAAGAGGCAGTGTCTAGCACAGGACCACATGTTGGTAAGAGGCAGTCAGGGTGGCCTTAGGAACCGATTTCCTGAGACCATGATCCCACCTTCCACTGTGTCTCTAGGGCTTCTCTGGCCTTGTGGGGAACTCCCAGCCCCTGGACTTCCTGGACAAGTACCTGTCACTCATCTGTGGACAGTGTTAGGCATTTTGGGGTTTTCTCCAACCCTGTGCCTAGGCTGGGGTTCAGGGGGGCTCTGGTCTAGGTCCATTCATTGGACCTAGTTCAGGGGAGCTGCAAATTTGAGGGCACACCCCCTAGCCCTGCCTCTCTCTCCACCCTGCCTCCAAATGCAATGTTCATGTTTAAACAAGATTCATTTCCAGAATGATTCTCAGGGCGGGTGTGGCTGAACAGTTCCACTCCCAGGCCCAAGCCAGCAGGGGGAGCCCAGGGCCAGGCTGGGGCTGCAGTACCTCACTTCTGGGCTTAGGAATTCCCCCCCCCAAGGTTCCCCCAAAGGCCTGGGTTCCCATAGGAGGGGTGCCGTTCCTGTCATAGGCGTCCCCTCTTCTCTCGGTGAGGAGAGCAGGAACCTGCCTGGTTAGTTAGGATGCGTCACTTCCTGCTTCTCACGGGCCTTGGCTTCAGGGGCCACGGAGCCACAGGTTGGGCAATCAGCTGTTCGGCTTCTTTTCCTTCTAGTGCCTGGCACATGCTAGTGGCCCCTAAACCTCCCTCCCTCCCCACTCCCTCCATTCTGTGGAGGTCAGAAGAGGGCGCTGGATCCCCTGACCCTAGAGTTACAGGCAGGTGTGAGCCACCTGACATGGCTTCTGGGAACAGACCTCAGGTCCTCTCTACAAGAGCAGTCCATGCTCTTAACTACTGAGCCATCCAGCCCCATCCTAGCATTCTTCTTTCTGGAGGCTGACCTTGAACTCCGGATCGCCTGTCTCAGCCTTCCTAGGCTGGAATGCCAGGTGTTCACTACCACGCCTGTCTAGTTGGCTTTTCTTTTCTTTTCTTTTCCTTTCTTCCTTTCTTTTTTTCTTTCCTTCTTCTTCTTCTTCTTCTTCTTCTTCTTCTTCTTCTTCTTCTTCTTCTTCTTCTTCTTCTTCTTCTTCTTCTTCTTCTCCTTCTCCTTCTCCCTTCTCCTTCTCCTTCTCCTCCTTCTCTCTCTCTCTCTCTCTCTCTCTCTCTCTCTCTCTCTCTCTCTCTCTCTCTCTCTCTCTCTTTCTCTCTCCCTTTCTTTTTTTGTTTCTTGAGACAGGGTTTCTTTGTATAGCCTTGGCTGTCCTGGAACTCACTCTGTAGACCAGGCTGGCCTTGAACTCACAGTGATGCTCCTGCCTTTGCCTCCCCAGTGTTGGGATTAAGGCATGTGCCACCACCCTAGCTAGTTGGCTTTTCTTATTGAGCGATAGCTGGGTACTTAGGGACTGGGGTATACGTGCATACACATACATATACACACAGACACACAGATATGCATGTGGCTCTGACTTTAATAAGGAGCCAGAGACAAAGTTCCAACAGGCATTGTTACCATGGTGCCAGGCCCTTTACCTCACTCCCCTGCCCCGTCCAGGTGGCCTCCCTCCCATCTAATAGAATAGGAAAGGGAGGCATGGAGAAGCAGGTGTGCTCCTCAGGCTGCCCAGCTGCTAAGGGGCGGATCCATCTGATGCAGAGTCCGCTGTTGCCCACGGCATCTGCTGCTTGGTGATAGACATCAGCCGGGATGGAGTTGGCTGTCTTGCTTCCAGAAGCCAAACGCTCAGCTCCCTCACTTCCTCTGCCCCTCCCACCACAGGAACACTTCAATTACTATTCTTTGGACACTGCTCTTGGCCACCTGGTCTTCTCACTCAAGTACGATGTCATCGGGGATCAAGAGCATCTGAGGCTACTGCTTAGGTAAGGCAGTCAAAGGGGGAACCCCAAGACAGTAGAGAGGACTGAGGTCCAGAATTCAAGTGCACAGTTCCCTGTACCTGCCCTCCTGATGGAGGCCCAGAGAGGAGCAAGAATTTGCCTGAGGTCACCCAGCAAGGTAGTACCTTAGCCAGGCTTGGTGCCCTGCTGTCCCCTTTGGTCCCCCTGAGGTCTTCCCACCGTTGGGTCTCTCACCTGCCAGCTTTCTCCCCAGGACTAAGTGTCGGACCTACCATGATGTCATCCCCATCTCCTGTCTCACCGAGTTTCCCAATGTGGTCCAGATGGCAAAGGTGAGGCCATGAGCACCCTGGGTCTGGCACTTCTGGGATCCCTGGGCCTGCATAGGGCAGCTGCTTCTATGGGCAGCCTCTTACCTGATCCCACCCAGTGTGCATGCTGCCCTGTGTTGTCCTGGGGACCTGCACATGTGCTTCTCTCTTTACAGCACCCACAGATCCCAGGTGGCCCCAGTTCTCTCAGCCCCAGCAGTGGGTCCCCAGTCTGTCACTAGCCTCTGTTGCTTCAGACCGGCCCATCTCCCCTCCTTTCTTCCCTCGACTTGCTTACCAAGGCGCAGGCAGCCTCTCCCTTTCTCCTTGACCCCAGCTCAGACCCCCCTGTCATCTTTTGCAGCTGGTATGTGAAGATGTCAATGTGGATCGATTTTACCCTGTGCTCTACCCCAAGGTACCTACTCTGACTTGTTCACCAGGGTGGGTGGCAGTGGGAGGAGTGAGCACCTGTTGGTACCCTTGGTGGCTGAGCATCTCCCCAGGGCCTCTTGTTTGCCCCTGACAACCTTACCTTGCCCACAGTGTGCAGTAGAAAACACAGGAGGGTTGTATGTTTACTTATGGATGCACAGCTGATAAGGGGCCTGCCTGGAGCCTTGCTCATGCCTAGAATATCTCAGTGCTGCCTGGAGAGCTTCATAGGATGCTCTGAGCTCTAGATTTCTTTCCCATGGGCCTTGCCTTCTAGGGGATATGGAGGGACATAATAGCACTGATGACCCCGTAAGTGCGTCCCTAACAGATGTCCTTACAGTCCCCATGCTGCTGGCTCCTGTGGCTGTGACAATGATGGAATAGATACAGTGGCTTCTGTCTTCTGAAGGATAGATGGGGCCCTGAAATGTCCTGGGGGGTCCTGGATGAACTTTTTCATCAGGCTGTAGTCCTGAAAGGTGAAGGAAGGGATCTCAGAAATCAAGTCCCACAACTTGGTTTCAGTGGGAGAAACAGGCTCGGAGTGAGGAGGGCCCACCTGCTCAAGGCCCCAAGGCAAGCTGGTTGGTCTTGGGGTGTTTAGGAGCACGAGGAAGTTTGCCAAAGTGTCAGGGAGTGAGCTGGGCATTGTGGAGTGGTTTGGGATGGCCTTGGCCATAAGAAGTTCATGGTAGAACTTAGAAATCCAACAGAATCAGAGCCAGGTCCCAGGCCTGTGCTGACTGGAGGCAAAACGTTGAAGGTTTCTGAAAGCAAGCAGCAGGGGAATGATGGAGTCTCCCTCTGACCTTGTTTTGAGGATGGCGTGGGGGGGGGGGGGCGGGGGGTAGAGCACAGTGGTGCTCCCAGGGAACACTTCGCCTTGCTCTCCATAGGCCTCCAGGCTCATTGTCACCTTTGATGAACATGTTATCAGCAATAACTTCAAGTTTGGAGTCATTTATCAGAAACTGGGGCAGGTGTGTTTGCCCACCCCCTCCCCTGGCCTGGCCCTGTGACCCACCCCACCTCGCCCTCAATGGTCACCTGCCAAAGCGTTTTCCAGTTTCCCAGGAGCTTGGGGACTGCCCATGGCCACTCTGGGAGAAAATGGGGCTGAGGGAGGGCCACTCAGGAGTTGCAGCTTTGTGACTTTGCCCCCATGTGGTCCCCAGACATCTGAAGAGGAACTCTTCAGCACCAATGAGGAAAGTCCCGCCTTTGTGGAGTTCCTTGAGTTTCTGGGCCAGAAAGTCAAATTGCAGGACTTCAAGGGGTAAGTCCCAGGGTCAGATGGATAGAGCAGATATGACCATGTTCCTGAGCAGGGAGGGAGCCCCATCCTGGCCCCCTGGAGGCCTGACTGGAGCTGGAGACTGAGTCGTGGCCTGGGGGCCCTGGGGACAGGTTCCGAGGAGGCCTGGACGTGACTCACGGGCAGACTGGGACCGAGTCCGTGTACTGCAACTTCCGCAACAAGGAGATCATGTTTCACGTGTCCACCAAGCTGCCATACACAGAAGGGGACGCCCAGCAGGTAGTCGGGCACCCATACCTGTGACCCCCATCCACTTGTCTGTTCATCATTCGTTATGCCAGCCTCAATGCTGGCTCTGTGATACAGATACGGAAATGACCCGTTCTCCCCAGGGCGGGCTGTAGGTGGAACAGGGGAGGTGGGAAAGCCCTGGCGTCTGCCTCTGTGGAGCAGTGGTGATAATGGCATCTACAAGGTAGAGACTTAGAGGAGAGGGAATGTGAACAGGGTAGATTATGCACAGCAGGAGCCCTGCCTGGGGGGACTTGTGTTTTGGTGAGGAACAAGGGGCATGCGTGGTGGGGTCCTGGGGGGGTCCCGAGACCCAGCAGAGCCAGGAGTTAGGAAGTGCTTTTAAGATAAAATGACAACAGGCTGCCAAGTTGCCAACAGAAGGAAGTGAGGAGTCCCATGAAGAAAAATAGGGAGTTCAGGCATGTTCTTAGACCTGACGTCCAAATTCAGTTTACCTTCTCTCAGCGTTCCCATCAGGCCATCTGCTTGACTCTACCCCCCAGCCCAGGGTGCTGAGAGGGTAATAATGATGGAGATGTATATTCTTGCTGGCTTTTTTCCTTGCCTTTCCGTTTTAGCAACACTAATGTCTTTGTTCAGTGATGGACCATGTTGGGGGTGTTGAGATAGGATTGAGATAGGGGAAGGGCTGAGGTGGGACCTGGGTTTGAGACCTAGGTTCAAGTCCCCAAGGGCATCGGGAGACCTTGGAATCACTTTCTCTCAGCTTCCATTTTCTCATCTGTCAGAGGTATCCAAGGAAACGGGAATAGTTTTAAGACAGGAAGCACACATCCCTAGATATGCTCTCTGCTTGCTCCATTCCCCCTCCAGCTCCCACACCCCCTGGGCACCCCTGTCCCACACCCTGCATGGCCAGGCTCTGAAGGCCTGTGGCCCTGTGCTCAGTTGCAGCGGAAACGGCATATTGGGAACGACATCGTCGCTGTGGTCTTCCAGGACGAGAACACGCCCTTTGTGCCGGACATGATTGCATCCAACTTTCTGCATGCCTACGTGGTGGTGCAGGCAGAGGGGGGCGGCCCCGATGGCCCCCTCTACAAGGTAGGTGAAACTGGGGCCGCCCAGGGCTCGTGGGCTGTGAGGAAGGAGGGCCCCTCCTTAGAGGGGCCACTTACCTCCCATTCTGGTCTGGTCTTATCCCACCTCCTCAGCCTTCACATCCTCATGAGGTCTCCCCTGCAGCCCCACCCTGCAGACTCAGGGCAGTGGCTGGATGAGCTGAAATTCTGGTTTAAAAGGTTCCCGCCCAGAGCAGCCCCAGAGCCTCCTGAACCCCATGGGACAGGAACTAATTTAGGGGTTTCTAGATGCTGTGAGCAGGGTGGGCCCTGGACCCCACAGAAGCAGCTTCCTCTCTTTCCAGGTCTCCGTCACTGCGAGAGATGATGTACCCTTCTTTGGGCCCCCCCTCCCGGATCCTGCTGTGTTCAGGAAGGTAGGAGGCAGCCCGGCTCCTCATCACCAGAGCAGGACTAAAGAGGGAGGGGGCAGCGGGGGCCACAGTCTTGCCTGAGAAGGACCCGAAGCCCTGCTCTGTACTGGGGATCTAGGTTCCCCCTCACCCTTCAGCTGTGCTGCCTCTCTTCATCTTGATAAATGCTGTGACTTTCTCTACAAGGCCACAGAGTAAACCGCAGGGCTGTTGGACATTTTCTAGATGACTGTGGTCTTTCAGTTCTCCTCTCTCTGAAGACTGTCCTCTAAAATGTGTTTTTTGGGGATGTGTGTGTGCACACATGTCCCTGTCGACCCCTCAGTAGCTACATGGCAAACCTTGGTTTGGTTCCTCCCTCCCCCTGCATGTTCTGCTGGGCCCTCCCAAGTTGGGGGTCCCTTGCAGGTGTCTAGCTAGAGAGCTGAGCCCAAGGAGGAGCCCTCTGGGAGTGAAGGTGGTCACTTCAGACCACAGTATGGCACAGCTCGGGAGCTCTAGCCGGACTCACTCAGCTCAGCCCCTGCCTGTAGTGTTCATCTGACCCCCCTTTCGTCTCCTCCACTCTGGGGGCTCCCAGGGGCCTGAGTTCCAGGAATTTCTGCTGACGAAGTTGATCAACGCTGAGTACGCTTGCTATAAAGCAGAGAAGTTTGCCAAACTGGAGGTAACGTGGACTGGAGGGATGGACACCCTCCCTGGAGGGAAAAGGCATGTTCAGACCTTGGCTTTGGGGGGCTGATGGGGGAGGACAGAGCTACAGGTCAAGTGAGAGGCAGCAGAGGGCAGTGTCCAGCATGGGGTGGAGGGGGCAGATGCCATGCAGGAGGAGCGAGGATTGGGGATGCCAGTGCAGGTACCTAAGGACCTCCCCATGCCTCGCCTAGGGTAGGTGAGGCCAGGATTGGAATTGCCAGGCCGAGGGTTGATCTCTGGGGTCTCTCATGGCCGACCCACAGGAGCGGACGCGAGCTGCCCTTCTGGAGACACTCTATGAGGAACTCCATATCCACAGCCAGTCTATGATGGGCCTGGGCGGCGACGATGATAAACTGGAGAATGGCAGTGGTGGGGGCGGTTTCTTCGAGTCTTTCAAGGTGAAGGCCCCAGGCTCCACGCTGGCAGGCTGGGGCTTGGGCGGGCTAGTGGAGGAGGAGTGGGACATGAGAGCTAGAGGCAGCTCCGGTGTGGAGGGGCCTGGGGAGGGTCTGAGGTGGGACTTATGGTTCTGTGAGGGAGGTGTGGCTAGAGATGGGATTAGGGCTGGTCTCCCAGTGTGAGTCCTGGGGATGTAGCTAGAGGTGGGGTCTGGCTGAGGGCTTCTATCTCTGCTTAGAAGTGTGACTAGGATTGAGGACAGAGCTTGGTGGACCTGCACCTTCAGGTGCTTTGAGATTTGGAGATGTGCTCTGTGCTTCGAGAAGAATATAAAGTGGGGCTCTCGTTTTGGGGTGGAGTTAATGACTGGCAGGGCTCAGGAGCGGGTCTACCTGGGAGTACCACCAAAGGTTGGAGTCCTCTAGATGGCAGCCAGGAGCCACTGTTGCCATGGGCTGTGGCTGTCATGTCTGAGGGCAGAAAAGAGAGGAGGAGGTCTATAAGAAACAGGCTCAGGAGGCAGAGGGACCTCGCCATGTGACCTCTTCTGGTACTTTGTGGTTTAGCTAAGAGCACCAAGTCCCTGTGTTTATATCTATGTTTTGCCGCTTACCAGTGTGGGCATCCTCCAAACCTCAATTTATCTGCTGAGTAGGGAAATGGGGGTCATGATAACTCACCATACAATATGTTTTTTAATTATTTGCTAAGCAGTTAGGTTAGCATAATGTGGATGTCAACTCCTGCCCCATCTACCAGAGCAAGGACAAACTAGAGCTGGGCAGTGGAGGGGGACTTCTGCCTCCCTTTGGATGGGGCCTGGACCCACCCAGCTGCAGGGCACTAAGCAGTGTTTGCTTTCCCTAGGCCACCAGTGGGAGGTGGCCTCACTTACTCAGGCTCAGCTACAGTGGGAACTGTGGGTTCATATAGGAGGATTAGTCCAGTGGCCCACAAAGGACACCAGCAAATTGGCCTAGAGAGCCCTGGCCGTCCCACCAGAGTCAGGGACCCATGGACCGAACATGGGTCTAGTGTTTTCTTTGAGCAGAATCTAGGGGATTCTCATCTGACTGGTGCCAAGCAGTGGCCCTGGATTCGGTCAAAGGATGCCTCCAAGGCACAGAGTCTATGGGGAAGGGCATAGGATTTATCCTTATGGGCCCCAGGCTCCCCTCTGCCTAGGTCTTCTCCTGGGTAAAGTGGGCATTAGACAGTCCCACCTTGTAGGGAGGCTTGTATGGCAGAGTCTGTACACACTGTCTGGCTCCCGAGGAAGCATTTGATCTAGCATGGTCTGGAAATGGACAGAAAGAGGGCGAAAGGACCCTAAGAGGGCCCCACAGGGCTCCTGATGAGCCTAGTCAGCCAGGTACCTGCTCTGTATTGCCTGTCGTGACATCCACGAGACCGTGTGCTGGTGAGACATCCAAAGCCCTCTGTATACCTGCCTCTTGTGTGGCACAGAGGGAAACTGATACATCACAAAGAGGCGGGGCTTCCTAGAGTTGCCCAGAGGGTGCCATTGGTGGGGAGGGACTAGATGCCTGTATTCCCGAGGTTTCCCGAAAGTAAGAGGCCCCCAGGAAGCCAATACCTCCTTTACGCCCACCCCTACCCCCGCAGAGGGTCATCCGGAGCCGGAGCCAGTCCATGGATGCCATGGGACTGAGCAACAAGAAACCTAACACCGTGTCTACTAGCCACAGTGGGAGCTTCACCCCCAACAACCCTGATCTGGCCAAGGCAGCTGGAATAGTGAGTGTCCCCCAATTTCCTCTGCCCCCCCCTGCCCCCTGCCCCTGGGCCCTTGGTTCTCCCTGCCTCCTGAGGCCTGGCCTTGCCTCTTCCCACTGCCCTGTTGTTCGTGTGCCCATGCTGGGCACTGGACTTGGTATAGACACTGCTCTCCATGGTCAAGTGCCCCAATCAGGATACTGGGATACTGTTCCCCATCCCCTTGGCCTTCTCCTCCTGGCCCTTTGTTTATTTGGGTGTGACTTTCTGCAGCCTCTGTGTCCCAGTCCTAACTGAACACCTGCTGTCTGTCATTTGTGTGCTGGGAACTGGGCTGCTGTGTAGGCATTTACTGTCAAGCCTTAGGTTTCTGGAAGCACCTCTGTTATGTCAGGCATCACTGTGTGTCAGGACCTGGGCTGCTGTGTGGAAAACACACTTTGTGAGCACCTACTGTGTTCCCAGCCCTGAGTTCTTGTGAGCACCTACTATGTGCCCCACCCTGGGCTGCTGTGTGAGCACCTACTGTGTGTCTGAAAATGGGCTGCTGTGTGGGCATCCACTTTGTAAGCACCTACTGTGTGCCCCAACCCTGGGCTGTTGCGTGAGCATCTACTGTGTATCAGGACTTGGGCTGCTGTGTGAATAAATGATGTGTGCTAAGCCCTGATTATGAGGGGACATCTGCTGTCTGTCAGAACATGTGTTGCTGTGTGGACATTGCTTGTGTGGCATTCTGTGTCTGCAGCAGCCAGGGCCTCAATGCCTGGGACTGCCTTTTGTGTGTCTGGAACTGGGCTTCTGTGTGGGCTTCTCTTGAGTGAACCCTTTCACGATGATTACTAATTGTCTGCCAGGCTCTACGGACATCTGCTCCCCACACTCAGTGAATTCTACAAACCTAAATTATGACTTAGTTGCTTGCGCCATCTAGTGGCCACCTCAGACACTGCTCCCATTGCTCTGCCCCTCCACCCCTACTTGCCCTCTCATACCTCCACCCACTAACTCACCCACACTTCCATCTACCCAGCCACCCACCTATGCATCTGTCCATTCATCTACCCATCGTACAATCCATCTACCCATCTGTCTACCTACCTGTCCATCTGTACATTCCATCCACCCACCCACTTACACATCCATCCATCCATCCACCCACCCACTTACACATCCATCCATCCATCCATCCATCCATCCATCCATCCACCCACCCACCCACTTACACATCCATCCATCCACCCACTTACACATCCATCCATCCACCCACTTACACATCCATCCATCCACCCACTTACACATCCATCAATCCACCCACTTACACATCCATCTATCCATCCATCCATCCACTTACACATCCATCCATCCATCCATCCATCCACCCACTTACACATCTACCCACCCATCCATCCATCCATCTATCCATCCATCCATCCATCCATCCATCCATCCATCTATCCATCCATCTACTCATCTGTCCACTTATCCATCATCCATCCATCTGTCCACCTACCCGGCCTCCCACCCTTCTCTTTCTGTCTGCTGCATGCCGAGCCCTGTGCTTCGTGCTGTGAGGCTGTCATGTGGCAGGAGTCTCCCCTCCCCGGCCCATCTCTCGTGTGGTCTGGTCTGGCCAGGGGAGCAAGGTGGGTCTCTGCTGTTCAGTGGTCGCCAAGTCCATTGTCATCTAGGAGCTGGCCCAACTTCTCCCCAACCCAGGTTCTCAGCCTCTCCCTTCCTGCCCGTGGAGTGGCCTGGCCTCCTGTGGGTGGCTGTGGAGGGGCCCCGGGTTAGGGCCAGGCCAGCAGCACCCGCCATGCAGTAACCAGACCCATTTCTGTTTTTGTTTTTGCACAATCTCCCTCTCTTCACATGGCTTCCTCTTCTTACTCCTCCTGTTCCCTCCTCCTCCTCTCCCTTCCCCATCCGTCATTCCTCCTCTTACCCTGTCCGCTTGCACCCCCTCCCATTCTTCCTGTCTCTCCCCCGCCCCACCGTGCCCCACTGTCCCCCCTACCCCTCGGTTTCTCTCTGCCCACGTGGTGTGCTCTTGCGGTACCCGCCTCCCACTGCCTCTTTGTTTCTCTCTCTCCCTCCTTCCCTCGTGTTCTCTCTCCCGCCACTCTGTACCTCTCTGCCCCACGCCAGTCATTGCTTATTCCCGGGAAAAGCGCGAGTAGATTCGGACGCCGGGGCAGCGCCTTAGGCATAGGAGCTGTGGAAGAGGTTGTCATCCCGTCCGGGGGCCGCGGCTCCGGAGCTGCCTGCACCTGCACGCGCTGCTCTCTGCTCGCTCTCAGGACGGAGGCCATATTGGGGACGTTGCCCCCCTTCCCAGGACAGGCCCAAGGGCGTGCAGGGCAGAGTGCCAGCCACAGCCCCGGTGATACTGGGACCTGGTCAGAGTCCCCAGGCCCTCACTAGGAGACTCTGGCCCCGGCCTGGCCCCTAGAACCCTGACTGGGTCCTTGCCGGGATCTGGTGCTCAAAGACCCTCTGCCCAGCTGCACGTCTCCCAATATTGCCGGTTCTGCATGAAGCGCCATCTCTCTCCTTCCCTGTGTCCCCTCCACACCCTGAGCTGCCTGCAGGTCCTGCCCTTCCCTTCATGCCTCCTCAGGGCCCACTTCCTACCTCCCATGCTTCTGATGCCGGGCATCCCGCCATAGTGTGTGTAGGGTTGTCCCTATTCGGGGGACAGCCTGAAGTCTGAGGGGGCAGATGCCCTGGTAGGGGCTGGGGTTGCCACTGCTTTCTCACTACTACTTTTAGGCTGCAGCTCTCATGAGGCCCAGGGGCAAAAGGCGGGGCCGTCTGAGGATTTGTCCTTCCTTCTGACCCTAGTGGCTGCCCCCTACCCTTCTTGGACTAAGGTCCAGCACAGCCATGCTGTGTGTTCTCCGGAGCAGCACTGGCCCTCTCTGGGTCTGCCCGTCTATCAGGCAGCCCTCCGGAAAGCACATTTTCTCTCCTTTCTTGCTCATCACCTGTTGGCTTCAGGGCGCGGTGGCAGGGCCCCAGTGGGAGGTGGGGGCCACTAGGGTTCCAAGGCAGGTAGGCACTGAGTCAGAGTCTCTCCCCACAGTCCCTGATTGTCCCTGGGAAGAGCCCCACAAGGAAGAAGTCTGGTCCATTCGGCTCCCGCCGCAGCAGTGCCATTGGCATTGAGAACATCCAGGAGGTGCAGGAGAAGAGGTGGGTGAGTGGGAGCCTGACCGGCCAGGGCATCCAGCACGCCTCCCGCCTTGACCTGCAGGGGCCGCCAGCGCATCTCCCACCCTGACTCACAGGGCACCCAGCCTGCTGCGCCCGCCCCCCTCCCTGCCCAGTGCCTGCCCTCTGCCGCATACCCTCCAGTGAGAGCTATCACCTAGGAGGAAATGCTCCACCTGACACTCAGTAGTTCCACTGGTTCCCTGGGGCCAGCACCTTTCAGATCAAGAAACAGCTTGCCAGTTCGTACAGCCAGCAAGGGCGGAGCAGAGAGAGGGGCTGGCGGCATCTGTGAACGCCTGTGGGCAAGGCTGAGCCCAGAAAGCAGACAAGAGGTCCTCACCCTATTTCAGCTGTGTAGCCTTGGACACGCCCCTGACTTCTCCGAGACTCATCAAGGCAAAGAGCAAGCAACAGGCAGCAACCTGGGGCTGTGGTGCAGGTTCCCTGTCGGGACCCGACGCAGTGGCCAGCAGCCTCACACCACCTGAACTCAGACTATAAATCCTGGGCTCAAGCCCTGGGGTGACCACGTCCTGGCTGGGCGTCCTTTAGGAGACCATCACATCCAGAGGAAGGGCCAGCTAGCCAAAAAGCCCATCTGAGGCTACACCATGCCCATGACCACTCCTCACGGCCTGGGCCTCATTCTACCCCACTGCCAGGCTCGGTGCTGAGTCCCCCCTGTGTGCCCCGCAGGGAGAGCCCTCCAGCTGGCCAGAAGACCCCAGACAGCGGGCACGTCTCACAGGAGCCCAAGTCAGAGAACTCTTCCACTCAGAGCTCCCCGGAGATGCCCACGACCAAGAACAGGTAGGGCTTCGGGTACCCTGGACTTAGGGAGAAAGCCTCCCATTCTGTCTGTTCTCTGACGCCCCATTGAGTGCCTTGTGAATGCTGTACCCCTCTGTACTCTGGAACACAGCTGCACGCTGTGTGTACATGGGGCCACAGAGCTGCAGGCCTGGAGAATAGAACTAACAAACCACATCTGCACAGAGAGCAGGGGAAGACAGCGGGGGTGCAAAGAGGAATGAGGTGTCCTTAGTAGGTCTTTAGACAGAGCTGAGGGAGGAACCTGCCCTGGTGGACCCGGTAGAGATAGGGTTCTGGGAGGGACCCCGCAAATGCAAAGGCCCTGAGGCATGCCTGATGGATAGGCACAGGCAGTTGGAGCAGACTGGGGGACTGGGCCCATGGGGTGGGGGTGGGAACAAGGTCAGAGGGGTGGGTGGAGGCCTGCTCATAGCTTTGGAGGCTCTGTGAGAGCTTTGAGTTTTACCTTAAATGGGATAAAAGCCCAGGAAGAGAGCCATGTTTTTAAACATGCTGTTGAGAGAGGCTGGTAAGTTGGCGGGACCAGAGGCCTGAGGAAGCTGCTGCTCTGTTGGGCTGGTCCCTGTTGGAGTAGGGTGTGGGGTGGAGGCCTAGGGGACTCCCCATGAGCTGGAGAGTCAGACTTCTGAACAGAGACAGAAAAGTGTGACAGGGACAAAATTGGGTTGTGGGATTTTTTGGCTAGGCGAGACTTTGGCCAGGAGACACAAAGGCCCTGTTCTACCTTGAGCTGAGTGACCTGAGGCTGAGTGCCGCCCTGCTTGGGCTTCCGTGTCTGTGAGATGGGTCCCATAATAACTGACTATCTCAGGGGACCAATGAATGTTTACTAGACTAAGCCATTTAGTGTCACAGTTGTTGAGCACCAAGCCAAAGCGATAAGACTTTCCCTGGGGCAGTGAGGAGCCACAAGAGGGCGTTGAGCATGGCGGGGCCCATCCAGATACATGCGACAGGAACAGCTTCGCTGGGAGTCCATGGAGGCTAAGAGGCCGGAGGAGCTGTAACGGCTGCTGGGCTGGCCCCAGGCTGGGCTTTGGGGAGTGGGGTGCAGCGCCTGTGGCTGCCTGCTGACGGCACTGTGTGGCAGAGTGGAGACGGCTGCCCAGAGAGCCGAAGTCCTGCAAGGCTTTTCCAGATCCTCATCCAGTGCCAGCAGCTTCGCCAGTGTGGTGGAGGAGACAGAAGGTGTAGACGGAGACGACACAGGCCTGGTGAGATGCCTGAACGGTTAGGGCCCCCACAGGGGTGGGATGGGGCCCCTCAGGCCTCCGGAGGTGCTTTGAGCAGAGGGATATCTGGCTGTGGCTGAGGTGTTGAGGGGGATGTCCCAGCTCATAGGAGATGCAGACAAATCTCAGCCAGGCTCCCCAGTGCTGTCCACAGAGACCCTTGAGGACCCAGGCGCTCCTCACGCCCTGTCTCATCTCTTCATGAGACACTCTGAGCTCCTCTGCAGTCCCTTAGTGTCACGAGCTGACCCCACCCTCAGGCCTTTGGATCCAACATTGTCATTTTTCCTACCCTTCTCCTTCCCCCTTGGCCAGGCCGACTCACACTCTCTCTCCCTGTGGCCTGGGCCTCCCCTTCAGGGCCTTGGCTGGTTTTCATCTAACATACTTCCAGTGGGTACCTGCTACTGGCCTGGCCTGTACCCTGGCAGACACAGGTCCTGCCCGCTGGCCTTCTAGAGTGGAGTTACAGGGTTCTTCACAGCCTGTTGGCCTCTGAGACTTCAAGCTCCCTGAGGTCAGGGACTGGGTCTCTTCTATCCCCGAGACCCGGACCAGGAGAACATATGCAGATGTGTGTTGAGTGAACAAGGGATGGGGGTGGGTGGGGGCTGTGGGCGGGGCTGACCTCCCCCCCTCCCTAGGAGAGCGTGTCGTCCTCAGGAACTCCCCATAAGCGGGACTCCTTCCTCTACAGCACATGGTTGGACGACAGTGTGAGCACTACGAGTGGGGGCAGCTCCCCAGGTACGAGGAGAGCTGCGCTGGGTGGGAGCGGGCCGGGCACAGACAGCAGGGGCTGGTCCACACTCCAGAGCATGGGGATGGGGTGGGGCAGCCTCTTAGGTGGGGCAGTGGTCCAGGGTACGTGGACGGGTCTCACAGGACAATAAAGCGTAGCTGGGAGGTGAGTTAAGAGTGAGGTTACCCAAGGGAGGAACTTGGCAGGGTTGGGGAACCCCAATACCAACCACCCATCCATGCCTGCGTCTCCTTGGTGCCTCCTCTTGGCCAGTGAGGTGGCTCCCTCCTGCCCCCTTTCCCAGGCCTCACGCGGTCACCCCACCCAGACGCCGGCAAGTCGGGGGACCCTGCGTGTCCCGAGATCAAGATCCAACTGGAAGCATCTGAGCAGCACACACCCCAGATGGTATGAGGGACCCCTCCTGGAACAGGGTAGAGCTGGCTGGGGACAGGGATCCAGGGAGACCCCGATGGCTGGATGCTCCTCTAGGCCAGGAGGACTTGGGCTCATCCAGTGACTTCTGGTTCCCTGTGTCTCCTGCCCCCACCTCTGGCTGCATCTGTCCCCACAGGGTTGCTAGCTGCCACCTCATCAGAAGGCAGGACTGAGCAGGTCAGTCAGTACTTACCTGATCCTATGGGGTGGAGGAGGGGAATGCCCCTGGTGGCTGGGGACCTGGGCTGGTCTTGGTGCCTCGTGGCCTCAGTTTCCCTATATGTACAGTGGGGCTCAGAGGGCCACCTCACCTCTGCCTATGAGTTGTTGGGGAGCTTGATAGAGCCAAAAGGAACTGGGCAATCATGGACCGTGGGGAAGGCTGGGGATGCCCATGGGATGGAAGGAGCCCATGCCTGACCTTCCCAAGCTGTCCTCCTCTTCCTCTGAGCTTATCTCCCTTTCCCTGCAGATGAGGCCTCAGAAGCACAAGGAGAAGATGCTGCACCACATCCAGGCAGCTGGCCCTCTGCCCCACAGCCACCCCAGCCCCTGGTACCCCTGCCTCCAACCCCCCTGGCCCACCCATCTGGGCTGTCTCCGCAGGGCGGAGCCATCCAGAGCTGGGGGTGGATGCTGCTGGCATCACCCTCCCCACCCCGGGGTGGGGCTCTGGGTGTGGGCAGGGACTGTGGCCCTGGCTTGCCCCCACCTGGGCCTCTGTCCCCTGGGTTCCCCTCTGGAGTCACGGGGAACAGAGTAGGAGGAGAAGGAACAGTGTGTGCACACACTCCACTGTAGAAGCAGCAGGTGCAAGGTGTACAGAGTGAGCACTGAGCAGGGAGTCCTTGGGGGCTTCTGCTGTGGGACCTTGGGCAAGGCACTCCTCTTCCCTGGGCATCTCTGCTGCACGTGGACAAGATTATTTCAGAGGTCACTGAAGACTGAGTCCATGCACCTGTCCCAGAAGGGGGCCATTGTCCTCCTGGGGACCTCCTCTCACACTGACTGCTCTCTGAGGCCCCAGGTGGGGCTAAGGGGCTGGGGCTGTTGTACCTGTCACCCTACCTGAGCCCCCAGCTTTACCACAGACCTGCCAACATCCTTTCACTGCCTCCACACGATGGCCGACTATCCCCCGTTGGGAAGAGGGGCCTCCCTGGCTCCTCATCCGGCACCCAGCTTAACCCTGCCACCCCAGGCTCCTGGGCATTCTGGGCTGAGGGGTCTCAGCTGGTCTGGAGTCCAGGCCATCCCCCTGCCCACCACGGCTGTGGAGGGGGCTGCCAGGCATAGCTGCTGTGAGCCATGTCCTTGTGTGTACCTGTTCACTCTTAGGAGCCATGCCCAAGTCGAGACTTCCAGCCCCAACACCCACTTTGGAAGCCCTGTGGCTGTATGTATGTCGTAAGGGTTGTACAAAATAAATTCTATTTATCGCTATTGTCCTGAGAGTTGAGCCTGGCTTTGTGTAAACCCTGACTAGACACACTCCAGATAAATGCCCAGAGGACCCAAGGTGGAGGGAAGGAGCTGGTCCCCTCCAGTGCTGCTGAGTCTGGGGGCACCTCCAAGGCCAGGAGGCCGCAGGGTCTGTGAACACTAGCTGAGGCCTCCTCTCCATGGCCCCACTCTTCCCCCCACCTTGTGCCCTTCCCCATGGAGGAAAAGTGTGGCTCTGGAGTCAGCCCTGGTACTGTCTCTCCTTAGCTTGGTGGTAAGGAAGTCGGTCTCCTCTTAAAGGAGGAGGGCGAGCCTGTGACCTCCTAGGGGCTAGATCTGTGAGTATCTAGTGAGCTGGTGTACACAGTTACCAGACAGTGGCCAGCACACAGTAGGTGCTCAACTAACAATTATCTCCTTTCCTTGCTCATGTCCCGCAAATCCCAAGAGTTTCCTCTGTGTGGCCACCAGGGGGCACCAAAGGATCGCCAGCGGGGACAGAGGAGAGGTCAAAGTCGCCTCAGGCGCTCACAGTGTAGCGCCACAGGCTAAAGGATGAAGTGTGCTGGGGTGAGCAGAAGGGCAGAGGAGGAAGAGGTCTCTGGGAGAGGGACCTCCGAGTAGAGAGGGTAGAGAGCACCTCACATTGGGAGGGGTCCAAAGTCAGGACCGTCCTAGAGGGGATGAGATAGGCTAGGGTGAAGGCCAGAGATCACATGGTCTTGAATGCCAAGCCCAGGGCCATCATGCAGATAGCGGAGAGACACCTAGAGCTGTGGTGGCTGCTGATGGAGTCTGAGTGGGCCTGGCTGGCTGGAGGAGCCATGGAGGATGGGTTTCTTCAGGGACAGAGCCACAGGAGATTCATGAGTGGGACACGGGACTTGAGGGTGGTAGCTATCTAATTGAGCTCAGAGGGAGCAGCCATGCTTAGCTTCTCTAGATGCTTGGTACCCATATCTCACTCCCACCTTCCCAGGAGGATGCTGAGGTATCCTGAGACACTATGAGGCTCTCTGAGATGTACCATGCCTTTCCTGACAGGGCCCTTCCATGACCCTCAGCTGCCTCAGGCCACCCAGGGACCATGACTCATACCCAGATTCCAGCCTTGACCATCAGGGTTTGGCTCCAAGTTGCCCTGGCTCAGTGGTTCCCCCTCCTAGGTCACCCCATCTCCCACCAGCTCAGCTCTACAGTGCATTCTGCCCCAGCCTAAGGTCTACAGCCATGACATCCAGCATAGAGCTTCCTGGGCACGGACTCTGAGTTCACTCTCCTGGTAATCTTGACTCTCTGGCCCTCCACTCCCTCTTCTGTGGTCCCTGGTATGAGACTCGGTGAATGAGGCCTCACCACGATGGTCTCGGTACAGCTGGAGCCACAGGGCTCAGACAGTTGTGGGGGCGGGCTGGAGGCAGAGTTGATGGAGCCTCTGAACAAAGGTAACCGTGGACATCCTTATTGCTAAGCCTTCAGACGGTGCAAACCACTCTGTGTCCAGAGGTGTCCCAGGGGCTGGCTCCACACAGGAGTGTAGTTGAGAGCCTTTGGGAATGCTTCTAAGCTCAGCACCGCAGGCTTTTGAGCTGAGCATCCCTTCATGGGGCTTTGCTCAACTGTGTATCTACTTCTCTGATCTATCCCAGAGCTGAGCTGGAGCAGCAGGGCCCTGGAATAAAAACAGGTGAACAGCCAGGAGAGTAAGCCCTGGCCAGCTCCTCCCGCCCCTCTGCCTGTTTGCACCAGCCTGGCCGCAGGAAGAAGGCTCCAGGCCTCAGTGCATGGCCCAAGCCGTTACTCTCAAGCTCCAAGGTGGGGCTCAGGGAGGCCGAGGATGCATCGGGCCTCTGGGATCAAAGTGGACAGTACTGTTTCTCTTGTCCCCACGCCAGTTCTGTGCTGCCCTGGGTTCTGAGGTGGGGAGGGCAAGCCAGGACACCAACCCGAGGCTGGAATTAGGGTTAGGGCGGGGGGCACCAGCTCCGGGAAGCAGCAGGCTCTGTTAGAAATAACCCTGGTGCTGGAAACAGCAGCACTTCCCCAGGAGACAGGGGCGTACCTCACACCCCTGGCATCCCCAGCTCCCTGAGGGCAAGTGTCACCTTGACACAGGACAAACCGACTTAGGTCAGGGACACTGTCATACTTCTAAGGAACCATGCATGAAGCCTGATGCAGAATCCATGCCCAAAATGAGGGTCTTCACATACCACCCACCCCCGACAGCAACTCCAGAACAATGTTGCCGAAGAGGCGGCTGCAGGCCAAGCTGGTTTAGTACCAGGGGACCAGGACCAGGCTGTTCCCTGCTTCTCAGGCTGCAGGGGGTACTCAGCCAGGGACCCTGGAATATAGAGGTCCCCCCCCTTTCTCCTTCCCTGAGCCTGCCCTATTGAGGCGACAGCCTGGGATGAGGCCTCCTGAAATAACCAGATCTGGTTAGTGAGGCTAATTTTAAAAGCCACTCTGGCTGCCCCATGGGCCCTTCTGGGAAGCTGTGAATGTTCCTGTGTGTGCCCCTGGGAGGGGCTCCTACTGAACACCCCACGACGCTTCCTAAGGCCTGTGAGCCAGGCCTAATGCTTGGGCTTCAGAGGCCCAGGCTCCGCTCTGCCACAGTGCAGACCCTCCCCCACGGCCGCTTAGCATCTTTAGCTTTTTGTCTTGGTTTCTGGACTGTCCCCACCCCTGTCTTCTGCTTCTGGGTCTCATGCGCCTCTGTCACGGTGTCCCCTCTGTCTCTGACCCTCTAGTCTAGCCTCTGCAGCTGGGACTCCACCCCTCTCCAGGCCTATCTCCCAGGAGACCGGATACAGCATACCGGACAGTCCATAGCCTGCTCTGTGCAGGCTGGTGGAGGTGGGTGTCCACCTGGAATCGAGGGCAGGAGTCCTAGAGCTGACAAGAGCTAGGTCCGGCATGCAGGGGCCAAGTCCAGGCACGACCTGGACCATCTGGCCAGGCCAGGTGCCAGCTGGGGGAATGAGCTTCAGGGCAAGGGTTGGCAGGCAGCAAACAGAAACATGCGGTACCCAGTTAAATTTGAATGTCAGGTAAACACAGACTCATTTTTAGCTTAAGTATACCTCATACAATATTTGGGACATACTTATAGCAAAAAAGAAAAAAATTATTCCTGTTTACCTGACATTCACAGTGAACTAGGCGCCCTGTGTTTTATCTGGCAGTCTCGTCCTGGTGGCCCTAGGAGTGAGGGGTCGCCTCTCAGGGACAGCCAGTTCTACAGACTGGTTTGAGGGTAGAGGCACAGGTCCTGCCTGGCAGGGGGCAGGGCTCCGTTTTCAAATGGGGAGAGTCTTTGGGAGACATGGTGAAGGGCACACGCCATCTAAGCACAGTCACGTGGCAGCAGAAGAGAGGGTTGTATGTACGCTGCTGAGCCCCAGGAGCAGGCACACAGTGCGACCTCTCTAAGTGTTGAGTGAATAAGACTACTCACAACCCATCCCTGTAGGGTGTGGGGCACATGGCCAGAAGGGGGCTCTAGCACCCTGCTCCTAAGTTTCTGGGAGCCAATGCCTGGTGCACTGGCTCCAGCCCCAGGCTCTCCAAAGGCAGCTTCAGTATGGAAAGAGGAAAGGGTTGAGGGCTCCTCTTTCCCCAGCCCACTCTGTCCCAGACCAGTATTGGGGCTCAGCTGCTGTCAATGGTGCAGGAGACAGGCCTGAAGCAGGGAACTCTGCCTTCTGAAGTGGAGGACCAGACCTGAGGTACTATGCTGTGCTCTCTAGGGGGCATCTGAGCCATGGGACACCTAAGACCCAGTGCGTTGGAAATCCTTGACCCTGGGGGATGAGGTTTCAACCATGATTCCATAGTCCATTCATCTCAGGGAGGGAGCAACTGGGGGAAGGTCTGTGTGCCTCTTATCCCTCTCAAGACAGGGCCCATTAAATAGCTTATCCACCCACCTAGCCACTCACTTATCCATTCACCCATCTATTCATCTACAAACATCCACCCACCTATCTATCCATCAACTATCCATTCCTCTACCCACACATCTCCCCATATATCCACCCACCCACCCACTCACCTACCTATCTATCAACATACTCACCTATCTACCTACAATCCATCCCTCCACCCACTTATCCATTCACCCACCCACCCACCCACCTATCTATCCATCCATCCATGTGTCTATCCACTTACACACCTATCTATCTACACATCCAGCCTTCCACCTACCTATACATTCACCCATCTACTTATCCATCATTCATCCATCCATCCATGTGTCTATCCACCTACACACCTATCTATATACACATCTAGCCTTTCACCTACCCATACATTCACCCATCGACTTATCCATCATCCATCCATGCATCCACCTGTCTGTCCACCGATACACCTATCTATCTGCATATCTAGCCCTCTACCCACCATTCATCCACCTAACCACTCACCCACTCATCTACATCTATCCATCTATTTATTTACCCACCAACCCATCTATCTACCCACACATCCATCCATTCATTTATATATACCTACCTGCCTATCTATTCATTTATATATCTATCCATCCACCCACCCACCTACCCACTCATCCACTCATCCACCCATACATCTACCCACACATTCACCCATCCATTTACTCATCTGCCCATCCCTCTGTCCCTCTACCCAACCATTGACCCATGCACCCATCTCCTGCTTATCAGCTGATCTTTTCAACAGCTCATCCATCCACCCACTCAATCTGTCCTCCACCACACTTCCACCCTTGCTGGCTTGCTCGCCATTTCTATTCACTCAGATGACTCACCCCTTGAGTCCCCTGCCCAGGTCTTCTGCTGAAGGGTCTCAGAGCAATTTGTCCAACTCTGTGAGGGACACCTATGCTGTGCCATGCCTCATTCTGCTCCTGGCTCCAAGCCTGACTGTGGACAAGTCACTGGAGGCTCAGAACCTCAGTGTTCCCTTCCCTAGAATGGGGCCCGCACTAGCAGCTCTCTCCCAAGGTCTGTGAGGATGATGAAGCTTGCAGGTGTCCAGTGGTCATCCGGCGGGCATTTCAGAAGGGAACTGCTACTACTGTTCGTTTTGATGATCAGGTCTAGGTCCCTGAGAGGTGGGCATGGGGAAGCCAACTGGTTTTATGGCCGTCACTGACTTTGAGATACCCACTTCCTTGGGGGCTGCAGTTGCCCCTCCCCATCATCCAAATGCTGGAGTAAATCCTTCAGAGAAAGTAGGAGTCAGAGGGGGTAAAGGGCATCACCCTTTTCCCCTGTGGGGGGTGGGGGGTGCCTGGAGCTTGTCTCGTCCTACACCGGAGGCCTCTGTTTCCCCAGAGTATAGGAAGGGGGCTGGGCTGATACCCCTGTGGCCTGGCCGGGACCTCTGTGTCATCCTGTTAGTAACACTTTAGCTCTGAGCCTATAATCATATCTGTCCAGGGAAGAACCAGCCCAGCATTTCTTTAAATTGGGCTCTAATTGCGGCTTCTAGTGGAGTCAGATGGAACCCATCCCCCAGCTGGTGTGAATCAGTGAGGTTGTCCTGACCTGCTCCCCCACACCCAGCCCAGGACCCCCCAGGAGCCATGGTGGGGCTGTGGCCGATATCCCTGGAGGGTCCACTCTGTGCCATGCTCTGTCCAGGGGACTATGTCATCTGTCCTTTACTCTGTGACACAGGGGCTACGGGAACTTTAGCTTGGATGTGCCCGAGTCTGGATTTGAAACCAGCCTTGTCTGATCCCAAAGCTTTGTTCTTGGCTTGAGGCTTAGAAGTGCTCCACCCGAGTCGTCCAAGCCTCCTTCCTGGGGTCTCCCAGGGCATCCCGGGTCACCTGCATTCCCATCCAGCCTTCCTCATTCACAGTTGTCTCAGCCATCTGCCCCTTCCCCTGGTCACAAAGACCCATCTGCCCTCTGCTTGTCAGTAGGCCTCCTGCACCCCCTCCCCCCAGTTCAGGGTTGTGTTCACCACTCTGTTCCCCAGCCCATCCCCCACAGACGTGGGAGCCAGGCCTGGAGAGTGGGGTGGGGCTAGGAGCCAGAAGCAGTTCCCTCTTCGGTGGGCAGGAGAGGAGCCTGCGGTTCTGTGTTTGTTCTGGAGACCCAGCCGCTTCCCCAAGGAGACAGCCAGTGGTTCCCAGGCCACAGCCCCTCAGGCGGAGCCAGACCACGACTGGCCAGGCCCTGACGGGCTCCGCCAGGGCCTGGCGCTGGGTGGTCTGGGCAGCAGCCAGGGAGGCCTCAGTCCTGGCCTCAGGGAAGGAGCCATGACCAGAGCCAAGCTGAAGGGGACCTGGAGGGGTCCCGAGGTCTGGGGGTGGGCTGGACATGGGGCAGAGGCAGGCATTAGGCAAGTGGTGCTTGGGGATCCTCTGAGAAGACTTCAAGGCCCAGATCCTAAGTCCAGGAAGATACCAGGAACATCACAATTGGGTGGTTTCCACCCAGCTCCTGAGTTGGCCCAGGCAGAAGCCCACCATAGAACTGATGGCCTGTGACAACCTGACTCCAGTCCCACCTCTTTAAGACCTGGGCTTTTCCATCCATACCACAGTTAGGGAACAGCTCAGAAAAGGCTCTTCAAGTTGGGCAGTGGCCCAGGCTGGAGGGATCTGTCTGTCGGAGTTCATTCTCAGGGGCTTCTCCTTGCCCTACTTGAGTCTGGTAACAAGCGCACCCCATTTCTTCATCTACGTCTCTCCTCACCCTCCCAGAGATGGGTGGCCCCGGGGTAGAAGGAACACCCTGGCCATCAGCTCTCTGTAACCTTGGGCAAATTACTTCCTCTGTGTGCCTAGAATTCTGCATATCCCTGTGACCCTGTCTGTGGGCAACTGGGGCTCTCCTTGTGCCTCAGGCTCCCCTGACTGCTCACTCAGCTTCTCCACCCCAAAGTCCAGTGTGTGCCACCATCTAACTGTGATCCAAACCCAACTCTACTTATTCTCTCCAAATCTGGTCCTCTGTAAATGACACCTTCATCCACTCAGGCCCTGGGCCAAAAACTTAGAAGGGGGAGCCCCTGATTCTGCTGTTTCTTCTCCTCTCCACATGCCATCTGCCAGACAGCACTTCTGGCTTCAGCTCCCCAACATGTCTGTGATCCAGCCACCAGCCACCACTCCACGCCACCACCACCTCCAGCCCTGAGGACAAAGGCCCACAGGCCACATAGCAGCCTCCACTGCTGTCCAGGCTCCTCTGACAGCAGCTAAGGCTACCTTTGCAAAGCTAAGGTGCAAGCCACGGCCCTCCACTCTTTGAGCCCCAAGGTGGCTTCCCCTCTGCTACCAGAACACACAGGCTGCCACATAACCATAGTCTCGGGCTTGCTCTCACCCACCTACCCCCACAGGCCTTCCTCTGGCATCCTCTCTTTACCCCTCAGAGGACACATCAGTTCCTTCTTGCCTGGCTTTGTCCCTGCTTCCAGCGATCTGTCCTTCAGCTGTCTACAGATGCCACCATCTTCCGAACTGGGTCCCTGTTAGTGTCACTTTCTCAGACAGGTCTTCCCTGATTACCAGCTACATGGCAGCACTCAGAATTCATTTCTTATCTGTAAAGTGGCGCCAGCCCTGGAGTTCCATCTGCCCTCTGACCTGAGATCGCTACCTGGAACCCTTGGTGGAAGAGACTCAACTCCTGAAAGTCTTTTGACCTCCACGCATGCACTGTGACACACACACACCTATATTCATGTTCGCAGACATGTATCATGAACATGTGCAATAATAATAAATCAGATAAAAAAAATTTTTAAGAAGCCTATGCTCTGAGCTGGTAGGTTTGGATCCCTGGCTCCACTGCTCACTGATGCTAAGCTTTCCTGGAGCTTACCACCTTTCTTACTGATCTTGTTGATTCATCTGTAAAATGGGATAATAGCCCTAGCCCTCCAAGGGTGGGTAGTAAAAAATAAATGAGCCCATGCATGTCAAGGAGCACTTAGGGACAGTGCCTGAGACCCAGTGAATGTCATGGAAATTGCTGGAGTCGGGACTGCTTGTGAGAGCATTTCTGTGCCTACTGTGCGGATAGCCTACTGTGTGAGGAGCCTGTGTCTGTGTTCCCACAGGCAGAATGGAGGTGGTCCAGCCAGCATCCCTAGTCTGTTCTGTCCTTTCTCTGCTGTCTGCTTTCATGGCCACTCCACCTGGGGGTCACTAGTGCCATGAAGGAGGCAGACGAAGCCACGTCGGGACTGGGAACCCGAATCCTCCCCTAAGCGTTTAATCACTGCCCCCCCCCCCCCCCCCGTGTCCCGGGGAGCACCTCAGTGGGAGGTCTTTAGTTCAGCCCAGGGGGTAATGACAAACTTAGCTGTCTGGGCCTCTCCTCCAATTCTCCCCAGGGAACCCACAGTCCTGTGGCTTGTGGGGCTGGAGCACTTGTCCTTGGATAGATTAACACCTTAGAAATACAGGAGGGGGTGGAACCTTCCATCTACCGCTGATTGGGCCTGGAGCGGGCTATCATGCCCTTTGAACCTCAGCTTTCCCATCTGTAAGTGAGGGTGATACTGTCAACCAGACAGGATGATGGTGGGACAGATGTGCCAAGCTTGTCTTTCCTCTAGGTGGCAACTCACTTCCATGTCTGGGGCACTAAGTATGGTGTGTGTCACACAGTAGGTCTCTTGCTGCCTCCAGCTCTTGATTTCAGGGCATTTGGAGGGATGACACCACTCAGGGACAGGCCTAAACGCCTCTGCAATAACCAGGAGCCAGATTGCTGAGGGCAGTGTCTGGGCCTTTTCCCACCTTTTTCCCACAGCCCCAGACTTCCCTGCCTGATCTGGTGTAGCAGTCTTAGTGTGGCTGCCCAACCTCCAGCATCATAGAAATTTCCTCAAAACTGGCTGCTGAGAGGATGTTACAGCAATGGTGCTCGTTTTCCAGGTCCTAGACCTTCTGTGTCTCCTCAGGGTCTTTATCGGCAACCTGCAGGCTTCTCAGACCGGCACCTGAAGCCCTGCTGCCCATGACGCCTCTTCTGCACAGGTAAAGGGCAGCTGCCCAACCCAAACTACATTTCCCAGCATCCTTTGCACTTGGGTGGACACGTGACCAGTTCCTACCAATGTACTCCAAGTGGAAGCTAAGAATGCTCAGGTCCCAAAGCAGGGTGCTAGCTCTTCTACCGAGGTACTGGCCAGATAGAAAGGACACTGGTGCTGCAGGTAGAGGTAGTGGCTTCTGGTGGGAAGGGTCTGGGTCTAAACCTCTTAGCCAGGGTACTCATCCGTTGATATGGAAATAGATTCACACTGTGTTATGAAGAGAACCTGCCTGCCCATCTTTGCCCTTCTTGCCTGAGAAACCTGAGGACAAAGGGACTTGTGAGCCACTGGATGCCAATTGTGATGGCTGTGGTTGCTGGGGACAGAGCTGGGCCCATGCCTAGACCCCTGGCTCAGATTGGGATGCATAATCCACACAATCAACAGCCAGGGTGACAGTCAGTGGTCCTATAATGTGTGTGAAGGACCCAGCCCTCTGGGGCGTGAGCACCCGGACAACTTTGACAACTTCTCACAGAAGAAGAACTGCATGTTCCCAGTGGGGTCTTCGGTGCCCACAGCATGCTAGGCAGGGGTGTTGGGGGCTGCAAGGCCTTGCCCCAGTCCACAGGCCCCCATGGTTCTGATTCAGCCATGCTTACCCCCTTTCACCCATGCCAAGGCTCAGCAGATGCGTCTGTGCTCTCTAAGATCCTGACTCCTATAACTGGTCTGGGGTTCCAGCCCTTCAAGAAGCAAGCTGGGAACTCAATGTGATCTTTCTCTGGTCCAGCCCTTAGCCAGTGAGGGGAGCTAGAGAATAAACATCCCATCTCCTCCACACCCTGGGCGCGACTCTGAAGTGTGCTTCTTGCACCTTGCTGCCAAGTCACACAACCCCTTGTTCTTTTTCTGTCTCCACTTCTTCAGTTTAATAACTCATGCCCAATTCAGCCTGAGACGCAAAGCCACAGTTCACACGCCCTGTCTCCAGTCCCTGTGGCCATCGCGCTCTTAGATGTTAACACTGATGGACTGCAGGTAGTACTGGGAAATGTGTCAAAATGGACTGCTTCCATACGAATATAAGGAACCACTTAAATGATAGTGCAGGGGCTCAGCAAAGACTTCGAAGGTACTGGGCTAACACCTCAACTCACTGTGATACACAGTTCAAGATGAGGCAGGGGTCTCTGGCCCGGAGAGACTGCACACAATTTAATCTCTCATCCCAGCATCAGCTTGGCTGTGCTTTCTCTTTTGGCTTTGACTGCTAGGGAGCTCAGAGAAAAATTTGCTCAGTGTCCTTTCAGACCTGAAGGATATCCACTCCAGATATTCAGTCTTGGTTCCTGTTTAACTGGTGTGGATTGTGAGTCATTGGCATTGGCTGGGACTGGGTGGGCAGGAATTTGGAAATGTATTATAAACAAATAAAAGATGTCATTAAGTGCAGGAACGTTGGCATCGAGCAAATCTGGATTCAAATCCCTGTCCACAACGTGGGGGACCTTGACAATCATATGGCCTCCCACGCTGTGGGTGTCCTCATTCATAAACGTGGGTGATGGGAAGAGTTTCCTCAAAGAGGAAGCTGAATGACTATACACACCACCAGGCCCGGGTTTCTGGCTACAGGCTGGGGCCAGTGTTCACTCTCATGAGCAAAGCGACTTGAGGCAAGAGGAGCAACCTTGGGGGACTCTGTGTACCCCAATGTCTGGAGCATTCCCATGAGAAGTGGGCATGGGAAGATCAGTTGCTAGGGTGCTAGAGGCTGTGCAAGGGAGAACGCGTGTCCACCCCATTCACCACGATCCTCAAGGACTGCGTGTGTGAGCGTGTGCCGCACAGCACATGTGTGGGATGTCGGAGGACAACTTTGCGGGGCCAGCTTTCTCCTCCTACCTTCCCTGGGTTCTGGGGATCACACTTGAGTTGTCATGCTTGTGCGGCAAGTGGCTTAGCGGACTAAGCCTTCTCACTGGCCACCGCCATGCAATTATCGTACCGTGCCTGGCACGCGCTCAGGGTTTGCTGAAGGCGGCATGCTACAGGGCACCAGGCTTATGCAATGTATTTTGTGAGTATCATGCTGTGAAGGTGCCCCAGGTCACTGAAGCCTTCCCTGCTGTGGGTTTAGAGACAAAAGACTCTTCTTTTTCAACTCACAGTGACCCACAAGGGGCTGTCTCCCATTGCCATACAGCAGGGCACTGAGACACAAAGTCAGAGATTCACGCCATCGTCGAAGCTGGTGAGTCGTGAAGCCCCTTGGCTGGCAGGAGCCCTGACTTCCCTGCTCCCCACGCGCTTACCCTGGAACCCAAGTCCAGTTCTTTCCTGAGTGATGGGCCTATTTTGGTCTCTTTCCCACTGACCACAAAGACTCAGCTCTGGTCTCAGAAATATTTGGGTCGTTTTTATTTAAATGTCTTGTGTTCCCTTTAAACCAACACCAAAAAGAGAAATTAATTTTTTTTTTCTTTTTTTGCTGTTCCAAACAGGAGAACCGCTTCAGTGAAGGGCTGGTGTGTGTCTCTGGAGCTGGGTGGGGAGTGTGCGTCCTGTCCGGCGGCCACCCTGGGGAGACAGCCAACCCCGGAGGTGGCTTCCTGGGAGTCTCATCCTGAGCAGACCTGGTCTCCCCTCCAGGAAGGGCTGGGCTTGGGGACTGGCCATGACTATGGGGCCCAGTGTTCCAGAAGGAAGGAATGAGGGGAGGGAAGGTCAGATCTGGAATGTTCCATGGAGGTTGCAGGGTCTGGAGAATATATTTGGTAGAAAAATAAGGTGCTTTGGGAATTTGTGCAGTCTGCGCCCTGCCTGCCCAAGAGAGACCTGCCCTGCTGGCCAAAGGCTAGTGAGGAGGAAGTACAGACAGAGCCTGGAATCTTCCAGCCCATGAAGGATTCCGGACGGAAGACAGGCAGCAAACTTCTGTTCCTGCTGGAGGCTGCCTGGGCCTCTCCCTTGCGTGTGGGCTGCCAGGCGGTGGGCCACATAGGTAGGGGAGCTGGCTATCCATCGTGGGCTTGTGGGACCTGGGCCCTCACTCAGAACAGAGTGCTTAGGGGGAGCAATGTCAGTGGGAGCAGCAGGGGCCCCAGGGAGGGGCTGCTCGTGGAGCGGGCCGAGGCACAGTGGTCGACGTTGGCCCCAATGCAGGAAGCATATGCCATCACGTGGGGGATGTAGTTCTGCTCATGGACGCCGTGAAGCAGGTGTGCCATGGGGCCCTTGGCAAAGACTGCCACATCTTCCCCACCGTGGGTCTCATGGCGCAGGGGGACAGCAGACTGGGCCTGGTAGTTGTTGTGAGCTGTAGGCCAGAAATATCTTTTGAGTGCCTGCCTCAATGCTGTGAGAGAAGCACCCCCTTTTCCTTCATCCCCAGACTGGCTTGAAGGACCTTTTCACAGAAGAGGAAGCCAGGGCCCAGGGTGGGGGCGGCAGGAGAGGGTGGGGGTGAGTAATTCATCAGAGGCAAGTAGGTTCAAACTCAAGCCTGTCTGACCCAGAAGACCACACTCTCTGGCCCCTACAGAGTATCCATCCAGTAAAACACATCCCGTACCTACACAGCCCAGGCACTAGGCTAGGCTCATCAGACCCATTTCGTCTTCTGGGGTAAAGTCCCCAGAAGGCAAAAGCCTTTCACGGGAGAAATTAAAGCCGAGAAAGGTGAAATCATGTGTCCAAGTTGCTAAAGTACTGGAGAGAACCCAAACTGAGGCTCTGACTCAAATTTGGGCTTCTCCAGGACCACATCAGCCCATGCTGGAGGGATACCCTTTCCCCTCCCAGCCCTGGCCTTGGTGGTCTCACCATAATCCACCATGGAGACATTCTCTCGTTCACCATCCACCACCTTGTAGCCAGGCCCATTGCCATAGAGGATGGCTGTGAAGGGCTTCTTGTCCGTGTCACTCAACATGGGAGCCAGACCTGCACAGGGAAGGGGGCCCAAGGTCACAACTGGAAGTCTGGTCAGAAGCTCCCTAACCAAGCCCTTCGGGGTCTGTGACTTGGTATTCCTTGTGATCCTTCAGGAGCCCAAACTACCTCCATGAAGCCACCTTCCAAATGCCAATGCCTTTCACCCCCCAATCACTTCTGCTCTCCCCATGCATCTGCCCCCTCTCTTCCATCCTCTGTGCTGCCAGTCTACTCGCCCACCCATCACCCAGTTTTCAGCTCGCTTGTGTTCCCCCGCCCGTCACCAGTATCTCATCTTTCTTCCTCAGTCCGCACGGGATCCCAGCCACCTTGCTGGCTTTCCCACCCCCAGGTAGTGACCCACTCACCAAAGATGGAGTTGCCCCGGGGGGTGTATCCACCGAAAGTGAAAACGTGGGAATGATCTGCAGTAACCACGGTCAAGGTGTCTTTCTGGGAAGTCATAGCACCCGCCCTTCCAATGGCCTGGTCCATCTCCACTGCCTCATGCAACGCCTGCTTAGCCTTGCCCTCGTGGTGTCCATGGTCAATCCTGCCTCCTAGGGACATCACGACAAAGGCCTCCCATGAGGTGACAGGGGAGGGAGCCATGCCTCCACAGGCCCAAGGACACTGCCATCATTTTAACATCTCCTTGATAGGGAATGACAATGACCTTCACCAGGGACTCCCCAGGTCCACCTCGGGCATCGCACACAGTCGAGTGGCTTTCAGAGGGCGGGCGAGGAGAATGTGGTGCACAGGCCCATGTGGAGAAGGCAGACTCACCGAGTCAAGGGAGAACTGCAGGGTCAGAGCTTGGATCTTTCCCCCATCCCTCGGCTCCCAGCTCAGCAAAAGCAAGGGAAGGGAAGGGGAGCATGCGCAAGTCCTTACTGTGTGCTTAAGTTCCTACTGTGTGCTGGGCATGACAAAGATTTCACAGCACCCCTGGGCATGGTGATTCAGCCCTGTGTGTAGATAGAGCAACCGAGGAAGCCTGGGGGGGGGCATTCCCATAGGGGTACTGGATAGGAGCTCAGGTCTGACTCATTCCAAAGCCTGTAGTTATGTTTCCTCCATGAACACATAAGCAGAAAGCATGGGGACTTCTGGATGGACTTCACGGTGGCACAAGCCCCCAGGTGTCTGGGAAGTGTCATGGTGGCCTTCCAGAAAGGCCAATGGAAGGTTGAATCCCATAATATTAGCCCCGTGGAGTACATATGCAGGTCCTTAGCAACTGCTTTTCTTTGTCTGCCCGTGGGACGCCACCTAGTGGTCACTTCCAGTTCAGAGGGTCCTGAGCTGGGGCTCCAGGCGGAGCTCCCTCCCCACTGACTTCCCCCTCACTGCTGGCCTGGCTGGTTGGCAGGGCAGGCAGGCTGGCCTTCTCTTTGTTGTGGTTCTGGGAGCAGCTGGCCTGGCAGGCTGGTCTGGCCTTGCTCACAAAGAGGACCACTCCCGGGGGACCCGTGTTCACCACCACTGGTTCCTGGCGCTTCCTCAGATCGGAGGCCTGTTTAGGGGCCAGACCCGCTGCACTGGTGGGAACCCCAGGGCTTGGCAAGAAGGTAGCCTAGCTGGGGTGGTGGCCACTGGTCTCTGAAAGACGGAGGGGCCCGAGCAAGCATGTGTATATTGGAGATGTGTGTGTGTGTGTGTGTGTGTGTGTGTGTGTGTGTGTGTGTGTGCATGTGCGTGCGTGTGTGTGCACGCGCGCAGACATACCCACATGTCTGCGTGGCGTGAGTACATGAATATCTCAGCAGGGCCATGCAAGGGACCACAGAGGGCAAGGGCTGTTGAAATTCTGGAAGATTCTGGAAACTTTGTTACTTCCCACTGTTGCTTTGGCTCCTGTGTAATTACAACGACAGCAATGGAAACACTGAAGCCTAACTCACTGCCTACCCCCCAGGGCTTATGTGCTTGTTAGTTCTGGGGGGGGGGGTGTAGACACTGGAGATGGATGCTACGTGTCCTTTCTCAATCACTTTCTCCTTTATTTTTAAAGTACTTTATTTATTTACTAGTTTTTTGCTACACAGGGTCTTACTGTGTAGCCCCGGTTGTCCTGGAACTTGTTATATAAACCAGACTGGCCTTGAACTTACTATGTAGACCAGGCTGGCCTGAAACTCAGGGATCTGCCTGCCTCTGCCTTCTGAGTACCAGGATTAAAGGTGTGTGCCCCCACACCCAGCTTTTATTTTTAACTTTAATCATGTGCACACACACACACACACACACACACACACACACACACACACACACACGCGGTTATGCACATGTATGCAGTGTCCATGGAGACCAGAAGACGGCATCAGCTCCTCAAGAACTGGAGTTATAGGCAGTTAGCTGTGAGCTGCCTGATGTGGGTGGTGGGAACCAAACTTGCTGGGAGAGTAGCAAGCACTCTTAACTGCTGAACCATCTCTCCAGCCTCAAGATTTTTTTCCCCAACTATCCACCTCTCTCTCTCTTTGTGTGTGTGTGTGTGTGTGTGGTGTGTGTGTGTGTGTGTGTGTGTGTGTGTAGGGGGTGCCTACAAAGGCCAGGAGAGGGTGTCGGATCCCCTAAAGCTGGAGATACAAGTGGTTGTGAGCGGCCTGATGTGGGTGCTGGGAACTGAACTTGGGTCTTCTGCAAGAGCAGTATTTGCTCTTAACTGCTGAGCCATCTCTCCAGCCCCTCCACCTCCATTTTTTCAAGACAAGGTCTCTCAGTGAACCTGAAGGTTATGAATTCAGCTAGGCTGGCTGGCCATTGAGCCTCGGGGACCCACCCACCTCCACCGGTCCAGTGCCGCCCAGGCGCTCATCACCATGCCCAACTTCTCCCGATGTTTTGTGATCTGAACTCGGGTCCCCGTGCTTGAGTGACAGGCACTTCACTGACTGAATCATCTGGCCCAACACTTAGTCTTTGCTTTACACTTCTGAGCACAATGGAGCCGAGTCACCGCTCTAGGACAGGGGACAATTTTTGGCCTTATTTTACACACATGCTTAGTGAAGGCCCCATGGCTGTGGTGGCATAAGGTCAAGCACCCCACCACCATCTATCTCCCTGGCCTCTGACAGCCACAGCGCAGGTGGAACTGTTCTTGCATGGGTGATGCTTAGAGGCTGGATGGCCCTCCACAGCCAGGTCCAGAGAAAGACGGCTCAAAGGGAGACGACTGCCTCCTCTGCCAGGAAGCCCTCTCAGATTGGGCTGGTGGAAAGGCAGTTTTCCCATCCTCTGAACTCCCAGTCTTTGCTGGGAGCTCCTACCACATCCTTCCCTAGGAGGGAGTTCTCTCTTCACCCCTAAACTGGTAGTTCTCTTTGAAAACTGTACCATCCCACCACCTAACCCAAGTCATGTTTCTGAAAGGTTAGTCTTCATCGGGCCCTACCTTCCACCAGCAGGAAGAAGCCTTTCGGATTCTTTGTCAGGATCCTGAGGGCCACCTCCACCATCTCGGAGAGCGAAGGGTCAGTCAGGTTGTTTCTATTCAACTCATACTGCATGTCCCCGGGTTCAAAGAGACCTGTGGGCATAGGCAAGAATGTGGGTGCCAGGAGTCCTGAACCTGCAGGGATGACCCCAAGGAACCTGGGGTGTCACAGAGGATACAAAGTGATAAAAAAAAAAAAACCCTACGCTCAACTTGGGGCAAATGTAGGGGGGAGGGAATCTTACCTGGGAGACTCTGTGGATCCAGAACGGGACTCAAGAAGATTTTTTTTTTTTTTTGGGGGTTTTTCGAGATAGGGTTTCTCTGTGTAGCTTTGAGCCTTTCCTGGAACTCACTCTGTAGCCCAGGCTGGCCTCGGACTCACAGAGATCCACCTGCCTCTGCCTCCCAAGTGCTGGGATTAAAGGCGTTCGCCACCACCGCCCGGCAAGACTTCTCATTATCCACACAGTCCACCTCACGGGGGCCACGGGGTTTACAGCTCACCTGACCAGGGGCACAGGGTGGGGGGGGCGGTGTCTAGGGTCCACCTCTCAGAGGAGGAGGAGACAAAGGCTCTGAGTGGCCCAACAACTTGCTGTCTTCAGCAGGTGAAAGGGCAGGTCTGCGACTCAAACCCAAGAGGACACAGCACCATATCTCTGAGGCAGTGGACTCTGGACGGGGCTCAGAGGGGCAACATGAGCGTGTGCACATTTATAGGTGAGGTCTGAGGGCACAGCGGCCTGTGCGGTGAAGCGGCAGAAACTTAGGGGTCATTGTCTGCTCTGCTCACTGGCCCTGGGCTACGCCCATATGAGAGCCATCTCTCACCCGGTCACCACGCCACGGCTGAACAACAGCGACAGGAGCCCAGTGCCACGCCTCCCGGAGCATCTTGGGAGCAGGAGCTAATCTCCAAGGTGGTGTGAGCCACTAGCCTCCTGCAGCTCAGGCCCTGTCGCCCTCCTGCTGGCAAGCTGGCCTCTGTGCCAATAGGCCTCTGGAGTGCCCACTCTCTGGGGAACAGGGGTCACCCTGACGACTGGCAGAGGCTGCCTGGCTGGTTCTGCCCTGACTGTGCCATGTACCGCCCCCTCTCTGATCTTGGTTTTTTTTTTGCCAACTGGGGCTCATCTCCCTGAATAGCTTAACACCTCTTTTCCTCCCTCTGGAAAGGCCCTGCATGGGGGTGGGGGGCTGCCTCTTACAGCCCCAGCCACGGGATCCCCATCTTCTCTACTTACCTAAGAGGTAGTCCACCATGGAGGGGTCGAGGGCCAGCAGCTCGGTGCGGTTCCAGACATAGTGGGAGTGCTGGGGGGTGGGAAGGGCTGTGTCAGTGCAGGTTGGGAAATCTGGGGACAACCCCGGCTGGCCTCAAAGTCAGGGTGGTTCAGTTTCCCTGCATCATTTAACATCCTGCCCTGAGCACCTGCCTCCTCTGTACTCAAGAAACGACAGATATATAGGGATTATCATGTACAACCCGGGTAGATGAGGATTCTGGGGGTTGGATCAAGGAGGGCTTCCTGGTAGAGGTGATACCTTTTGGGGGGTCCTGAAGGCAAAGTAGAAACTGATTCACCTGAGATCAGGGAACTGCTTTTCCCACAAGGGTGTCACAGGGTAAAAATGAGACCACAGAGACCTTGAATGCCTACAGAAAGGAATGAGTGGTGTTTGGGGGTCCCTGGAGAGCCAGGCAGGAGTGAAGTCCACCTGCTGTTCCTTGGGAGTCCAGAGCGCAGGAACACAGGGTGAGACTCTGTGTGGGTTATCCAGGGCCCAGGTGTGTGGTCCCAGCACTGTGAAGAATTTGCTGTGTCCTCAAGAGAGCCCCTTGCCTTCTTTGGCCTTAGGAGCAGGTTTTTGTTTCTGTTTTGTTTTTCCAATACTCCAGGTTGCTCTCTGGGAGCGGGGAGAAGGGATGGGAGAAGGGACACAAGAATCAGGCTCAGGTCCCCAGTGCCCTGCTGTGTCAGGCAATCCCCACAGCAGTCGCTCAAGCTGGCCCCATTTTACAGATGAGGATGCTGAGGCACACATATATCAGGGTATTGAGAACCACTTCTAGGCCATACTATTGATGCCCAGAGCAGGGACCCTATCGGGCAGGGCTCAGAGCCATAGTATGGGTCCCTCCCCATGCTAGGAGTCTATTCAGAGTCCTGGGGCAAGAAGGATGGCTTGCTGGCCCTGATCATGGAAACTGAGGCAAGAAGGACGGGGGGGTTTGTTTCTTTGGTTTGCCTGTCCAAGCCGGCCCAAGAGGGGAAAGAGGACAAAGTCGCTCACTCCCACACCCTGTACCCATGCATGGGGTTGTCCCCAGCCCTGCCCCAACCATACTCTTAGCTCAGCCTCATCCCATCAAGCCTCCCCAGGGACCGCCCTGGAACCCTGAGAAACCCAACCCCAGAGTGACATCAGAGAGGCTGCCAGGCTGCTCCCCACTGTCTTCAGCCCTGACCACAGTCATTTCCAGATCCAGCTGCCCCGCTGGCCCACAGTTGCAGGTTTAAAGGGCCAGAGGCCGCTGGGAGGAACCAGGGCCTGGCCTGACCTTGCTCCAGCCTCCCAGCCCACCCACGCCCCGGCCCAAGGGATGTGCTCTGAGGACTTTACACCTCCCTCTTCAGCCGGCAACTTCTGTTCAGCTGCGTTCGCCTGGGATCTGAGTGCCCTCCACTGCCTCCCCCATGTCTCCCACTTGCTCAAGGCTTCTGTGGTATCCTCTCTGCGTGCCTGTAGATCCCAACTTCCTGCCATCCAGGCACACAACACTCCCTGTGTTTGTGTGCCCCTGTAGGTGCCCAGCCTGCCTGGGGTCCATCCAGGTGACTCCCTGACCCTGTCACCACCCCCCTTGGTGCCCTCCCTACAGGGAGCAGGAGTGTCAGTCACGGGTCTGTAAGGGATAGAATGAACAGGACCCTCACTGGAAGAGGACATTTGAGACATGGGTGGGGGTCCCGTGGCCCAAGGTCCCACAGCTGACCCCTTCTGTAGTCGTCGGCTACCTTGTGTCTGGGTTTAAAGCTCTTCCAAATGCTGATGAGGTCCAGGCCGTCCAGCCTTGTGCCCCTGGCCTTCTCATCCAGTTCATATTCCACATCAGTTCTGTTCTTCGGGTACATGTACTTCCGGCCGCCCCCCATGATCACCTGAGGGACACACAGCCATCACACCCAGGGTTCTAAATTGTCCAGAAGCCCCAGGGGTCCCAACCTGGAAAGCAACTACCAGAGTCGGGGTGGAGGTGTGGATGCTTGCCCAGCAGGTAGGTCCTGAGCCAGTGTTCTCTCAGCCTCTGTTTGTTCAGATTGGAGAGATGAAATCACTGATCTAGCAGAACTGTGGTTTGGGGCTTTTAGGGGGAATATTAGTGTTCCTGAATGCTTACCCCACCTGGCTAACACCCCCTGTGGAGGAAAGACCATTTACTGTGTGCCAGATCCTGAGCCACTAAGACAGAGTAACTCACTCAACCTCCTACCCAAGCTGCAAGGGAAGCGGCCAGCATTTTCTCGATTAGACACGAGCACAGAGATGAGATTTCTTGCTCTTCAGCCACACAGTGGTGCACAACACATATAAGATTCAAACCCAGAACCCAGTGTTTCTCTTCCAGAAGCCCCTTTTGGCTCTGCTGTACGCGCGAGTCAAGGAAGGGGCCCCCAGGAGTCTCTTCTCCCACAGTGAGTGGCTTCGGCCAGGGAGGTCTCGGGGCAGCCCAGCTGGGAACCAGCCCACTGCCTGGGCAAACACGGGCCGGCCTCACGTCTGTGTAATCACCGCCAGGCTAATTTTATCCACTGTGGCTGGCATGCGCGGGCAGACGGACGCGGGGTTGTTTGTTTGCCTAGGGAATCCATGTTTGAAGTCCTAACTATTTTTAAAGCAGTGGCCAAGAACATAACAGCCACAGCCCATGGTGACCACCATACCGTGTCCTCCTGTCACCGTGGGCAACAGCCCAAGTTGCTGCCCCTGTCTGATACCTGAGATCCACTGTCCCCAGATGGGGCCAAGTTCTCTCTCTACCTTTGATTCTATTTCCCAGGGTTCTACGGGGTAAGGAGAGAGATGGGTGCCTGAACGGGCAGTGGGGAAAGTACCCCAGAGACAGCCATGGGGACCCAGGAAGGCCAAGGACACTGAAGTAAAGAGCTGACTCTGCTGCTTGTTAACCAAAGGCCTGTTTTTTGTTTTTTGTTTTTTGTTTTTTGTTTTTTTTACTTTGCAGGGCCTCAGTTTCCTAGTCTATAAAATGGGAATGGCTATCCAGAGAAGAAAGGCAGTCATCCAGGGTCACTGGGGGACCCACAATGGAAGATGTCCCTACAGAAGAGGACAGTGAAGATGGACAGATTCATTCCTAAGGAGGCCAGGTCTTGTCCTCACCATGCAGTGAGGAACTTGGATAGTGCAGACTGGGATGGGGAGAAAAGGACTCCAGGTTGCTGGCGCCTTCTGTTCCCACAGAACCTGACCCCTTGACATTCTCAGAGTGGAACTGAAGCCCCCAATCTTCCTGCCGGGAGCGCTTGGTTCCCAGCCCAACGGAGACTTCACACGGGCTCATTAAGCTCCCAAATAACAGGCTCGCTGTTTGCCTTCGGGGTTTAGGTTTGTGTCTTCCCCTCTCTCTTGAAAGCTCAAGATATTTGTTTTCAGAGTGGACACCATGATTTTCGTTTCATGAACGGTCTGGGAGGCTTTTGGAGTAGTGGTGACAGAAGGGCAAATGGGACAGAGGGGGCCTTAAGGGTTTCCTTTCCCACTCCTTAGCTCATGCCCTCACGGCTCTAGGAGACCCCAGCTCCCTCACTGCCTCCGTCCGAAGCATCTTGTCCCACAGTGCCTCTCCCTGGCCAAGCTGGCTAAAGAGTTACTGTAATTAGCCCTGGGACCAGTGTTCTCACACGTGACCTCATCCTGGCCTCCTGCAGCACAGCCAGCCGGGAGCCCTGGGAGCCGGCAGGTGGGACATGGGAGGACAAGGGAGGGGAAGGGCTGCCTGGAAGGTGGAGATAAAGCCAGACGGGTGGCTTTGTCCCAGGTGGCTCTTTCCTAGGAGGAGTCAACAGGACCACTGGTCCTGAAGGCAGCGCTTCACCGGCTACTTGGAAAAGTGTGTGTGTGTGTGTGTGTGTGTGTGTGTGTGTGTGTGTGTGTGTGTGTGTGTATGCGTGTGCGTGTGCGTGTGTGTGTGACATTGAGGAGGGCAGGGAGAGACGGCCCCTGGATCTGAGGGCTTTCTCTGAGCCTCAGTGGATCCAGATTTCAGGCTCAACGGGCCTAAGTCATGGTCAACCCTTGTAGCAGAAAAAGAACAATTCAGAAATTCTCCCCAAGAGCTGAGGCCTGCATGTAAGAACGTGTTTGGGTGTTGAGGTGTGTGCGTCAAGGACAGGTGGCCTACATGTAAGGGCTGCCGCTTGAGCACTCACAGGGCAGGCTCTGTGCCAAACTCAGCTGGGATTGACTCACTTAGTTCTTGCAGTGAGCTGCTGTAGCAGGTCCAGTTGGCAGAAGGTTGTGCAAGGGGAAGCTCAGAGAGGTTAGGTAACGGCACAAGGTCACAGAAGCTAGTGAAGAGCAGAGAAAGGGTGGGAGAGGTATGGCATGCTCTGGACCTTTCCCGGGCATGTCAGCTCTGTGTGCAGGCATGTGCCGCTCTGTGCAAGTGTGAATACAGAGGGCAGGCCATCTCCAAGACCACACTGTGTGTCTGTGCATATACTCCGTGTGTGCATGTGCGTGTGTGTATGTGTGTGTGTATGTGTGTGTGTGTGTGTGTGTGTGTGTGTGTGTGTTTATCAGTGTATACTGGGTGTATGTGGGAGACGTCAGTGGATACCAGGGAGGTAGGTGGCAGTGAGTCCTGGGGATGGGGTGCGGCAGTGATGGTTTGCCTCACAGCTCCACCGCAGAGAAACCTCACAGTGGTGCCTGACCCAACCACAAATCCCCGAACGGTTTGGGAGCTCTCCCAGGTGTGTGGAGAACCCAGGCCTTTCCCAGGCCATCCTGGGCCTAAGCCCCACTGCCCCCGCCACCCTGACCCCCCCCCCCCGCTCCTAGCACCTCACTGTCCCCCACCCTGTCACCCCATCCATGCCTGGCGCTCCCACTTACATCAATGTCCCTGATGTTGTGCATTAGCTGATATGCGATGTCCTTGCAGCCCTGGCTCAGAGCCTCTGGCGGCATCTCATTATCTGAGTACCAGTCCCGATCAGCCGAGTGTGCGTAGGCTGCACTGGGGGTGGCATGATTTACCCGTGTGGTGGTCACGATGCCCACAGACTTCCCTGAGGTACAGGACAGGAGAGGTTAGCACACCTTCAGACTTCTACCTCCCCCTCCCTGCCACAGACTGCCTCCCATCAGTTCCTCTGGTTGCCTGGGCCTCAGTTTCCCTAGTTTGCATGAAGGCAGATGCAGCTGAACACCCTTCCCTGTACCTGAGGTGGGCTGAGGTCCTCTCCTGCATCCGTAACTTGTGAAGCCCATGACTAAAGGAAGCCCTAGGCAGCCCCAAAGGGACCTCAGATGGAGAGAGAAGGGCTCTGTCACCCTGCCTTCAATGTCCCTGGGGCAGAAGGAAGGAGCAGTCACTCTGAACTGCTGCAGGCTGGCCCTGACTTGGTGCTTTGACCTTCACTCAGAACTAGGGGGCTTCATTGTCGTGCCCAGTCTGTAGTGAAGCGCGCAGACCCCTCAGCTCAGGAGGGGCTCCCCTGGCTCCTCTACAGGGGAGCCAGAGGCTCTGGAGAACCTGCTTCCACCCTCCCATGCACATCCTTAGCACGGATGGGGAGGCTAAGACCCAGACAGTCACAGGAGCTCTGCCTGTGATGGCTCACCAGCATCCTTGGCCCAGCGCAGGATGGAGGTGACCTCGTTCCCCTGAGTGGTGTTGCACCGTGTACGCTCAGTGGCTGCGCTCACTCCCACAGTGCCCTCATTGGCCTTCACACCACACAAGTAGGCCGTGGCGGTGCCCGCGCTGTCGGGGACCTGAGCGTTGGTATTGTATGTCTGCGGGTGGGAGGGAGAGTCAGGGGACGGGCACCCACCGTGGACACCCCACCTCCATTTCCATAAAGGGAACACGTGAGGGACGCTGCTGCTCATTGAGGTCCCCCGGAAGCAGAAGGTCACCTGACTGAGCTGCTTGCTTCCCATGCCTTGGCAGAACTCAAGGTTTCCCTCTGAGTCAGGGTCTGTGGAACCAGCAAAGGGTGGGGAGCAGGTGGGTTGGGCAGAGGGAGAGGAAAAAATGTCCCTGAGGGGAGGAGATGCCGGGAGGGGACGGTGGGTCTGAGAGACCAACGTGGCTTCTCTGCTGCCCCTGCAGATGGTTACCACTATGTCCAGACTTCCCAGGGAGATCCTATAGGCCTACCTTCTTGGCCCCCATGAGCCTGAGAGCGCCCCAGAGGTCCAGAAACGACAGCCCCCACTCTTCCCCTAGAAGAAGCCTGGCTGGGAGGTGCTTGCTATATTATATACCTTCCCCCAATAACCACAGCTGCCCCCTGGCATGCAGGGTACTGAATGACTCACACTGGCAATCTAACCTGGGAGGTGTGAGCTAGGCTGACTCTGTTTACAAAAACACAAGAGCAGGTACAACCAAAGGTGTAGGGGTCAGGACAGTGACTGCTGTCAGTGGAGAAAGAGACAAGGACAGGACGCGGCTCGGGGGACAGCAGGTCTACGCTCCGTTGCAACAGCCAGGTGTGGGTTACACGGACACCGGCAGCTTGGGAAAGATTCAAGCTAGACTGCAGGTATTGTCTCCTGGGCATGTTACACACCAACAGACTCTAGATCAATGCGCTAAAATTTGCCTCAAAAACCTTGGGAGTGGCTGCTCCTGTCCTGGTTCCACAGTGGGACCACTCGACCCGGGAGGTCTGACGGCTTCCCGGTCCACTGGGTGGAGAGTGGACCTGGGCCAGGGCTCACCTTGGAGAGGGCCACAAACGGGAACTTGTCCATCTCCAGCCGTGTTTCCTCCCCCGTGTTGTGGTGAAGCTGGCCCTTAAGGATGCGGGCGGCCGTCACTGTGGAGACGCCCATCCCTGTGTGGAGACAGACAGCTCAGACTCTCAGGCCCTCCAATCAGTTTTCCCAGGCATCCAGAGATCTCTAGTTCAGTGCCAAGACAGTCAGGGCAGGGGGCAGCCGACAGAAGGGCATGGCTCTGTAAATGTCACGGGACGGTATCTCTGTCCTTTCATACAGTACTCTCAGGGACCACAGCTTGGTCCTTTCTCCTAAATCTATCTCTCAGAGCTCTCCTCCACATGGCCCTTTTATTTGCTACCAGGAATCATCCTTTCTAGATACCCATTGTCTCAGGCTCCAATGCCCCAGCCTCAACACTCCCAGCCCCAATGCCCCCGCCGCAACATTCCCAGGGTAACTGTCCCCAGTCCCACCATTCCCAGTCCCACCGTTCCCAGCCCCACCATTCCCAGCCTCAGTTTTCCCAGTCCCACCATTCCCAGCCTCACTATTTCCAGCCCCACCATTCCCAGCCTCAGTTTCCCCAGTCCCACCATTTCCAGTCCCACCATTCCCAGCCTCACCATCTCCAAGGAACATGATGACATTCTTGGCCACATTGGTATTGAGCTTCTGGAGTTTCAGGGCATTTTTCAAGGTCTCCTGAGCTTGCTGTCGCCAGTAATTGGGGTCTTTCTCTTTCTCTGCAGAGAGAGGTGGTTGTTTGGTTATGTGGGGAATTGGCTATCCCTTCCCAATATTACAGACACCCCAGTAGCTCCTTGCTGGGGGATGAGATGATCTTAACATGGAGGAGGCAGTGGAGGTTTGTGAACAGGTTCCAGGCAAACCCCATAAAGAAGCCTGGGGACACCGGCATCTTCACACACCTCAAAATGAAGAAACCAAAGATCAGAGACACCAAGTGACTCTCCCAAAGACACCCAGCATGAACAAGTTTGGTAGAGTTAGATTTCCCTGCGAAACCCACACTTGCCCTTCACCCAGCAGGGAGCAGGTGCGGCCACAGCCAGCAGCCAGCAGGGTAATCTTTAACCTCTTTACAGGAACAAACCGCTGCCCAAGTTCCTAGAGGTAATCAGCCATCAATGATAAACTCTACCTGGCTTGTTCATTACAGCGGGTTCAGCGGGATTGGGGCATCTTGCGAGAACCCTGAGAGCAGAGCTGGAAAGCAAGCATCGCCCTGGGTAGAATGCGTCACATGTACAGACAAGGCACTCCTGTTGGGGTAGCTGGGAAGGGATTGGCTGAGGCTCTACGCCCCCCCCCCCCCCCACCTCACTCTCCAATTCCCACTACCTCCCTGGGCCAGCACCTTAGTTAGAGTTAATAAGAGCTAGAGTCTCTCCTCTTCCTCTTCCCCTCTCCGTTTCTATCTCCTGTAGTAACCAACCCATAGCTGTGGTAGTCTGGGCAAATCACTTCCCTGAGCCTCAGTTTCTTCACCTGTCAAATGGGTTATCTGTACCTTTGTTCAGGCCTTTTCTTTTTTCTTTCTTTTTTCTTTTTCTTTTTTTGTTGTTGTTGAAACAGGGTTTCTCTGTGTAGTCCTGGCTGTCCTCTAACTCACAGAGATCCACCTGCCTCTGCCTCCCTCATGCTCAGATTAAAGGTGTGTGCCACCATCGCCTGGCTATCAGGGTCTTTTTGAGGATTGCACTAAATGTGGAAGTGACAGACCTGCTTCACAGAGGGTCTGAAGATGCCCTTTCACCTTTTTCCAACCCTGTATTCCTAGGAGACCCCTAGGGTCCCATCTCTGGAAGTGGTGAAGGGTCTCCACTGTCTACAAGGCTTCTTTTCTGGGTTTTTCTGGCCCCACTGGCCCCAGCCACCGAACTAGAAGTCCAAAGTTGAAGGCCCTGTATAGATGCCTCCTCCAGAGACCTCCCACTTTGGCCAGGGTGAGGCAGAGGCCAGCAGAGATGAAGGGTCCAGTTCAGGGTCACAGTGTACGTCTGTGGGCTGGAGCTACGGTCACATGTTCCAGCCTGATCAGGCCCACACTTGCCTCTCAGGACAACGTGAAGCTACTCTGTCCTGGTACCTGTGTGGATCTCAGCCTGTGTGCCAAGAGCTCGGAACACACACATCTTCTGTCCCTTCTCAGCGACCTCATAGGAGGAGCATCACTTCCTCTCAGCAGGAAGGGAAGAGAGCAAAAATGAGCTGCTGGGGAAGACCTGAGGACATTCAGGTCACCAAGCAATGGCCACTACGGACAACCCAGGGATGGGGGGACTACACTCTACCTCAAGCCTTGGGCCTCCCAGCCTCCAGCCTCCTCCATGATTTCCTCTCATATGTCCTGCACCCCAAACACTGTCTTCGTCCCTAAGCCCTTCTGTTTTAGAAGTGTCTGCTGGGACCCCCAGTTTCACACCTCACAGTGGAGACCCCCAGTGGAATCTGGAGGCCTGGGTCTTGCTGTCCAGCTCTGGCCATTGGGTAAGTTCTTTGCTCTAGTTTTTGACCAGGGTGAATGGAATGGGGAGCTAGTGATGGAGGGCATAAGATTATATATAACAGATAGCCCCCCCCCCTTGTTTTTTGAGATAGGGTCTCTCACTGGGCCCTGGAGCTGATTTGGCTGTGCTGAACAGCAAGCCCCAGGAACCCTCCAGTTCCCACTCCCCCAGTCCTGGATTACAAGCATATGCCCCCACATCTAGCTTTTCACATGGCAGCTGGGGACCAAACTTAGATCCTTATCAGCTGAGCCCTCATCTCCCCAGCCCCTAGGACAATGGTTTAGATCACTGGTTCTGCAAACCTGGATGATTCCAGTCTCTTCCTCACACACACCAGAACGTCCTTGGTCACAGAGCCTCTGCAGTCACTGAGTGTCACTTGGGGGTTGAAGAACTTCAGCCCTTTCTGACCACATGCTCATTACCCCCAGCAGTCAGGCAGACACTGGGCCTGACTGACGCCAGTCTGCCCCATGTCCATGATCTTTCTCAATACTGGCCCTGCCACCATTCTAACTGGTCTCTGCTAGATTGGGAATCCAAAGAGGACTCCAGGGCCTGCTTCTAGGAAGGGCTGAGTCAATACCAAACCAACCTCCTTGCCAAAGATCTGGTAGTATTAAGCAATAACAGTTTGGATGACTGAATACCAGGAGACCTTTGTTTCAGGGGACAAATGGCAGGGACCGATGCCCAGGATGTGACATTATGTCCTAAGGTACTAATTAGTACCCACTGCATGAATCCACTTATATGGGGTCCAGAACATACAGAATGTTGCTTGGCACCAGGAAGGAGTTGTTGGGAGGGGCACTGAGAAGCTAGTCTCTGCTCTATGCCTGGGAATGTCCCCCTAATTTGGACAGTGCCTCCACAAACATATATATGAAAACTCATCATTCTGGACAGCTAAGATTTATGCTCTTTACTGTGAGTTATAATTAATTATAAAAAGCAGACAGTGTAACAACATGACATTCTCCTTAGAGAATGGCTATAACGGGGCTGGTGAGAAGGCTCAGTGGGCAAAGACACTTGCTGCCAGGATAGCTGATCTGAGTTTTATGCCTGGGACCCATAAAGTAGAAGCAGAGAACTGACTCATACAGCTTGTCCTCTGATCTTCCCATATGAATGCGTGTGCATGCATGCACACACACACACACACACACACACGCACACGCACACGCACACACACACACACACACAAATAAATAAACTGTAATTAAAATTTATTTTAAATGGTTAGAAAGAGAAGCGAAAATTAAATTGTTGAATATTAGCAGATCTTTTCCATCTGTTGCTTTTAAAAATGTATATGGGTACTTTTCCTGCATGTATGTATGTCTGGGTACCACATATATGCCTGGTGTCCACAGAGTCCAGAAGGGGCTATTGGGTCCCCTGGGACTGGATTTATAGATGGTTGTGAGCTGCCATGTAGATGCTGGGAGTCAAACCTGGGTCCTCTGGAAGAGCAGCTGGTGTTCTTAACCACTGAGCCATCTCCCCAGACCCATCCGGGTTTTTTTGTTTGGTTGGTTTTGTTTATCTCTTCCTTTTCTATCTCTGGCTCATCTCTCACATCCAGGTGGCTTGTGTATGCTGAGAAGCAGGGACCCTGACCAGGGGAACCTGGATTCCTAAGGGTGCTCATGGATGGGCCTCACTGGCCTCCAGAGAACATGCTGGTCTGGGAGCCCCACCACCGTTGAAGCAAACACTCTGAAGCCCCATCTCCTCTGCTGAAACAAGGGAGTTGCTAAGAGAAGAAACCAGCATTCTCTGTGAACTCACTTCTCGTCCGATACCGAGTCAGTCCCTGCAACCCCTTAATGGCTCCAAAGAGGAGCGGCATTATCTCCACCAGACAGATGGAGAAACTGAGGCTCACAGAGAGCAAGGCAGGACTTTCAGCCACATGATGGATGAAGCCAAGGAGGGCTCTCCTTGCTGACTCTAGTTGCAGAAATGCCAGGAAAGATGAGCCCAGGGCTAAAGTTCTTGCTCTGCAAGGAGGAGGATCTGAGTTCAGATCCCCAACACGCATCTGTAATCCCAGTGTTGGGGAACCAAGGCAGGTGGATTCCAGGGCTTGCTGGCCAGCCAGTTTAGTTAAAAAGGTGAGCTCCAGGTTCAGTCAGAGACCTCATCTCAGAAATAAGGTGAAGGGCTGGAGAGGTGGCTCGGTGGTTAGCGGCACTGGCTGCTCTTCTAGAGGGCCTCAGTTTGATTTCCAGCACCCACATGGTGGCTCACAATTGTCTGTAACTCCAGTCCCAGGGGATCCAAGGCCCTCTCCTGGCCTCCATGGTCACTGCATGCACACGGAACACAGATATACATGGAGAAGAAAAAAGAAATGCCGAGAAAGAGAATCAACTAAACCCAGTCCCTAAACTCAAGAATGGAAAGGAGAGTGGTGGAAATCCCCAGAAGGACTTCAAGGGGAGATCAAAGATCAGAGGAGTGGATAGGGGTGACTGTAGAACTCTGGGGGTGCCAGGGCAGACACAGGGTCAGCTGAAGCTGTTGTGACTTAGGTGGAGCAAGAGATGGAATGGGAGAGACAGCCTGTGTCTGAGCCAGAGATTTGAATTGAGAGCACAAAACATTGTTACAAGAACTCATCTAGAGCCAGGCGGTGGTGGCGCACGCCTTTAATCCCAGCACCCGGGAGGCAGAGGCAGGCGAATCTCTGTGAGTTCGAGGCCAGTCTGGTCTACAGAGCGAGATCCAGGAAAGGTGCAAAGCTACACAGAGAAACCCTGTCTCGAAAAAACAAAAAACAAAAAAAAAAGAACTCATCTAGAATTAGTGGATCACCTGCGGCGTGGAAAGGGTTAAACACAATACCACATCATAGAAATGCTTCCATGGGTAAAACAAAGAAATTTCCACAGAAACATGGACCAGCAGTTAGGAAGATACACTGCATGTTCAGAGGACCAGAGCTGGGTTCCCAGCATCCATGTGGGGTGGTTTACAACTTCCTTTAACTTCAGCTCCAGGGGATCTGGTGCACTTTTCTGGTCTCTGCAGGCGTGACCAGAAAATGCGCGCGCACACACGCACACGCACACGCACACGCACACGCACACACACACACACACACATCTTCCCGCTGAAGGGAGTTCAAAAGCAAGCTGAGGGGTCTTGCTTTGAGCGCCTGGCTCCCATCTCCTCAATACTTGGGATGATGAGTCTATGACCTCGAACTCCAACCACAGTCTCATCCCGCCCTGCCTACCCGCTCCTTCCACCTGAGTCCTGCAGTCTACCTGGCACAAAAGAGTTGGTAAGGCAGGTGCCGATGGCCAGTACTAAGAATGGTGAGATCATGATGTACCCCGAGACCCGTTCCTCTCTGGAGCCCAGACGGGTAGGTGGGAAGAGGTGGCCTGGCGGTGTCAGCCGTTAATTGACGTTCCGATTCTAGAAGTTAGAAAAGAAGAAGAAAGGTAAGTGGATGCAACCATGGAGCCTTTTCCTCATCCTGGCCTTTGTTCCTTGATTCGCTCAGCAAGAACTCGTTGAACACCAAAAGCCCGGCACTGGGCTACCACTCTGGGAACAGAATCAAAAGGATAGTTGGGCAAGCATAAATGCATCTGTATTGCAAATAAATACCATCCCACTTCCTGGCTGCTAGCCTGCCCCAAGGGCAGGCTTTTCATGCCATACTTTTGATAGAGGCCAGTGTTGGGGTTGCCAGTCAAGGCAGCCTTAGGCCCAGCCCAGAGTCTGTTATTCTGGAAGCTCTCAGGCTCATGGACCACACCTCAAGAAGTAAAGCCTACACCTGAGTCCACGGCCTTTGTGTGTCTCACACAGCAGGGAGAAAACAGTTTCCTCCCAAGGGTATTTGTCCCTAGGACACCAATATTTGCCACATTCTCTTCAAGGAAGTATCCATTTTTGGTAAGAGGTATAAAAGCAGAAGTATCTTTGTAGCTCAGACTGACTGAGGATGACCTTGAACTCCTGATCCTCCTGCCTATGCCCACCAAGTGCTGGGATTACATGGGTGTGCCTCAGCAGCTGACTTTGATTTTTTTTTTTTTTTTTTATGATCTTCTCTGCACTTACCCCAATTATTTCCTTTTTTCCTTTTTTGGGTCAATGCTGGGGATCAAACCCAGCGCCTCATGCAAGCTGGACAATTGTTTGCCGCTGAGTTAGAATTCAGGCTCTTTGGTCTGAGCTTGCATTTCCCTAGTGACTAATATACTAAGCAGCTTCCCACAGGCTCCTTGGCCCCGGGCACACCTTCTGCGCTGGGTATCTGTTGAGATAGTCTGCCTTGGAGCTGGGGAGCTGGCTCAGCAGGTAAAGCCAAACAAGGCCGGGGACATGAGTTTGATGTCCGGAAGCTACAGTGGAAGAAGACAACCAACTTTGAAAGGTCCCCTGGGACTTGGGAGGTGGCTCGGAAGGTAAAGACACTAGTTTCAAGCCTGACTCCGTGGTGCAGTCCCTGAACAGAACCCACAGGGTGGAAGGAGGGAACGGACTGATTCCTGCATTGTCCTCTGACCTCCCACATGCACCATGGCACTCCTGAACTCATACACACACAACAATACATTTGAAGAATACATCTGCTCTCCACCTCCACCCCACCCCCCATCCCCCCACTCCCGTGCTGGGCATCAAACTCTGGGCTTCAGGCTTCCTACAGCTGAGCGACACCCTCAGCTCACCTAAAACTTTTTAAATTATTTTTTCTTTTCCTTCCTTCCTTCCTTCCTTCCTTCCTTTCTTCCTTCCTTCCTTCCTTCCTTCCTTCCTTCCTTCCTTTCTTTCTTGTTGTTGTTGTTGTTTTTGTTTTTCAATAGGGTTTCTTTGTGTAACGGTCTTGGCTGTCCTGGAACTTGCTTGGTAGACTAGGCTGGCCTTGAACTCACAGAAATCAGCCTGCCTCTGCCTGGGATTAAAGATGGGCGCTATCACACCCAGCTACAAATATTTTTTAAAGGACTAGAAGAAAGACAGCAAACATTAACTGGTAGTTTGCTCTGGTGGCAAGACTAGGAATTATTTCCTCTTAATTTTTTTTCCCAAGCTGCCTAAAATGAGTGTGTACAAATGGCTTACGCATGCTTTTAGCTGCGGCCACGTTGTTGCGATCACAGGCAGCTAGCTACAGAATGTCTAACCGTCTGACTAAGGCTGCTACAGTGTGATTTTAAATACCAAGAGCTTTGTTGGAAAATAGTGTTACTATATTAGCCCAAGCTCGGATGTGATTATCTCATCTGTGGTGGGAAACGGAAATGACCAAAATTCTTTGGTGAGAAAGGTGTTGGGACAGGTAAGCCACCAATCTACCAGAAGGAGGTAAGGCTCTGGTGTAGGAAGGGCGGATAGAAGAAGGTAGAGATCCGGAGGAAACACCCTCTATCTAGTGTCCAACTGCACTTATCTCTGAGGTCAATTCAGGTGATTGCTAAATTTAAAAATAATTGTTTTAATTCTACTTTAAATGCCAAATAAGGGGCTGGAGAGTTGGCTCAGAGGCTAAGAGCACTGACTGCTCTTCCAGAGGTCCTAAGTTCGATTCCCAGCAACCGAATGGTGACTCACAATCATCTACAATAGGATCTGGTGCCCTCTTCTGGTGTGCAGACAGAACACTATATACATAATAAATAAATAAACATAAAAAATAGGTGCCAAATAATTTCATAGTAAATCCTAAAATTAGAAAAGCCATTATGTAGACATAAAAATATTAATGCGTTATAATATTATTCACAGCTGTTTAAATCTGAAGTCACCTCTTTCAGGATGAAGTCCAACACATTTCCCCCAACTTCACAAAGCCTCAACTGTTAGCATGCATATCTCTGTTTTCAAAATAATTCTTTCCTGGTCCATCCCAGCCACTACAATGGCAGCCTCCAGTGGTTCTCAACCCTCCTAATACTGCGACCCTTAATACAGTTCATGTTGTGGTGACCCCCAACCCCATAAAATTATTTCATTGCTACTTCATAACTGTAATCCTGCTACTGTTATGAATCATAATGTAAATATCTGATATACTATCTATTGCAAGCCGCAAAAATATATGAAGTAGGATTTCAGCTGATTATGGCAAGCTAATACCCAGAAGAAGCCAAGGGCCTTCCAGGTCAAGCTGAGACTCAAGGAGTCTTGGTGATACTGGCTTTTGATTATTAGCTGTTTCCTACTATGAATTTCTCATGTGCTATTGTAGCTTTTCCATTATTCATTGGGCACAATTTCCCCTCTAAGGAATATTTAGATAACTTTCTGTGCAGTAACGCAGCCAGGATCCCTAATTTCAGGCCTTTCTGTCATTGTCATTAGCAGCATCCGGCCAGGACCATCCCCGGATGGACAGTATCTCTAAGAACAGACTTAAGCACCCAGACTGCCTGTTTGAGAAGGCCTGGCAGATGTGCTAATTAAGCTTAACTTTCTCCTTTCCAAAGTCTTATCTCTAGTTTTAGATCTCCCTTTAACTATTAACCCAGAGCTAAAAGCTTTCTACTTACAGGTCCATCAAGCTGACTCAGGCTGCCCAGCCACCGAGTACACTCCCCCACCCTGCCAGAAAGCAGTAACCAAGATAGCTTGGACAGATAAGGGGACAAAGGAAAATAAGGCAGTTTTATTTTCACTCATCACTGGTAGACTCCTAACACTTTTTTGTTTTGTTTTTTCGAGACAGGGTTTCTCTGTGTAGTTTTGCGCCTTTCCTGGAACTCACTTTGTAGACCAGGCTGGCCTCGAACTCACAGAGATCATCCTGGCTTTGCCTCCGGAGTGCTGGGATTAAAGGCGTGCACCACCACCGCCTGGAGACTCCACTAACACTTTAACTAACCACTTCTAAGAGAATAGTTGAGCACATAAAATCCCCTTGCTCAGCTATTAACAGAATTTAGCCCTCAGTTGATTCTATTCCCCATTAGTCACTTCCCTTTTGGGTTGCAGATGATGGCTGGCAATTACTGCTCTTTTATGTGGATCTTATTGCCCCTCCATGTAACCCTGGGGGAAAATAAGTCTGGTGACCTTGCTTTAATTAGAGCATTGCTATTACATGGGTATATAACTGTAAGCCTCAGAGACTTGGGAGGACTAGACAGAGAAGAGAAAAGAGAATGGGAGAACCAGATGGGTAAGAACTGGAGGGGAATGAACTGAGATGGGGAAGAACTAGGTTGAGGGTTAGAAGAGAGGACTAGAGGAACGAGATGGAAGATGAGGAAGAACAAGATGAGAAAGAAGGAGATGGGAGAGGAGCTGAGATGGGAAAGAACTAGATGGACGAGAACCTAGATGGGGCAGAACTAAGATGAGAGAATTAAGATAGAACTTAGAGGGGACAGCAGATAAATGTAGAGAGAAGTCAGGCAAGAAAGGAGCTAGGCATGAGAGCAGAACTGAAGCTGTGTAGACAGAATTTTATCCCAGAGGAATAAAGTAGATGGAAAAAGAGCTCGGTGTACTTAGATTCTTTTCCCGAAAACAATTCACGCCATTTGTAGCTTCTCTTCTGGGCCCCTGGGAAGGAGATTATTAAGGCTGGTCCTTAAAATTTTTCAAGAGTGATCCCAAAGGGGTTGCAATCCACAGGTTGAGAACTGCTGCCCTAAGGCTTTACCTCGATTATCTGTGCTCCTAGGAAGGACTGAGGTGGCCATTCACTACCGGAAGAGTGTCAATGGATGCAATTTTGGGCACCTGGCATCACCCAACACAGCTGAGCACCATACAGCTGCCATGGGACCCTTTTTATTTTATGCCAGCCTTGTTACATGTGTCCAGCCCACCACACAGAGGAGTTGGAAACTCATGGTTGACAGTGCCGTCCAGCAACACACATGCCCCTAACCATGTGAGGCCGAGCCAGGAAAGCCAGAACCTAAGCACACACCAGCATTAATAGCAGAACCACACAGGCTACAGCACCCCTTTGTTTTGGGTACTTATTCCGCTAGATAGGGTGGCATAAGACAGTACAAGGGTGTAGGTGTGGAGCCGGAAGGGGACCCATGGGAACTTCTGAGGTTCAGGTGCTGTCTGCTTACTGATGAGGTGCAGGTCTGCCCTTGGGCTTGGTTTGAAAATCGAGCCATCTCTTACTTTATGGCATGGGGACTTCTCTGCAAGTGTGTTACGGTCTCTAAGGCTGAAGCCATCCTTTGGGAACACAGTCAAGTTGAGATGGCAGCCCGGTATGGGATTTCCAGTCAGGTTCCCATGACCAACTTCTGCAGTGAGCAAAGAGGAAACTTTACTTGTCTCCCATGACAGACGACCAGACCAAGACTTTGAGAGGAGACATGCTTAGCCTGTGCTTACAAACAAGCCGATGGAGAGCTGAACATTGACCATAGGGCTTCTGAGTCCAGAAATAGCAGCAAGATTACTACAGCAACCTCAACCCCTCCATTTCCTCAAGTGTAAAGCAAAGGCTGAGGTCTGACCCAAGAATAGACTTCTTCCACGCTGCCATGATGAGGGTGGAGACCTGCCTTGTCACCCAAGCCTGTGCTGTCTCTCTGTCATCAAGCAATCCCCATGGCTAAACCCGGCAGTCCCGATTTGTCCTCGATCACCACTTTCCAGCACTGTACGAAACAAATTGATTCGGCCGGTGAGGCGGCTCAGCAGATAAAGGCGCCTGCTGCCAAGCCTGATGACCTGAGTTCAAGTCCCGGAACCCACATGGTGGAAGGAGTAAGCTGACTCCTGCAAGTTGTCCTCTGGTTTCATGCATGCACCATGGCACATGAGCACACACGCTGTCTCTCACACACAACCCATATATATAAGTTTAAATTCATATAGGTGCTGGAGATACGGCTCTCTGCTTAAGAGCACTGGCAGCTCTTGGAAAGCGTTTGATTCCCGGCACCCACAGGGTGGCTTACAACCATCTGCAACTCCAGTTTCAGGGACTCTGATGCCCTCTTCTGAACTCCGAGGGTACCAGACACACACGTGACACACAGACATACATGCAGACGAAGCACTCCTACACATAAAAATAAAATTTTTTTTTTTTTTTTTTTTTTTTTTTTTTTTTTTTTGGTTTTTCGAGACAGGGTTTCTCTGTGTAGCTTTGCGCCTGTCCTGGAACTCACTTGGTAGCCCAGGCTGGCCTCGAACTCACAGAGATCCGCCTGGCTCTGCCTCCCAAGTGCTGGGATTAAAGGCATGCGCCACCACCGCCCGGCTAAAAATAAAATTTTAATACATATAAAGAAAGCCATTGATCAGTGTGGGGAGAGTGCAGTATAGATTTTTTTTTGTCATGAACACAGTACCTCTCTCCATCCCTCTGGTACTTTGATTGATCAGCATATAGAATTTAGACAGGCTTTGTTACATTTATATCTACGCATTTCTCTCATGGGGGGAGTTGCTGTATTGCATATTTGTTTCTTTAGTACTACTATAAAGAAATACCTTGTTGTTTTACATTTTGACCTTATATGCTGAACTCACTTAAATTCTAAGCTTTTGTGTGTACATGTGGGGATTCCTTGGCATTTTCTATGTAGCAAGCGTGTAATTTACCAAGAGCTTAAGGGCCAGCAAGATGGTTCCATTGGAAAGCCTGGCAACCTAAGTTCGATCCCAGGGACCCATAGGATGGAAGGAGAGAACTGATTCCTAAAAGCTTCCTCTGAACTGCGCGCGCGCGCGCGCGCGCGCACACACACACACACACATGCACACACTCTCACACACAAAGCAAATAAAATGTAATAACTTTATAAGTAAACAAAGTTTTGCTTTCTCCTTCCTACTCACGTGACTTTCCCACTCTGTCCCCTTGCTTTTTGTACTGGTCTAGTGTGAGGAAGAACAGGAAGGGTGAAAATCAACATCTCGTCCTTGTTTCTGATCATCGGGTGAAAGAACTCATCTTTCAGCATTGAGGTGGCATTTGGAAGTGTGGGGCGGAGTGGATTTTGTGGGGACAACTCAGGGACTTGAATTTGACGAGATGGGTTTGAGATGTCATTGGGAAGAACAGACGGTTGGAGATAAGCCTGGCAGCTCTTGGCTAGAGGCATAAATTTGGGGATCAAGGGCGTCTAGCGCTGTCACAATCTTGATGAGACTCGATGTCTGTGAGAGGGACAGGGCATCCAAATAATGTGACAGGAGCCTCAGAAAGTCAGGCTGAAAAGAACTGTGGGATTTTCTTCCTCTTCTCTCCTTTTTCCTCCCTTCCTCCCTCCCTTGCTTCTAGATAGAACCCCAGGCCTCCCACGTGTGAGGCAAACTGCTCTGGCCCCTGAACTCCACTCTAAGTGGGCCCCCCAAAATGTCTTTAACTTGGTAAAATGGTGAAAGCCTTATGCCAAAACTTTAAAGAAACCATTAGGGAGAACCATGGCACATTCCCTGTTTACACTGGCTTTTGACCCAGCGAGCTCTTGTCCATAACAAGGAAAACGTGTTGGTAACATGACGTCACATCTACGGCTGTGATGTATCAGTAGTAGCAAAACTAGCTGTCAGACCTGCAGCATGGACAGAGCTTGAGGAGGGACCACAAAGGACCAAACACTGTGGGTGGCACAGGAGCACGGATGAAGGAGTAAAGGAGTGACGGCGAAGCCGCAGTACTTGTGGCCTGAGAAATAGAACGCATTCCACTCCCTCCGCATCCAGTGTCTAAAGAACGGAGGAGGCCCGCTAAATGGGCTCTGGCAGCCCGCGTGGTTAGTCTGAGGGTCCAGAGTCTCTTCCCTCCAGGGGGAAGCTCTGGAAACTGCAGACCCAAACAGTGAAGGTCTTTGCACACTGAGCCTGAGGCCCACGGTCAGCCTGGGACACAGAACTCTGGCCCTGCATTAAGATGACCGTGTGGCACTGAGCACCTGGAGACCTAGGAAATCCTTCAGCCCCCTGCCTCGGCTCACACTCCTCCCCTCCCTCACCCCAGGCAGCTCAGGGTGAGTCACGGACTTTGCTGGGCCCGGTCTGGGGGAGTCCCGGCTGCCCACCACCCATTGTTGGAGTGGACGCTGGTCCATAGTTCCCTCCTACTGCCTAGCCTGGTCTCTCTGCCAGGCTTCCAGCTACGTGATCGGATTCTTTAGGACAAGAGCGCAATGGCTCTGGCTGGGCTCTGGCTTTGGGTGAGGAAGCAGCTACTTGGCAGGCCAGAAGGAAGGCTGAGCTGGCTGCGCCTGGGCCCTGACAATGGCATTCTGAGGCAGTGGCTCCAGAGTTTGGCAGAACGCCAGGCTCCAGCTGGTATCAATAGAGCCAGGACAATCTGAAAGACGAAAGACGTCCATTACCAGGCACTGTCATGTTCACCTGTGAGCTCTCACGGCCCCCAGCCGCAGGTATTGCTGCCCTCACATCACAGTTCACAAAACTGAGCTAAGGCCCCTCCAATCAGCTGATAGCCACATACACACGCAGGCTGACTCTGCCATCGCCTTCTCCGGGGCTTCGTCCTCTTCTGGCCTCAGTTTCCCCACCAGGGAGAGGAGAGACGAGTGTCTATCTTTTTTTTCATACGAACAGTCACTTGGGACAGAGCCCTTGGCAGGGACAGGAGTTAGGGTCCCCTACCTGAGTGGCCTGGCCAGGCGACAGGTGAAGAAGCACAGCAGGCCCAGGGCCAGCATGAACAGGAGGAGGCTGCCAACCGCCGTGACCACCGTGTCCAAGGTGGGTGACAGGAGCGCCATCTTGGAGTGAAGAGAGCCCTTAGATGTGGTTGTCACACAAACCTGCTGGCTCTGAAGCCTGGGGTCAGCGGCCGGTGACCTCGCCTTACCCCTGAGTTAATCTCCTGGGATTAGGCAGGAAGGATGAGATGGAACCCACAAAGTTCCCCTCCCCCACTCCACTCCTGGGAGAGGTTGTGGGGAGGGCTGCCTGATGGCTGTTCACTCAACTTTGTCCATTCACTCCTCACTCCAGAACATTTGCCGAGCGCCTGCTGTATACCCAACTCTATTCTAGTTCTGGAGAGATGACTGAGCAGCCAGTGTAAACAAAGTACCTACTATGTGCCAGGCCCTTTATGAGATAAAAGCTAAGAAGGGGCAGGGGTCTGGCCCACAGGGTCGAGTGCTTGCCTAGCACGGAGAAAGCCCCGGGCTCCATCCACATCCCAGCATAAACCAGGCGTGATGGCGCTTGCCTGTCATTCCAGTAATTGGGAGGTGGTGCAGAAGGGCCAGGAGTTCAAGGTCATCCTCAGCTACTGTGATGGCCAGTGTTAATGTCAAGACTTTAGAATCCTCTAGAAGACTGGCCTTGGAGTGTGCCCATGGGGGGTTACTGTGATTGAATCGGATTTCAAAGATCTGGTGACGCATTCCCAGGCTAGAGTCCTGGTCTGGGTAAGGTGGAGAAGAACCCCGCAGCGGTGTGTGTTCACCTACTTCCTGTCTGTGGGTTCGTTCGATGCCACCAGCTGCTTCGGGCTCCTCCCGCCGTGACTTCCCTACCACCCCACCACGAAGGACTTGAGCTGTGAGCTGAAATGAAACCCTTCCTCTCTGAAGTTGCTTTTGTGGGGATATTTCATCACAGCAACAGCCGAAGAAGCTAAGACATCCTCATAGTGAAGCAGCCTGGGCAACACAAGACCCTGTCTTCCGGGGCCGGAGAGATGGCTCAGAGGTCAAGAACACTGGCTGCTCTTCCAGAGGAATTGCCAGCACCCACATGGCAGCTCACAACTGTCCATAACTCCAGTTCTAGGGGACCCGAAACTCATAGCACACACACACACACACCCTGTCTCCAAAATTTGGAAAATAATCAATAAAGCTCAGAAAGGAAGGAAACCCTGATGGGGACCTCACAGCAGCTGTTGGCCACATTTACCCCATTCACAAGCCAGAATAAAGTACTTATTGTGTCTAACCCCATCTGAGCCATTTCCAGATGAGGAAACAGGTACAATGGTAGGGATCGAATCTGAACCAAATCTGCCAGCCTCAGAACCGGAACAGCACCAGGCCTTCCAGGCCCAAAGCTGGCAGTTACCTGAGAATCCACGCAGGCTGGAGGCGGAGCTAAAGTCCACTGAGGGATTGCCTGCCCCCCAGCTAGCCTCTCACGGCATCCTGTACTATCAGCACGGCAATGATGGTCCTACCTCACAGATTGAGAAATGGAGGCTCCGAGTCTCTCAGTGCCCCCCACACGTGTGCGTGCACACACAAAATACACAAATAAAAACACGATGAAAATTTAAAAGTCACAAGAGCCCTCATTCTGCATCTGCCTGTCCTGTTGGGGGTTGTGAGCATTCAGTGAACAGGATTAAAGGGACATTGGGAAGATGGTTTTCTGAAGGGGTGGATACACCTGTAGTCCCAGCATTCAGGAGGCTTGTGACTCCATGTTCCCCAGCTAGCCACCTTCTGGGCCCCAGGAAGAACAGAAGTGTAGTTCATAGATCCCTGTCAGCTGGGATTCAGAGTGCTCCCTGCTGCCGAGGCTGGGGAAGGTGTAGTGGGGACAGGGGCTTACAGAAGCCACTGGGCAAAGAGACCCTGCTGAAGGCTGGCTTTAGCTGCAGGGCCTCAGAGGGGACCTGGGACCAGTCTAGCTACCAAACCAGGTGTCTCTGATAATCCCTGCTGGCTGGGGCGTTATTCATTCACAGATGGAAGTTATTTAGGGCTGCTGTGAAGGGCTCAGGAAGGGACATGCGCTGGAGAGAGCGGACTGTGGTCAGATCCAGGAGGAATTTCCCTAGATGGGGGTAAGCCAGATGCTGGAGGACAGAGCAAGCTTCAGGTCTCCAGCTGCTGACACATAGCAGGAAACAGACACATAGGAGGACAAGATCGAGGGAGGGCATTGAGTTCCTCAGAGGGAAAACCCCGGGAACACCCCCAGCCTCAGCACAGCTGTATACTGCCCTTCCTGATCTGGAAAGTTCTCTGAAGTCCACCCAAGGACTCCTCTTGTCCCCTTTCCATGTCCCCCTCAGTCTGCCTGCCAGCTGCCCTCACCCCAGGCGCAGCCGGGCATCACCTCCTAACACAGCATGAGCTTCTCTGCCCTTAGGCAGTCTGTGGCTGGAGAGGTCGGTGCACTAGCCAGGAGGCAGGGAAGGCCTGCCAGGCCAGCCGGCAGCGGGTGTTGGAAGAGGCAGCCTGGCAGCAGGGGAAACACTGGGTCAGGCTGCAGGGGTGAACCTTGTCTCTGCCCCTTAAGCTGGACACGCTGAGGTGAGAAGTCTCACCCCTGCACCGGGCAACTCCCTTGTGGAGTAAGGTCTGAGAGTGACCCCTCCGGGCTGCCCTGAAAATTCTGACCATTTTACCGTGGCAAAGGCTCACCCTGGACTCGGGACAGGCAGGTGTGAGGGGTTGTGAGGCGGAAGCAGCTATGGAATGCAGGGCAGTAGGCAGAGAGAATGGGGGAGACAGGAGAGCTGGATGGACACATGTGCGTGTGAACACACGCACACACACACATACACACACACACACACACACACACACACACACACACACACACACACACACACACAGCCTGCCCACAAGGCTGCTCACCTGAGGCCGGAATGGTCTTCCTTGCTCTATAGCGCTCAAAGCAAAGCTCAGCATCTGGATCGAGGAGGCCACAGGTCCCTGTCCCCTGGCCTGTCTCATACACACTGGGAAGAAACAACCTCCAGGCAGCGTGAGGCTCTGTCCCCTTAGAGGGGACAGACTATTAAGGGTAGTCTCGGAGAGAAGGTTGCCAGGAAGCCTGGCAGCGTGGCTAGGTGAGAGGAACAGCCAGGAGGATCGGCGGCTAAGAGGCAGGATGTGCAGAATTTCAGTCAGGGATAGTGGCCAAGCAGACAGCAGGTGTCTGACAACAGAGCAGCCTGGAGTGGCCCCAATGGAGTCAAAGCAGGACCTGGCTTGTGACTTCACTCACCCCTGTCACCCAGCCCTATTTCATAAGTGAGGGCGTGGCTGCCGAAGCTGGAATCAGAAGGCCCAGGGCAGGGTTTCTGGAGCCATCTAAGGCTCCCTTCCCTGGGATACCAGACAGCCCTGTGGGCTGTAGCAAAGAGCTGCTGTGGGAGGAGAGACAGGTGGGCCAGGGGTGGGGGTGGGGGTGGGGCGGAAGGTCCTGGGTACCACTTTATAGGTACACAGGCTTCCTCCTTCCCACGCAGAGGACACATTCTGCCCTGAGCCTGGAAGTTGAGCAGGGAAGAGGTCAAAGGGATGCAGGAGCCATGCATCCCTGAGGTGCGTTTCAGGCCCCTGCTTCCCTCCCATGCAGTACCCAGTCCTCGCGGAGGGAATCCCTCCACTACCAGGAGATGTGGCAGTCCCATCCTTCCACTAACATCAAAAACTGAAAGGCACAGAGAGGGTCCATGACCTTCCAGAGTCACACAGCACATTGATGAGTCTTCTTCCCATTGGAGGAGATTACTAGAGGTCAAAAGGCTGTCTGTAAGACACGGTGCAGACTCTGAGGTTCTGAAACTTAGGTTAAGCACATCGCCAGAGGAAAACATGTCAAACGTAGCATTAGAGAACACTCCTTCCTCATCCTGCCCCGAACTTACAGGGTCTGGCTGTGAAGCCCAGGCTAGCCCAGAGAGAGGGGGGGGGGGGGGGGGGCAGAGTGTGATGGTGCATCATCCCAGAACTTGGAGACAGAGGCAGGTAGATCTCTCTGAGTTCAAAGCTATCCTGGTCTACATAATGAGTTCCAGGCTAGCCGGGGCTACTTTATCTCTATGTACTCATTTAATCCACAATAACCAGCAAGATAAACCCTACAGCTTTTCCCATTATACAGACTGGAAAACAAGAACACAGAGAGGTTAAGTAGCTTTCCCATAGTCAAACAGCAAGTGACCACATCAGAATTCAGCCTTTCATGTGGGTGTTTTTCTGCTTTGGGGAGGCCTCTTGGGGCCCAAGTGTAAATTCCTACAACAGCACCCTGCCCGGCTGGAAATGAGCCACTATTTGCTCTGCCCAATACACACGCAATAGGTTCTGGATGACACCGAGTGACTCAGAACTCTGAATACAATACGTTCTTCCCAAATCTCAGTTTGGCATGCTTGTCTTGAACTCCTGGGGGAGGGGTTCCCCTTACCCCAGAGAGAGATGCGGTTACCTGCCTGAGGTCACATGCTGAGAAAGGCCTAGAGTCACTCCTGGGACAATCTGGGCCCAGCTCCCTGCCCCAGCATCCGTGGCCAGCTGGGCTGTGGAAATCCTGCAGGACTTGGGCAGGATGTGTTCCTGGGTACACCCCACCTCTGCCACAAGTCCCAGCTTCAGTTCATCCTCCTAGAACGACGGGAACCAAGTGCTCCCACTCTCAGACACCCTCCCCACCCCCAGCTCTGTCCTGGCTGCATTTCCTCTGGGAGGACCTGGTTGGTGTCCCAGACAACCCTGGGAGGAGGCTGAGGAGGCTGAGGAGGCTCCGGACTGTGTGGAAACTGGCCTTGAACTTGTAACGTGCTGGGTGGGCCTGACACTGGTGGCACACACAAGGGACGCGCAGATGCTGGCGGTTGACAGCTGCCCCCGCCCCCCAGCATCCTCTCCACATTCCGATCGAGCCTGTGACCAGCTGTCAGGCTTCCAGCAACTGGGGTGTTAGAGGCTCTCAGAAGAGGGGGCAAGAGGGGGCAGGAACGTAGGCTTGTGGTGAGCTAATCAAGGCAGGTGTGGTGCCTCAGGCCCGTCACCCCAGCACTTGGAAGGTGGAAGCAGGAAGAGCGAGTTCAGAGCCAGCCCGGGCTCCCTGAGCTCCTGACTCAAAAATTAAACCACCGGCAGGGGTGGGGGCGGGCAGTGATCACACGGACTGCTCGCTCTCGCCACTGTGCCTGTAAGAACGGGAAATGAACAGGACGAGGAACAGTGAGAGGAACACCGTCACCTGTCGTGATAGTGACCACAAGTAAAGCAGCGCAGTTCTGATTGGTGGAGGCTGTCTTTGCTCCCAGGGCAGAGACGTGAAGTAAGTCGGTCAAGGTCACACAGCAATCCACAGGAAGAAGTGAAAGTCTTCACAGGGTACTTACTGTGTGCTGGAAGCTTTCTAGGCAGTCTCCCTAGGACCCAGTGTGGGCAGAACTCTCAGGCCCAACAGTAGAGAAAACTCATGACTCATAGATGGCAAGGTGTGGGAGAGCTGGGAGCCAACCAGGCCTGGAAGACCCCTCACGCAATGCTTTGGCACCCCAGCATCTAACAGGACCGCCTCCACATGGACTGGGTCCGTGACATGGGATCGTACGTCAGCAGAGTCTTCTGGCTCAGCCTGGGCTGGGGGGCTGGCGGAAAGCCACGCTCATCTCAGGCCACTCAGGCTCTCATCCAGCTCCTCGCCTTGAATGTGACCTGTCTCCTTCCCTGATCACCATTCTGCAGAGACAGTGAGCCCATGGGGACTATCCTAGGCTAGCCTCCCATCCCTACCCCAGGGATGACCGCTCCATGAAGCTTCCAATGTCAGCTTATGAGACAGGACTTCTTCGATGTTCTCTGCTGCCACTGTGGTGACGTGGTGACACCTGCTTGTCGTATCTGGCTGTTCTGAATCCATTCCCCTTCCTAACGGGGGAAGCCCGCTCCCTTCAACTGTGGTGGGCGGGGTGACTGGCTGATGTTGGGACCTTCTCCACTTGAGCAGCAAGGCACTGTCAAGGAGAACACCTGGAGGGTGGATTAGAAACGCAGAGATGCCGGGTGGTGGTGGCGCACGCCTTCAATCCCAGCACTTGGGAGGCAGAGCCAGATCTCTGTAAGTTCGAGGCCAGCCTGGTCTACAGAGCGAGATCCAGGACAGGCACCAAAACTACGCAGAGAAACCCTGTCTCAAAAAAACAAAAAACAAACAACAACAACAACAAAAAAGAAACCTACAGAGAAACCCAGGAGTTGGACGATGGTGTCCAGGCCCTGGATGCAGGCATGCCTGAGGCTCACCTCTGAATGGGAGCCAGTTCATTCTCCTATTGTTTGCTTTGGCTTTTCTGTTGCTTGGAGCCCAGATTCTGCCCTCAGAACTCCAGTCAGAGGGCTTTCCTCAGCTCCCCACACTATAAACAATCACATCTGGTCATTCACGCTCAGCTGGTTATTCCCACCAAAGGGAAGAAACGGGACATACACGCTAAAGGTGGTTGGACACACTGCTAGTGAACGGTACAGGAGTGGGAGCCACACACGTGTGGAATCCGCGGCTGTGTGTGGTGATGCATGTCTGTAATCCCAGTACTCTGGAGGCAAAGGCAAGAGGGATTGCTCAAGTTCAAGGCTAGCCTGAGCTACAAAGCAAGTTCTAGGCCAGTCAGGGCTATATAGTGAGACCCTGTCACAAGAGAAAGGAAGGAAGGGAGGGAGGGATGTGTGGGGTGTGTGTGTGGAGAATTAGAGGGGATTCCTGGGCAGGTCTGCCCAGCACAGCTACAGACACACACCTTCCCACAGGCTGTTATGGTTCCATTTAACATTGGGTATCAGGCCCTGTGCTAGGGCTGAAGTTGTCGGCTCTGCAACCCTGGGCCCTTCGGTCTAGGGTCAGTCAGTCCCCAGGAAGTCACTGGTAGAGAGCTGTGTGACACCCATCTCAGGGGAGGTTACAGGCACACAGGGGTGATAGGACTTGCCCAAGGTCCCTGAGCTGAAGAGAGGCAGAACCAGCTGCGGACCAGATGTGCCTGGCCCCAAGCCTAGGGCCTTTGCCCCTGGCCACCGGGTAGCAGGGGCAGGGCTGGGCCACAGTTCCTCTGAGGCTGTTTGTTGTTCTGCCTAACTGCCCTCAAAGCAGTTTAAAAAGTTAAAAGGAACAGAAACACACCTTGTCCTGGGACTTGCTTGCCCCAGTGCTCAGGGACATCAGCAATGATTTCCTGGGAGCCTTTGTCATCCCAGATGACAGCCTCTCTCATGAGTCTGCCCTCCACCCTTGGGGCCCAGCTAATGTGGATTTCAGAATTCCTGTGTCCCAGAAGCTCCCGTGGTGCTCAAACAATGGCCCCTGGGCTGCTGTTTATTGAGCAGCTACTGCCCTACCAGGGGCCAACAAAATAGGTCAAAACCAGTGGTAAGGCAACAGAGGAGGAAATGAACCCTGCTGAGGGGAAGGCAGGTTAGAGAGGCAGGAAGAAACAGGGAGCGAGGGAGGGAGGGCTCGCTAGAACCCATCTCCCAGGCTGGACAGCAGTGCCACACAGCTGAGAATGTGCATCCATCTGGGGGAGGAAAAGAAGACTCCAGGCTGCATCGCGAGTCTATCACAGCCTACCACAACCCAGCCAGCACACACCACCACACTCACTGGGGCTGGCTGCACTCACACCTGCAGCTACAGAAACTGAAGCCCAGAGGCAAAACCACAAGCCCAGGCAATGCAGAGTACACACAGCCAGCCAGCGGAGCAGGCCTTGACTATGGTGTAGCTGGCCCCTGGAACTCCCTCCGGGCCCAGGCCATCCTTCTAGCCCAAGCTGGGCTCTCCTTTCCTGGGGCCTCATTCTGTCTCACTCTGTGGCCTCAAAGCCCCTTAGGTTCTATCCCAGCCCATGTGAGCCCTAAACCACCAGCCCCCTCTTGTCCCGTCTCCTCCATTAACTTCTGGCGCATCACTGAAAGCACATTTGTGTGAAGCCTATCAAAGCCATATGCACACACCCAGGGCATATAACTGGAGCACACATCTGGGGCAGGGCTTCCAGTGAGCTTCCGCATCTGGGCTCATCTGGTAGAGCTCATTTGGTCTTCCCTGTCCTGGGTGTGGGTAAAAGAGGATCTTGGTCTTGAAGGCAGTAGACCTGGGGTCAAGCCCCATGCTGTACCCACCCATCCCGCTGATGGTCAAGGCCCATGCTGTACCCACCCATCCCGCTGATGGTCAAGGCTCATGCTGTACCCATTCATCCCGCTGATGGTCAAGCCCCATGCTGTACCCACCCATCCCACTGATGGTCCTTCTGATGGTCAAGCTCCATGCTGTACCCACCCATCCGGCTGATGGTCAAGCCCATGCTGTACCCACTCATCCTGCTGATGGTCAAGCCCCATGCTGTACCCACCTATCCCACTGATGGTCAAGGCCCATGTTGTACCCACTCATCCCACTGATGGTCAAGCCCATGCTGTACTCACCCATCCCACTGATGGTCAAGGTCCATACTGTACCCACCCATCCCGCTGATGGTCAAGCCCATGCTATACCCACCCATCCCGCTGATGGTCAAGCCCATGCTGTACCCACCCATCCTGCACTTGGTCAAGCCCCAGGGGTCCCTGTCACCAGAGTGATAAAGGAGTCATAAGAAAAGACTGAGTGAACAGGAGGCAGCAGGTGCAAAGGCCCAGAGGCCATGAAATACTGGAGGAATTGTGAGGGATCCAGTGTGTGCCACAGCTGGGGAGGGGCAAGTGAGGAGTCTGCCTGTGTGTGTGTGTGTGTGTGTGTGTGTGTGTGTGTGTGTGCACGCGCGCAAGCGCGCGTGGTGTGTGTGTGGGGGTTGGGTTTGAGAACTGTGTGTTTGTTTCTTGTTTTTTGTTTTGTTTTTTTTTTTTTTTTTTTTTTTTTTTGGTTTTTCGAGACAGGGTTTCTCTGTGTAGCTTTGCGCCTTTCCTGGAACTCGCTTTGGAGACCAGGCTGGCCTCGAACTCACAGAGATCCGCCTGGCTCTGCCTCCCGAGTGCTGGGATTAAAGGCGTGCGCCACCACCGCCCGGCTGTTTCTTGTTTTTTTTAAGGTGGGCTAGCCTTAAACTCTTTTGTTTCTATTATCTATCTATCTATCTATCTATCTATCTATCTATCTATCTATCTTTTTTTGGAGCTGAGGGCCAAACCCAGGGCCTTGCTCTTGCTAGGCATGCACTCAACCAGTGAGCTAAATCCCCAACCCCTCTATTTATTTATTGAGATGGGGTCTCTCTATAGGGTTGGCCTCAAACTCACAGAGATCGCCTGTATGGTTTTATTTTTGTTTTTTGAGACAGGGTTTCTTTGTGTAGCTCTGGCTGTCCTGGAACTCACTCTGTAGACCAGGCTGACCTCGAACTCAGAGATCCACCTGCCTCTACCTCCTGAGTGCTGGGATTAAAGGCGTGCACCACCATCACCTGGCTGGTCTTGAACTCTTAATTCTCCTGTTTTGGCCTCCCAAGTGTTGAGAGTACAGATGTGAACCGCTGTACTCGGCTCTCATTCTGGTTTCATTTGCTCACGTTTTTCTTTTCTGTTGTTGTTTTGTTTGTAATGTTTCTAATTTTTTTTTTTTTTGGTTTTTCGAGACAGGGTTTCTCTGTGTAGCTTTGCGCCTTTCCTGGGACTCACGTGGTAGCCCAGGCTGGCCTCGAACTCACAGAGATTCGCCTGGCTCTGCCTCCCGACTGCTGGGATTAAAAGCGTGCGCCACCACCGCCCGGCAATGTTTCTAATATTTAAAAGCTACGGACCAGAGGCGCAGCTCAGTGGTGGAGCACTGGCCCTGGGTTCCACCTGGCCCTGGGTTCCACCCGGCACTGCAAAAATTAATTAAATATAAAGACTCAGGCCCGTCTCTTCTGGACTGAGCTAGAGTCCAGGGCTGGTGGCTCCAGTGTGTCTGTGACCAGCTTGTGACTCTGCTTTGGAGTTCAGGTCACTGTGCTCTGGGTGTGCTGGGGCAGGCCGGGGCCTGCACACCTCGATCAAAAATGAACAGAAGGGGACTGGGGACGTAGTTCAGTTGGTAGAGTGCTTGCCTAGCACAGAACAGACTCTGAGCTGGATCCTCAGTGGCACATGAACAGAGCATAGTGGTGCGTGCCTCTAACCTCAGCACTCAGGAGAATCACAAGTTCTAGGTCATCCTTGGCTATAGAGTAATACCAGATTGGGCCACATCAGACCCCATGTTTTAAAAAAAAAAATGCAATTAAACAAACAAAAAACAAGTAACAGATGTTGCTCCTGCATCACTCTGAAGTCGACCCCAGATAACTGTGGAGCAAATGTGACAGAGCCCAGGCGACTGGGGAAACGGAAGCTCCCAGGAGACGGAGCTGGGCTTGCATGTGCCCAGAGTGGGAAAAAGGTCGTTTGAAAGCCAGATTGAGTTCTCTGCTCTCCTTGTGCACCAAGATACCATCCCTGGACTACCACACCCGGCACCCTTAGTTGGGAACGGGCAGCCTAGACAGCATTAAAGACATGCAGGGTCACAGGAAGGAGAAGGGGACCCACAGACACAATCACCCCACACATGCCCTACTGGGCCAGGGCGTACTTTGACCTGAGTGGACGGCCCTCTCCCTCCAGACTCCTCCCTGGGGAGAAAAGGTGAGGCTCAGGCCTGCCTGTAGAGGGAACTGACCAGGCCACCCCCTAACACCAAGCCAGCCTGTGGTCCAGGTCTCTAGCGTGGTCTGTCCTCTTCTTGGGGTGAAGACAGGAGTTAAGCCTACTCCCTCACCCCAAAACACAGTACCCACAAACCAGGTGAACGACAAATAATGCACCCCCAGCTAAAGAGCCCGTACTCACAGAGCACAGTGACTTTGAAAGACAGACATAGCCATCAGAGACAGCACCAGAATCAGCTGCTTGGGGACAGAGGCCTCCAAATAAGCACTGGGAATTGGGAAGGGAAGTGGGGGAGGGGGCGGGTCTTAGCCAACACAAAACAAGAACCCGAAAATGCTAAAAAACAGAACAAACCAACTAACCAACGAAACAAGCAAACCCTGGAAGGAATAGTCTGCACAAGCAACTCACTGAAATAACCTAAGAGAGGACAAATTTAAAGAGGTCCAGGCAGGAGCCAGGGTACCCCCAAAGGACACCACTGACTTCTGGGTGGGGGTGGAGCAAAACCAGGGCCAGTGAGCTGTTTCAGCAGGTGAAAGCAGCTTGGTGCCTGGGAGGCCGCTCATCCACGGAACTGTAAAAGAATCTTTAAGCCTCTGGAGAAAATCAGAAAAGGCTATTTTTGTGACTTCCTAAGGCAAAAACAAATTGTCAATGGACTTGATTAAAGTTTTTAAATGCCCTTCCTTTAAAAGACATTTTAGAGGGCAGGTGAGATGGCTCAGCAGGGAGCAGGCACTCCCCACCAAACCTGACGACTGGATTCGATCCTGGGACCCCACGTGAGGGAAGCACAGGACCACCTAACTCCCCAAAGCTGTCCTCTGATCTCCACGCAGGGGCTGCGGCTCACATGTGCACACACACACACACACACACACTAAATGAAATGTAGCTGAAAACTATTAAAGATACTTAAGAAAGCAAGAGACAAAATGCATGATGGGATTAAATGTTGACGTCAGCTGTGTCTGAAGGGGACTGCTAACTAGTCAAAACGCACTCCCCGCGGCTGATAATAAAATGCACAATCCCTCAGGAATACAGGCAGCCCAAGAAGAAAGCACCAAGAACCAGGAAGATCTGGAGGGCCTTCACAGCACTAGCTACCAGGCCAAGGAAGTGAGACTCACTCACACCAATGGGAAAGCCCCAAACCAAATCAGAAAGACCAGGAGAGCAGACAGCACAGGCCTGAGATCCCAGCACTCAGAATGGAGGTCAGAGAATCAGGAGTTCAAGACTAGCCTCAGCTACACAGCTTGAGGCTAGCCTTCTCTATAGGAGACTATCTCAGGCAATCAGTAAGTAAATAAGACTGGATGTGGTCCCAGCACCCCGGAGACAGAGGCAGGAAGATCTCTGTGAGTTTGAGGCCAGCCTGGTCTACCTGGTCTCCATACCGAGACCCTTGTCTTAAAAAAAATAAAATAAATAATGTAAAATAAAACAGAATAAATAGACGAGCAAAAATAATCATTATAAGAATATAGAAGAACTTAGAATTGTTGCATATTAGCCACATGATCATATAACGGCACTGTAGCTTTTTTTAGACTTGGTTTCCCTGTGTAGCCCTGGCTGGTCTGGAAGTCTCTCTGTAGACTAGGTGGGCCTTAAACTTGTAGAAGATATTCCTACCCGTGTCTTCTGACTTTTGGGATTACACATGTGTACCACTATGGCTAGCCCTGTGTGTGTGAGCCCGCGTGTGTGCACACATGCACACACCATGAGCTCCCATGCGTGCTCACGTGTATGAAGTGCACACATGCACAGAACACGTGTGGAGGGCAGTGACAGCCTCAGCTGTTGGTCTTCACCCTCCACCTTGTTTGGGACAGTGTCCCATTGCCACTGCGTATGCCAGGCTAGCTGCCAAGGAGCTGCCCTCACACCTCCCTGTAGGAGTGCTAGAGTTACAGATGAGCCCTACTGCATCCAACTTGACACGGGTTCTGCGAAGGTTTTACACATCCTTATGAAGCTGATATATGTGTATCATATGACCAACAATTCCACCCTAAGTATTAGCTCAAAGAAATGAAAGTCTATCTGCATGAAGATTCCCACAAGAGCATTCAAAGGAGGCTTATTTGTAACAGCCCAGAGCGGAAGATCGAAACACCTGATAGCAAATGAATGAATCAACAATGATGGGTTATTGCCATCTGGACCAACCTCACAACAGAGGAAGGGGCTTCTGACCCAACAGGTGGGAATGCATCTCAGAAACACAAGAGTGGCAGAGTTCACACTTAGCATGTGCAAGGAAGAAAGAAAGAGAGAGAGAGACACTTATTACAGTCAAGAGAACTACTAGATGTTAGATGCTAGACCTTTATATAAATTAACATTGAAGTGTAAATTAAATTCATACATTCCTTAAACCAGAGCTTACCAAAGCTGAGGTAAGCAGACGTAAAGAACTTAAATAAAGAAACTGAGACCACAGTGAAAAATCTTTCCCAAAGAAAATACTGGGCAAAGATGACCTCACTGTTAAATGCTACCAAATTTCAAGAAACAAATGTTCTTGATTTTACTTGAACTTTTGCAGAAGGAGAGTTAAAAACCACCATCTAGTATGATGACCACGGTCACCACAACCCTCAAACCCAGAGGGGTGGAAGATTCTAGACAATATGTCACCGGCACAAGCCGAATACACACTCAGCAACCAGCCAGGTCCTCAGCCAGGTCAGTCCTGGGAGCTCAAGTTGAGAGGCTTCATGGGAAAGTCTTTTATATGATGAATGACATTAACAGATTAAACAGGAAAGGCTGTAATCATCTCAAGCATCTCAAAATCATTGCAAAAGCATTTAATGCACTCCAAACACAAATTAAGATTCTTTTAAAAAGCTCCCAGTAGAGTTGGGGGTGTGACTCAGTTGCTAGAGTGCTTACCTAGCATGTACAGAGCTCTGGGATCCATCACAGCTCACCAATTAGGGGTGGTAGTGTCCCCTGTGGTCCCAGGGGAGGGACTTGGGAGCAGAGAGCAGGAAGATCAGAACCTTTTCTCGGTGTAATAGCCCTGGCTGTCCTGGAATCCATTTTGTAGACCAGGCTGGCCTTGAACTCACCAAGATCCACCTGCCTCTGCCTCTCAAGTGCTGGGATTAAAGGCGTGAGCCACCTCCGCCCAGCTCAAAGATCTAAATCTTAAGGTCTTGTATATGGAGTTCAAGACACCTAGTACAACCACTATTTGTACACCTATGATTGTATGTACACATTTCGTGTGTGTGTGTGTGTGTGTGTGTGTGTGTGTGTGTGTGTGTGTGTGTGTGTAGAGGCACATGCATCCCATGGCAGTATGTGGAGGTCAGAGGGCAAGTCCCAGGAATTGAACACATGTCTTCAGGCTTGGTGGCAAATGCCTTTCTTTACCTAGTGAGCCTTCTCACGCCTCTCAACCTCTCTCTTTTGAGACAGGGTCTCTCACTAGAACCTGGGATGACTGGTTCTAGGCAGGGCAGCAAGCCCCAGGATCAGCCTGTCTCCAACTTCTCAACATTGGGACCACAAGTCCGTTTCACTAGCTTCTCAACACTGGAACCACAAGTCCGTATCACCAAGCCCCGGGATCAGCCTGTCTCCAGCTTCTCGACACTGGGACTACAAATCCATATCACCAGCTTCTCAACACTGGGACCACAAGTCCGTATCACCAAGCACCACTTTCTACACAGGCTTCAGGAACTGAACTCAGATCCTCATACTTGAGCGACAAGCACTTTACTGCCCGAGCCATCTCCCCGGGTCCGTGTTCATCAGGATTTCTAAATGCTCTTTCCACATCAGCAAAAGGCTGAGAACCAAAGCCAGCAAACATGAATGGAGGCTGGGAGTGTAGCTCAGGGGCGGAGTGTTTGCAAGCTGGAGACTTTGGATTTCATCCTTAGCACGAGATAAAAGAAAGAAATATTGTGGAATAGTTCTTCACAGGAGGTATTATACAGCAGTGAAGAAGTGAGTCACAGATACATGCAAAAATATAGCTGAGCCTCAGCAATAGAAGACTGATAGAAAACAGTTAGAATTTACATACAGTGTGATGCTCTTTCACAGAGTTAAATGCATACTTTGCATATGCATACGACATATACATGTGACTGTAAATACTAATCCCAAAGGATTATGGGAGAAATCTCAATCAGTAAGGTGCCTGCTGCACAGCATGAGGACATGAGCTCAGGTCCCCAGAATCTTCTGGAAAACCAACCATTCAACAACCATAGGAAGCGGTAGTGCATGCTTGCAATCCCAGCAGGGAGGATAGATACAGGAAAATTCCTGCAGCTCACTGGCCAGCCAGTCTATGAGCTAGAGGTTCAGGGAGAGACCTTCTGCAAAGAGGTGGAGAGCAATAGAGGAAGACACCTGAGACCAACCTGACCACAACATGCATGTACACCCACCCATGTGCACATACCCACAGGCATGCACACACTCACACATACCTATAAAAATAAATGAGGGATGATAAGCCACATATATGGTGTTTATCTATATATGTATAGTATTAATACTCATAAATAACAACAAAGATCAATAGGCTGGGCATGGTGGTACATGCTTTTAATCCCAGCATGTGAAGGCAGTTTGTAAACTGTTTTATACTGTGATGTCTTTATTAATGTGTAATTTTGGGGATGAACAAGCAAGAAAAGGCTGTGGCTTGACAATGATGTGTTTTGTGTGTCAAGTTAACAAGGAGTCAGCTGTCCTAGCTGGTTTTATGTCAACTTGACACAAGCTAGAGTCATCAGAGAGAAGGGGGCCTCCACTGAAAAAATGCCTCCATAAGATCAGGCTGTAGACAAACCTGCAGGGCATTTTCTTAGTTAGTGACTGATGGGGGAGCGCCCAGCCCATTGTGGGTGATGCTACCCCTGGCCTGGTGGTCCTGGATTCTATAAGAAAGCAGTCTGAACAAGCCATGGTGAGCAAGCCGGTAAGTAGCACCACTCCATGACCTCTGCATCAGTCTCTGCCTCCAGGTTCCTGCTTTGAGTTCCTTTCCTGACTTCCGTCGATGATGAATAGTGACATGCAAGTGTAAGCCAAATAAAGCCTTTCCTCCTGGGGTTGCTTTGGTCATGGTGTTTCATCACAGCAGTAGGAACCCTGACTAAGACATGGGGGTTCTGAATTTGTTGACATAAGTAACTAAACAAGGTTCCAGTTACAGAGCAGTGACGAGACCACTTAGAGACAGTCAGGTTGGCCATTAACCCAGGGACAGATCTCCGGTCCATAAAAAACAGTGAGCAGGACTCCCAGCAAGATCCGCACCAGGCCAGGCAGACAGAAGAAACACCTGCTCCTCATCCAGGCTCAGAGAGACCCAAGCAATCTTAGGAATTAATAACCACTTTGTTCTCACGGTTTCTGAGGTTCAGTAGATCCATCACCCAGAACCCAGGTCAGGTCACTAAATCCCCTATGTTTAGAAGAGCCCCGCCCTCCACCTGTTGAACAAGGCAAGGACAGGACTGCCTGTAAATGCTTAGTAAGCAGTCGTTTCTAGAGAAGCAACGTGGAAAAAGACAGGTAGGGGTGAGGAAGCCTAGATTTAGTACCATCCCTCCACCTGTGACCTTGGGAAGACCATTTCTGTCCCTGGGCGTTGCAGTCCCATCTGTACCTGAAGGGGGCAGCGGCAGTGAGCCACCAAAGCTGTTCTGTTGTGAAGGGGCCACCAACAAACAGGCCACTCACCTCTGCTTTCTCCCGCCAGGTCCTGTTCATTCACCATCCATCTGGGTCAAAGGCCACATGTCCCAGGTCCTACCCATCTTCCTGACATCACCCCTAGTTCCAACCCTCTGACCTCTGTGCCAATTTCTCTCATCCTAAGTTTTATTTTTTAATTTCTTTTCTCCCTTTCTTTTGGTTTGTTTTATTTCTGAGATGTTTTTGAGACAGGGTCTCATGTAACCCAGATTGGCCTGGAACTCACTACGTAGCTGAGGATGACCTTGAACCTCCCAAAGCTGGAATTATAGGCATGTGCCACTATGCCTGGTTTATTCTCTTCTTATGGTTTAGGGTTTGCCCTTGAGCTCCTAGAACACTCTTTGTACAGGTCTTTGACCCCTCTCTCTCACCCTCCAGCTTAAAGGCCACCACCTCCAGAGTCCCCACCTTCAATCCTTCAAAAACCTGCTCCTTGTCATACCTGTTCCTATTGGAAATAAATTTTGTTAACTTTTTTTTTTTTTTTTTTTTTTTTTTTTTTGGTTTTTCGAGACAAGGATTCTCCATGTAGTTTTGGTGCCTGTCCTGGATCTCACTCTGTAGACCAGGCTGGCCTCGAATTCACAGAGATCCGCCTGGCTCTGCCTCCCAAGTGCTGGGATTAAAGTCATGTGCCACCACCACCCAGCAAATTTTGTTAACTTTTTTCTCTGTCTTTTCCCAGGTGATGGAGCTCGGGCAGGGGCCAGGCACTGCTTTGGCTCCTAAACCAGACAAGACACCCATACACACAAAATAATACAATCAGATTTAAAAGTAAATTAGTAGGGGCTGGAGAGATGGCTCAGTGGTTAAGAGCACTGACTGCTCTTCCAGAGGACCTGGGTTCAATTTCCAGCACCCACATGGCAGCTCACACCCGTCTGGAACTCCAGTTCCAGGGGACCCAACACCCTTACACAGACATACGTGCAGGCAAAACACCAATGTGCCTAAAATAAAAACAAACAAACAAATAAAAATAAGTGAAGTAATATACAGAAATAAAGGTTTGTCGAATGGCTAAATGGGGGGTCCTCTTACACCCTTCTCTCTTCTCCTCTTCCTGGCTCTTTTCTCCCTTCTCTGCGTTCACAGGTACCAAAAGTCTGGCACCCACTAAGGGACCCTTGAAATGCCACTCCAGCAGGAATTTCTTGGGACAAGGGTGCCTTTCTTCCCCCACCTGGAGCCACTCCAGGCAAAGAGGGACAAAGTTCTACCTAGCAGGGCTGCCTCTCTCCCTGGTGGCATCTGGGCCTAGGCCGCCACAGCCCCTGGAATGGGCATTTTCTCTGGAGTCTGCCCCGGGCAGCTGGAATGTGCCACAGGACACGGAGGCTGGCAGAGGTCTGCACTGTGAGCCCTGCCTGGCCAAGAGCCATGGGGGAAGCACTTGGTTATTCAGCCAGGGTAGCTGCCCAGGGGGAAAGGGTGCACTTCCCCCACCACAGGGAAGCAGGGCAGCCGGCCTGGCACAGCCTGGGAGCCCATGGCAGAGGAGGAAACTGGAGAGCAAAACTCTTGCATGAGTCACTGCGGGGAGATTCCTCCATCCCAGGAAGACTCTGGAAGCAGGAGACAGAAACTCTGCGAAATCAGGCCCAAGGCCAGAGTCCTGGCTGGAGGCTGGGCCAGTCCCACCACCCAGACTCCTGAGCTAGCAGTGGCCTCCCCTTGACCTGGAGACACAGGGGACAGATAAACTCTTCATGGTCGCTCTGGGGCAGGGGGCAGGTCAGTGATTCCCTGGGGTGTTACGTACACTAATCCTGCTGCTTGCTCAACTCCTGTCCCCCCCCCTAACTCTAGCTCCAGAAGAAGCCATAGGTTCAAGCATTTAGGCATCCAGCCCACAGAGATTTCTCCAGTGACTGAGTGGACCAGCCTAGAATCTGGAGCCAGGCTGCTGGCGTTCACCTTTGGATTAACCTTTTCGAGAGCTGCATGACCTGGGACATATCCCTTCCTTTCCTCTCTGCAACTTCACCTTTGAGGAAAGGATTCCGGAACCAACTTCTTGGAGACATTTGAAGCTAATGAGGAAGGAAGGGGGTAAGAAACCTCTTAGCAGGCCACACTGTGTGGAGCTTTAGTAAATGGCAGCTCTCGGGAGTCACAACATTAATAAGCAGATTAAGGAGAAGCAGGATGGAAACTCTGCACCAAATATTCCCAAGGGAGACATAGCTTCACTCCCCAAAGTCAAGCCCAGATTGGTACAAACCAAACCAGAAACCAGGGCACAAAGAGTCCAGGCACTGGGTTCAAATCTCAGCACCACCATTAGCCAGCTCTGTAGGCCTGGGCACTTCAGGGTTCCTGTTTCTGTGTGACACACATCACATGGCTCCCCACCCACCCTGAAACGGTGAGACCTTCCTTCCCCAGTCTGCACACTGCCAGCTCTGGGCGGCGCCAGGGAATCCAGGAACTGACATGTTGGGTCTGCCCCAGATGGGGTGAGGCGACAGGTCAGTTACCTTCCCTGGCAATCTCTCTGGACCCAACCTCCAGGAAAATAAGGGAAAGGCCTCCACAAATGAGGATACCAGTTTCTTCCCCATGTATTACACAGAGCCCTGACTCTGCTCTTACACGGACCTGACTGCCTGGGGCCAGCCCAGTGAGGTGCCAGGAAGCCAGCAGGAAACGTCCAGAATCCTCCAGGCAAAAGCCACAGCCTCACAGCTGGAGAGCACACCCAGACCCTCTAGTCACTCACCACTTGTTGGTCAAGTCCCCACGTGTGACCAGAAACAGTAACAGCAGCAGAAGTCCCTCCCTCCCCCGACCCAAGAGGCAATGAGAGGGAGCTACTGCACCTACCACACATCAGACAGAGTGCGGGCCGCCGGGCGGGGCCTCCGTCCTTTCTCTGCTGAAGGCACTCTGGTTTGCAGGTGGGTCTCCTTCTCCCAGCTTCTACCCAGGGCACGGCGGGCGGCCTGCACATCTCATGATGGTCACAAGACCCACCATGTGCTCCACGCTGGGCTGGGTGGGTGTTTTCTTGGAGGTTTCACGGTCTGGGCAGCAGACATGCTCTCCTCACACCTTCATGCTCTTATATAGTTGAACTCTTGAATCTGGGGCAGGGCTCTTGGGGAACTGAAAGCTGGCGGGGGGCGGGGGGGGGGGGCGCTCCTATCTTATGCTCCTTAGGGCACATGCAGCTTTGGGGACAGTCAAACCTTTGTACTGGAGAGCAACCGTCTGACCTGGAGAATGTGTGCTCAATCTCCCTGAGCCTTGGATACAAGAAGTAAATGAATAAAGATCTGCGATGGGCTTAGAACAAAGCTGGGCTCGGGACAGACCTTATTTTAGATCAACATACACTGATATATCTATCAATATACAGATCTCTAGTGGAGTTAGTTATTCAATACATAGATACTGAGACCCAGAAGTCACACAAGGTCACTGTTTTTTTTTTTTTTTTTTAAGTAATCTCTGTGGGATTTTATTCCTCAAATATTTATTCATCTAACAAGCTTGTATGATGTGACTACCATGCACCAGGGAGCAGGTATAGGTGGATTCGGGAAATGACCCCTGGGACTGTTATTTACTTTTGGTTTGTCAAACCAGGATCTTGGTTTGTCTCTCGGGCATGCTTGAACTCTCTATCTTCCTGTCTCTACGCTCCAATGGACAGAGCTAGGAAGACCACAATGGGGTGAGGGAAGGTGGCCAGGGTGAGGCCAGGAGAGGCTCAGGTGGTAAACATAAGCCTTCGCATGTCCTTAGATCAGAGAGCTGGCGGGCTACGGGAAGCCTGGCAGGTGCACTCCTTGGAAGTGCAGGAGCCCTGAACCCTATGGGTGTTTTTTGTGGGGCTCTGCCCTCCTGGAGCTCACACTCCAGGCCAGGCACCAGGCTCTGACCAAGGTCTAGAAGACAGCCCATCATGGGGCTGGAGAGATGGCTCAGAGGTTAAGAGCACTGACTGTTCTTCCAGAGGTCCTGAGTTCAATTCCCAGCAACCACATGGTGGCTCACAACCATCTGTAACAAGATCTGGTGCCCTCTTCTGGCCTGCAGTCATACATGCTGTATACCTAACAAATAAATAAATCTTTAAAAAAAAAAAAAAAAGAAGACAGCCCATCAGGTGGTCCTATCAGAGGGACCACAGGCCGGGAGAGCGCCCTGCAGGGAGGCTGGGCAGGGAAGGGCAGAACCCAAAGAGCTGGAGACACACTTAGGGGAGGCTGGGCTCATCACTTAAATTTGAGGGTAGCTTTTGCCATCAATCTGACCTTGAGCAAGGTGCCTTGCCTCTCTGAGCCTCAGTTTCCCCTCTTGCTAAATGAAGACATAACTTTCAGGTATGACCAACCTTTTGACATTGCGACAAGATGTTGTCATCTATAAAATTTACACTCAAGAGCCACACAACAGTTACTGCCCCCACCCCCCAAGACAGGGTTTCTCTGTGTTACAGCTCTGGCTATCCTTGAACTCACTTTGTAGACCAGGCTGGCCTTGAACTCACAGAGATACGCCCGGCTCTGCCTCCCGAGTGCTGGGATCAAAGGTGTACTTCAGTTACTTTTTTTAATCACAAAAAAATCCCTAATTTGGAGCCCCACTTTTAGCCGTCCTCAGGGGGGCAGACTGGACGTGCCTGTAAGGATCCTCGGAGCTCATGAATAAGAAATGGCTTTAATGCCCAGTATGGTGGCACACCTTTAATGCCAGCACTCAGGAGGCAGAGGTAGGTGGATCTCTGTGAGTTCAAGGCCAGCCTGTCTACAGAGAGTTCCAGGTAAGCCAGAGATTCATAGTGAGACTTTGTTTCAAAAACAAAAAAGGGGGCCGGGCGGTGGTGGCGCACGCCTTTAATCCCAGCACTCGGGAGGCAGAGCCAGGCGGATCTCTGTGAGTTCGAGGCCAGCCTGGGCTACCAAGTGAGTTCCAGGAAAGGCGCAAAGCTACACAGAGAAACCCTGTCTCGAGAAACCAAAAAAAAAAAAAAAGGAAGAAATGGCTTTAAAAGTTGAAGTACAGCGAAAGCCTGGATACAGAGACTGCAGGAGTGTCAAATCCATGCTATGCAGTGGATTGAAATAAACCTGGGATGCGTCCGGGATGCGCACATACAGGCAACAGGGCAGGCCCACCCCCACTCAAGTTAAAGCCACACTCCTGAACACTGCCCCCCCCCCACACACTCCAGGCTCAAAGAACAAGCAGGGCACTCCCTGTGTGAGCCTCGGCCCACTCTTCTCCCTCTCTGAGCTTCAGTTTCCGATTTGCAGAGGTCCCCTTTTGAGTCTAGGGAAGAGCCAGTTTTGAGCTGTGGCTTCCTGATGGAACACATGATTAGCACATGATTAGGCCTTGGGTTCCATTCTCAGCATTGCCGATGGTAGAACACTCTCCACTCCCACTTGCAAAGGAATGTCACCTCCTAAGTGACACTGGTGACCCAGGAAGGGCTAACATGGAGGCTGGCTGCCCTACGATTGACTGGAAAGCAAGCTGAAGACTCAAACAACATACTTCCCTTGAGCCAAGTTTTGGCTGGGCTGTTCTAGGAATTAACGGCCCGGATGCATATAAATAAGGCTAACAGAGGGGTGAGTGGATAAGACATTTAGTAGGTGTTCCTTTCTGTTACTATTATTGTTACCACTGTTGCGGTTATTAGGGAGGGAGGGAGAGGGAACCTTCAGTTCTTTCCAGGAAAGCCTCAAACAGCCCCTTCCTTGCCCCTCTTACTTAAGCCAGGGCAGCAGCCAGACCCACAAACCAGAATTCTTCTTGAGGCTAAATGTGGGGACCTGCTGTGGCCCCGTGAAAGGTCTTACACCACACCAGAAGCCAGTTCTGGCACAGGCCGTCTCAGAGCCCTTCCTGCACTCACTGAACCGAGTGCCTCCTGGACCAGCCTGTTTCCCACTACTCCTGGTCCACCACATTGCTACATTTAATCCAGTTCTGGGTTGTCCTTCTTGCTGTGTGCCAGTTCTCATTAGTGACTTGTGGCTGTCGTGGAGTAGCATACTGTAGTGGAAGGAATTTCAGCAGGAAAGAGAGCAGCGGTTGATTAATGATGTCTGTCACAGGTGCAGGACAGGGGAGTGGCAGCATGCATGTCAGCTTTGTGTCACCAAGGAACTAGGAGAGTCCTAAGGCCCTGTTTCATTTGCATGAAAGATGGGTTTCAGGAAAGATACTAGATTGTGGAGATGAGAACAAAAACAAGGCTACTCAGCTGGGATTCAAATCCGTTCCCTCCGGGTGCTAGGGATGATTCCTGCTAGGACCGCGCTGGCCTTCTGGACCAGGAAGGGGTGTGACCAGGCTGAGATTCATTTGTCTGGGAGAGCAGATGCTGCTGAATTAGAAGTCCTGGTGGTGCTAGGTCCCCTCCCTTTGGGGACCACAACCCTGCTTTGCAAATCCTAGACAGACGGTTCAACTGAAAATAGTGTGTACAACGAAGTTTCCTGGGGACTTGCATCCAAACATCAAACCTCTTCTGACCAGGCGTGAGACTTAACCTCCGGCCTAACCGCTGGTAGTGCAGATACTTTGTAACTCTGTGGCTTTCAGAAAGTTACTTACCATCGCTAAGCTTCGTACTTTGTAAGATGGACAAAATAGCAAGTTAAAGACATTCAATGTAATTAGCTCAGCTTCTGGCCCAGAAAAAGCCCTTACTATTAGGTATAAGGATGGGTCAAATTGTATTATCTACAAAAGATAAGCGCTGAAGGATAAGGGCTTGAACAAGCTGCAAAGAGGAACGCTTAATAGCCATGATCACCATGATTGCCCGTGAATTATTATTTTTTTGTTTTGTTTTGTTTTGTTTTTCGAGACAGGGTTTCTCTGTGTAGCTTTGCAACTTTCCTGGGACTCACTTGGTAGCCCAGGCTGGTCTCGAACTCACAGAGATCCGCCTGGCTCTGCCTCCCGAGTGCTGGGATTAAAGGCGTGCGCCACCACCGCCCAGCTGCCGTGAATTATTAAACTTTATTATTTCAACATAAATAAGGAAATGATCCTTCCAGGAAGCTGGCTTATGCCACTCGTGGCTCAGGGAAGACAGCCGCTCGAATGGGTCAATTGCAACAAGGAGAGTTGTCTAGTTCCCAGTGAGGGAAATGTGTGCCCAATATTCGGGGCTGCCATAGGACCAAATGAATGTCACCAGGAATGTTAGAGACAGTGGACTAAGGGAAGGCAGGGGTGCGTGTGTTCCTGGGGACTGAACCCGGGGACTCACAAGCCCTATATCCTCTTTGTGCTGAGTTTCAACACTTTGAGGCGCACACTCACCTATTGCCCAGGCAGGCCTTGAACTTATTATCCTCCTGCCTCAGCTCCTAAGTAACTGGGATTGAAGGCCTGAAGCAGGCTTTCTTTTCTTTTCTTTTTCACAGATTCGTGTAATCCAGGTTGGCCTCAAACTTAATATATATAGCTAAGGATGACCCTGAACTTCTGTGTGCTGGGCTTGCCATGCTGCCATGCCCAGTTTACTTAGCACTGGTGATGGCCTTTGTGAATAAACAAGCATTCTACCCACTCGACACACACCCAGCCCGGAGGAGGTTTAACAATCGGAGGAGACAGGCACAGCAATTTAGCAATGGGCATGCCTAGAAGGAAGGAGTTGAGGACCGGGACAGTCCTGACTTAGCAGCAGATACGTGAGTCAATCCCATCTTGGCCTCTGCAGCCAGCTGGACCCAATGCCTGCTGACCGCCAGATGAAGGACAGAACTTGACCCTTCAACCCAGAGGACGAGGACTAAGTCCAAACACAAGCCCAGGGGAGGGTAATGTAATTACAGTATTTAACAGGCTGAGGCAGGAGGACTGCCAAAAGTCTGAGGCCAGCCTGAGCTACATAGTGAAACTCTGTTTCAAAAAACCAAACCAGAAGAATAACAAAAGACGGGGGTCACAGGTGCAGGAGGGGCCAGGGGCTCGCAACAGGGTCTCTCTGGTCCTACTAAACAGAAAACACCTTCCAGACCCTTCCACAGGTCTAAAACATTTATGTCTCTTTAGCAAGAGGGCAGAATGGGGCATGTGTATGTGAGTGCCGAGAGGTCGGGGTAGATCAAAGCACGATTTTACACAGGGTATGTCAACCTCTGCAAGTGCATGGGGCAAGGGACCTGACATCACTGTCAGGAATTGAGGTCCCCCCAGTTCATTTTGTGTCCCCAGAATAGCTTATCCATGTGGACCTAGACTCATGGCCGGCTACGCTCCATATTTATCCACTGGGCACCACAGCCTCCCATGATGCCCTCTTGCTCGAACAGTGATTCTGAGACTCCAACCAAGGCCATTTTGGTACCCACCTGTCATCAAAGACTTTTTGGCACCAGCAAAGGGATGAAGAAGAGAGCCGTGGTTAAGATTGTAGGCCCTGTGTGTGACAAGGGCATGAGATGAGGTGAGGTGACAGATACCACGTGAGTCCCTTCTCCCAATGTTGCTCATGCCCGAGAGAGTAGCTATGTCTTGGGCAGTCCCAGCCAGCTTAATGTTGACAGGTAGGCAATGACACCCCATCCCTCAAACTTCTGGAGTCCCTAGATTCCAGTGAAGCAGGAAAAGGCTCCCCACCTAGCCAGTGTCTTTGAGAGAAACATCCAGGCCACAGCAGCAGCAGACCAAGCGCTCCTATCCTAGGTCCCGCCCCAGCCCCCTGCAGGCTGGCCCCAGCCACCCACAGTCATTCAAATATGATCTGAGCCTCTGTTTAAGGCCTCCCAACTCTGCCCCTGAACTACAAACTCGGGGGCAGCTGGCGATGTTGGCGAGGTGAGTGGGCTGTGCAAGGGACTGGGGCACCTCAGGAACTGCAGTTAAATGGACACAGCAGCTGTGGCTCAGCTCCCGCCACCGTGGCCAGGCAGGGGCGTGGTCCCGTAGAGCCACATCTTCTGATCTTTCAAGAGAAGCCAGAAACCAGTGTTTTTATGTAAAATGAAACCAGCCGGGTTTAACAACACCAACAACTAAATTGAAGCTTTGAACTCACTGTAGGAGCCAAGCCCACAGCCCCTGAAACCTCCAGGCTCTGGGCCCTCCACACACAGTAGGCCAGATGTGAGGGACCTCAGTTAGGCCCATCTCAAGTTTAAGGAAATCCCACCCTCCTTTTTCTTCAGACATCTTGGTTTATAGATGGGGAAACTGAGGCTAGAAAAGGGAGGTGACTTACCCAAGGTCACACAGGTCAACACCTCTCCTGAGCTCAAGATCTCTCCCATCACCCACACCATCTTCTTCCTCCCTTGAGCGATTACAGCTTTTCAAACAAAGGTAAGTTGGGGCTGAGGACATGTCTAGCATGCATGAAGCCCTTGGTTCTCATCCCAGGACATAAACCAGGCCTAGAGGTAGTCACCTGTGATCCCAGAACACAGGAGGCGGAGGCAGGAGGATCAGAAAAGTTCAAGGCTATCTTCTGCTACATAGCAAGTTTCAAGGCCAGCCTGGGCTATATGAGACCCCGCTTCAAATAAATAAACAAAAGCAAATTAAGGATATATAATGGAAGTGACACACCAAAACACCAAGTTCAAGAGGAGCATGGGGGGGTGTCACTTTTGGAAAATCCAAAGAGCCAGGAGGCTGAGTCTAAGCAACTGTCTGCCTCTGGGCAAACCTCTTTCCCTTTCTGGGCCTCAAAGATACCAATGTACACAGGCAGCAGCGTCTGGAGGCCTGGCCGGTCTACAATTCTGAGCATCTCTGAGGTCTCCTCTCCAGCCAGCACTTTGCGGCCTCTGATGACTATAAAGCAATAATAATAATAATAATACTGGGAGGGCAAGTCCACGCTAGCCAGGAAAGAACACCACAGTTTTAGAGAAACCCGATCCTTGGTTACTGGAATTCGAAGGGGACCATGGTAATAACATGGGGGGCAGTTTAACCACCATCCTAGAGTTAAACAAAAACACATCTGCTTCAACTTCTTCATCTCCTCCCCCAGCCCCTACCCTCATCTCAAATTTTACCCCTTCATTTGAGAAGTTAAATTAAATGCAAACAATTGATTTCATGCCACAGCGAGGCTGGGGTTTGAAGCATGGAAAACTTAAAGCATGGGCTTTTTCTGGGAGCAATTACAAAATGTATGAGGCAGGGTATGAGAAGGCAGATAAATATAGAGAGCACTTTGGAGTGTTCTTTGGACGTGGAGCATCAAATAATGATACTGGGAACCCACTATGAGCTGACACTCAGAGAGGGAAAGAGATCTGCTTCATGTCACAGGTGTCGAGAACTGGAACCAAGGTACTGACTCAAGCCAGCCCTTTCCCAGTTTTCTAGGCTGTCCCCTTGGGCTATGAAACTGCCTCCCAGGGAACACAAACTTCTCCAGAAGAATCCATATAGGTGAAGCCTCAAGTTCGTAAACTGCTTATGACCTGGCGAACCCTCGGCAACTCTGTAATGATAACCCCCCACGTGACAGATGAGAAAACAAAGGGTCCAAGAGAAGAGAGGCTTGTCCAGGGTCACACAGCAACACAGATGATGAATTTTTAATCTACTGCCTCCCACTGTATTCTGAAGGATAGAACAGCTCCAGAAAAAGGAGGGGGGAAAAGCCAAAATAACAAACATACCACACAGCCCAGCCCTGCTGTGCCAATGACGATGAGGCTGATGTTCGAGGGAGCTCAGTCAGCATTCCTGTGGCCAACGCGGAGAATTCTGAGCACCAGTTCTCAGCCCGGTTTGCTCACACTCCCCACAATGCACTCCTCCAGCTCCTCAGTTTTGTGTTAATAAGCCCAGTCAGATAGACTTCATGCTGAGAGCTTCAAGCTCCACCCCTGAATTCTGCCTCCCCCACCCCACCCCACCACCCATCTTCCCTTCCCCAGAAACCAGAAGCCCACAGACTGTATAGCAGGGAGATGATGGGACTTGAAATTGTAGGTCTTTGGGCCTAGCCCTGGATGCCCGAGTGGCTTCTATATGTCCCAGGGCAAGTCACTGTCCCTTCCAGAGGTTTCTTCACAGAAAAGGATAACATCTCCTATCTTTGCAGAATAGACAGGACAGGGATTGGCACTGAGCTGCACAATGAGGTAGGGGTGGATGGCAGGAGATTCCGGGGCTGTGCCCAGCCTGGAGCTCCAGGCTCACTTCCCAGGAGGGAGGAAGTGGGTCTGAGTAACAATGAGGGCAGAGTGCTCCCTCATGGCACAGCCCAGCAGGGAGTGGGCAGAGCCTGGGCAAAGGTGGTAGACGGGACCGCAGGGTACAGAGCAATGACATAACTCTCTCTACACGGACTCTGATGCAATTTCTGCTGAGATCGGAGCTGAGAACAGCCGCTGTTTTCTAACGCGTGAACCTGATAAACACCTCGCAAGCTGTACTCAGAGAGTCCTCCCCACCAGCAGGTTCTCAGGACCTATCAACTATAGCCCCTCAGCTACAATGAGACCGGAGCTGTGCCCTGATCACACAGCTAGATGGCCTATCTTCATCAGTACCACGTGCTGCCTGCTCCCAGTGACACACACATTGTTAGTTACATTTTTACTCCTTTCTTTGAGAATTACCTCATTTTGATTCTACCATAGCAGTTTTGACACTCAAATCCTCAAAGCCTGAAAAGATTTTGTCACGCCAATGTCCACTCCCGGGGAGGGGGGGGTATGTCCTTACCGTGCCTTCGTCAGCACCTAGAACAGCACTTAGCACAAAGCAGGTGTCTAGTAAGTTTGGGTGGATTGAAGATACCCAATGTTCTGGCCTGCCTGGAATTTTGGTTCATTGTAGTCCTAAGGTATAGATGGGACCATCAGGGACATGGATGGGGACCAGCCCAGCCCTGTCTCACTCCACCAGTGGGCCTTTGAGAAGTTGTGTTCTCCCCAGGGAATTCAGGGACAGTTCAGAAACTGGGCAGGGAGGCAGAGAGAGATGGGCAGGGGTTGGAGAGGCAGGAGTTGGTGGAGAAGACCAAAGGATGGAGGATGCGGGGAGGCAGATCCAGTCCAGGAAGATCTGAAGGGGGCTGTCCATCTCTTGGGCTGCAGGAGAGCATAGGGACAGTTCAGCCACAGGATTCAAATCCTGAAGTCACTTGCCTACACTGTCTACAGCTCACTTGTCCCATTTGTAAGTGAGATGTCTGCCAGGTGTCAGCGCAGTTTTTAGCACACAGTAGGCATTCAATAAACACTTGTCATTTTCACTAATTCTCACCCAGCCTGAGAATCTGGGCCTGCCTGAGGGGGGCCTTTGAGTTCTTCTTGGGGCCCAAACATTCTTTCAGGCCTGAGACCCACCCCTCTTTTTACATTTATGTATGTTTGTATGTATGTATGCATGTATGTGTATGTATGTATGATTTGGGACACAGTCTCCCTAGGCAGCCCAGGCTGGCCAGCTCTCCTCAGCCTCCAGATTGCCAGCATCACTCACTCCAACCCTCTTTTAATCAAGGATTCACAGGCACACCCCAGAGTCCTTTGCAAGTCCCCCTCCCCCAGGCCCATTACTGTTGAAAAGGATCACTACGGACAATGTGGGTGAGGATGAAGTTTTCCTCCGCCTTGGGTCTTGCCGCTGTGACTGTGCCTTTAACCCTTTCTTACCCAGACCGGGCAAGGCAGCAGCCCCACTCTCACCTGCTCGCAACCCAGAGCCGGTCTCAGGCTCCTTCCGTTTCCTGGGCTCCCCTACTCCTAGACAGCCACTAGCACGCGGTCTCCGATCTCTCCCGCCAAGGATCCCAGCACGTGCTTCCCAGATGCTCCCCGACTATTTTAGACACCAAGGGGGACAGTGGCTTGGAACCACAGAGAGCGCAGCTGTGGGCTACGGTGCCGTGTAGACACCGGGAGCAGGTGCTTAGCATGAGGATGGGGTCCTGGTTAGCGGCTCCGCGGGCGCCACGTCCATCATTCAACCAGGCCCCAAGAAGTGCGCGCGGGGATCGGAGAAGAACGAGTGGTCGTGGGTCCTCAGGGCACCTGACCTTCCACGTGTCCCCACCGTGACTGGGACAGTCACTGCGGGCTGGCGGAGCGCGCATGTAGGGGTCGAGCCAGCCGCGGGCGCACCATGCGTTCCTTACCTGCAGACACTCGTGGGGAGGGTCCGTCCCGGCGCGCGAGCGGCGGCCCTAGGGAGCGCAGTGGCGGGAGCGTACGCTGGCGGCCACCTCCCCCGCCGGCTTATGAAGGCAGCCTGGCCCGTGCGCCCGCGGGTCTCCCCGCCCCCGCCCGCCCTGCCCCCGCCCCGCGCCCCGAGCCCCAGGCCGGTGCCTCCGTGTTGCCAGGGCGCCCCCTGCCGGGAACGCGACTCTCGGCCGGCCCGAGGGTTACAGCAGACCGGGTGGCCAGCCTTGCCTCCCTCTCCCTGCGTCCGATCCTGGCCTCTGGGGTCTTTATCTTGATTTCTTTGTAGGAGTCTTTGTCCCTCGATGGCTGTGCCGGTCCATGCGCGTCTGTCTAGGAGTCTGTAGACTCACTTGGCTTCCCTTAAGTCTCTACCTACACATTTTTGTCTGTAACCATGTGTGCCTCCATGTGAGCCCCATGTGAGCCCCGCACCCCTAGCCCTTTCCCATCCACTTTCTTTCTTGCCCTTAGCTAAGGCAGGAGGAAGCAGAAGGAGACCCCTCGGGCAGGGCCCTCCCTCTCTATTGTCTTCAGGATGTCCTTTCTGTCCCAGCCAGAGGCCCCAGGACCTGCCCGCGGCAGGCCACCTCCCAGGCAGTGGAGCCAGACTGTCCAGGCCCACAAGCCTGCTCTGGTGGCCTCTGGGGACTGGCCAGTGCTCTCTCACAGGCAGACACTGGCTTCCCTTGCCTCCCGTTGATGGAGAAGTTATAAGGGACCGTGTTTGGAAAATGCACAGGAAACAAATTCTAGATCAATGGTAGAGGAAAGGCAGCCGCTGGGTGCTTGTAGGCCTCACCCCATTCCCCGGAGACCACCACCTCCCTTCCCCAAGTTCTCTTCCGTAAGAGCCAGACTGAAGTCTTTGATCGGTTCCTGCTGAAGCTCCTGGAGGTCTGTTTGAATGCCTCCTGTATCTGGGAGCTCATTTCCTCCTAAAGGGAGGATCTTCTTACAGCTACTGAGGCTGCCAGTAACAATTTGTGCCTCTAATCCCCGATGGCCAGAGATTGGAAGGCAGGGATCCCAAAGTTTCTCCTCACTCCGTCTTCCTTAGCACCTAAGCCCTAGCACTCACCAAGTCTAGCCTCAAGTTCCATCTTAGGCCCCAGGCGCCTTCTGTATGAGATTTCCCAGCGAGCCCATTGTACAGAAAGGGAACCAAGGCCTAGAGAGAGCATGTGACTCACCGGGAAATTCAGGGCCAGAACTGGAGCCTGATGCCAAAAACCAAGAATGTCGGATTTATTTTTATTTCTTCTTGTATCTTAATAATTAGTGCTGCTTATTTACAGTAGTGCTATGAAGTTTCCCTTTAGAAATAAGTTTATGTTTTTAAAAAACGAGTCCAAGTATTGGGTAAACACTCCTTATTTATGTATTTGGCAGTGAGGTCGTGATGGCAAAAGTCATGGGGACAATGAATAAATGACACTTTGGACATTTCACATCCTGGTCTGGAAGAAGCTGGGAGTTAAGGACAGCGCTGGGCACAGCTCTTGGCAATTGCTCACTAGTGCCAAGGAAGAGCTCAAGGTTACAAAAGGCTTGAGATAGTGTCAGCGACTGTGTGCCCTGGGACATCGAAGGCACAGAAGGTCTTCCTTCCCAACATGGGCAGAGCTGAGAAGCTGAAGTGGGAGGTGGGAGTCGGCGGTGTTCCGTCTCTTTACCATGGGCCCCCAGCACCACCCCCTGGCTTCTCATCTCCCAAGGTTGGGGGAATGGGCACTTCTGGCTTGGCTCATGACCAGCCGAGACCATTGTGTCTTCCCCCAGGCATTCTCTAAGGGACAGGAGTGGCTGCTTGTGCGCCCCTGCCACCTTCCTCCCTCACACACTTTCCCTGTTACTGGTCTCCATCCCTCAAGAATTCAGTTAAAGGATGTAGCACCACAAGCTCTTGCTTATGTGCATGAGGCCCTGGGTCCCAACTTCATCACAGAACAAAGCCATCAACTGAGATGGTGTCTTCCAGCATCCCTTGCTTCCCTGCCTCTGGGTACCACTTTTGATGCTGCCTGAAAATGAGGAGGAAGGCAGGCCTTCACATCAGGAGCCCAAGCCCAGCTCTGCCCTGGCTGGTGAGCTGAGAAGGTATCTCTGTTGGGACCCAGATTCCCTCTAGCTGTTTGGTCTAGAAAATTTGTAAATATAGGCCAGATTCCAAGGTGCCAGTCCTGCTCAGCTGGTAGAAGCAGCTCCTTATATAGACCTCTCGCCATCGTTTCACACATGGTCTCCAGGGTGCGATTCCTACCTGAAAGAATAGGCAAACTGTACCACTTGACCTCCAAGCTCCCTTGCTTGAGAGCTATTCATTCGGTTTGTCCATGTTAACTCCATGTCATGAGCTCCCTGCCTGAAACAAAGCCCAGGTTTCACAGTCACCACTGGGGTTGGCCCCCACACCTGTGATCCAAGTACTCAGAAGGCCAAGGCCAAACAGCTGCAAAGAGAGACCATGTCTCAGGAAAGGGCTAGGAGTCCAGAAACATGGACTAAGAACCTCAGTAGGCAGGGGCAAGGGAGAGAGGCTGAAAGAGACAGTGTGGCCTCCACTCCAGGGGTGGGAAAGATTGTGTGAAATCTGGTAGATGTTTATAGGTGTGATTGTTTTGTTTCAGGCCTAGGTCTAACCAAAGCTCCAGCTTTTTGACTCCCTGGGTTCCCTGGGGCCCTGCTTTCAACTCAGTATGAAAATGAACTTGGAGATTTAGAATGAGAGAACCTGCTTTGTGGGTTGCTGACTCCACGAAGTGACCCACTGGCTTCTCAGAGCAGCCCAACAGTGTGGGGAATTCACAGATGGGAAAGCAAAGTCCGTTGTGAGCTGTCATTTGAGGGACACTTCCTTTGTGCCTGTCAACCAGACATAAAGCTCTCTTCACAGTTAAGATTCATTTTGTAACCATAGAGACAGCCTCTTTATCATCATTCTCTCCCTGTTTTAAGAGGGAGGTCTTGCCAGGCTTTGGTGGCATACCCCTTTAGTCCCAGCATTTGGGAAGCAGAGGCAGGAGGATCTCTGAGTTCCAGGCCAGCCTGGTCTACAGAGTGAGTTCCAGCACAGCTAGGAACACAGAGAAACCCTGTCTCAAAAAAACCAAAAAAAAAAAAAAAAAAAAAAAAAAGAGGGGGGTTTAACCTTCTCATGTTGCCCCCAGGATGGCCTCACACTAGATATGCAGAGCCTCCACTTCCTGCATGCTGTGATTGCAGATGTGTGCCACCACATCTGGTGTATATAGTGCTGGGGATTAAACCCAGGGCTTCATGTATGCTAGGCGAGTACTCTACCAACTGAGCTACATCCCCAACCCCACTGAAAATGATCTTAAAGTCCTGAATCTCCTGCCTCTACCACCTGAATGCTGGGATTACAGACATGGACCACCATGCTCAGTTTATGAAGTGCCGGGGATGGAACCCAGGGCATTGTGTGTGCTTGGTGAGCACTCTTCTGAGCTACATCCCTAGCTCTGTTCTCTTTTCAAAGGAGGAAGCACTCAGCTCAGTTAGGACACGTTGTTCGAATCTTAGATGGATATGTGTCACTCCCATTGGCTAATAAATAAAGCTGCGCTGGCCCACGGCAGGGCAGAATGGATCGAGGGGGGTGGGATCCAAGAGAGATAGTGAAAAGAAAGGATAGTAGGGCAAGACGCCAAACGGCCGTCCAAGGGGCAACATGTAATGGGACACAGGTAAAGCCACGGAACACGTGGAGATACATAGATTAATAGTCATGGGTTGAGTTAAGTTGTAAGAGCTAGCTAGCAATAAGCTTGAGCCAATAGGCCATAGAATTTGCAATTAATGTAAGCCTCTGAGTGATTGTTTTATAAGCGGTTTCGGGACCTCAAGGCCGGGGCAGGACACAGGAAAATTCCCAGCTACACTGGCAAGCAACTTTGTGCATTCCACAGAGGTGTGTTAGATGCCTCGTGTGTGGTCCATGCTGCTCCAGGATGTTCGGACACACATGAACAATGCAAAGGTGACAGACAGTCTTAGGAAGCAATGCATATCACACACGGGTGAAAGTGGGAATGAAGATGATGAGGGTATAGACAAAGCCAGAGCGGATTCGGGTGTGCTGGAGAGGGGCTGACTGTAGCGTTAAACATGACTGCAAGGGAGGAAAGAGAAGACTGTCCCTGGCCACCCAGCTAGGAAGAAGGACAATCTGAACCCAGGGATCCTGTGTCTACTCTTCAGCCTCTTGTGCAGTGTGCAGCACATCCTCCCAGGACCAACCCCAAGCCTCACCCCATCCCAAGCTTAACCTTCTGTTTCTATTTCTGCCTCCCCTGCCCCCGACCCACTCCCAGCCATTTCCTAATCTCAGCTCCTGCTGCTCCTGCTCACCTCCGGGTTCTCTGATCCTTTATCATGGGCCCCTTTACATATGCCACTCTGTTCCCCAGGCCCAGTACCCTCCCAGCATGTCAATCCCGCTCTCAGCCCCTGGCCTACAGGGTGTCCTCCAACCCCAACTGCCCTTCAAGGAAGTCCTGCTGACAAAAGCCTGGAGGAGCCGCCCTGTAAGAAAAACCTCATTGTCCACCAAACAGTGCGCCCATTTTGTCCTCATTCTCAAGGGACTTGTGAGCTGGCTCCAAGCTGGGAGAGGGAACTTGCTACTTCCTACTCTCAGCCCCGGAAAAGGCTGCAGGCCAAGAGCAAAGGGCAAGGCAGCCTTCTAGGAGCCGGATTCCAGAGGCCAAGGCAGACTCTGGCAGGCACAGCAGCCAGCCTTCACCTCAGTGGAGTCAGGAAGGTAATCTCCTCTCAGTAGGGGAGAGCTTGGCTGTGTGTGGGACTGCAGGAAAAAAGATCTCTGTCTCTCAGAGATTCTCTTTACCTCCTCTTGTCTCCCTGTATATCATCCATCTTTCTGTCTGTCTGTTGGTTCATCTCCCTTCTTCCATGGATCCATATGAGATGGACCATGCAGAGGCTCTGTTGAGTGCAACGGCGTTTAGCATCCCACTTCCTGCTAGGTGTGGCAATTTTATATCGGCAAGATTGGAGGTAGCTTTACATACAAATAGCTGGTGCTGCGGATTGGACAGGGACTCACATGCTAAACGTGTGCACAGAACCAGGCCCCAGCTGCAGCAATACATATTTTTAAAATGGTGTGTGTGTGTGTGTGTGTGTGTGTGTGTGTGTGTGTGTGTGTGTGTGTGTGTCTGTGTATGTGTTGTGTGCACACACACCATGCCACACCTGTGGAGGCCAGAGGACAACTTTTGGGAGTCTGTTCTCTCCTTCCACCTTATTGAGGCAGAATCACTCTTACTGTCCAAAGCACACTGTACTCCAGGCTGGCCAGTCCACAAGCTTCCGGGTAATTCTCTCATTTCTACGTCCCATATCGCCACAAGAGTGCTGGGATTACAGGTGTACACCTCTGCATCTGGTTCTCTGTGCTTCCACCTGCCAAGCTACCTCCCTGGAGCTAGTAGCAAGAGTTTTAAATGTTCCCTGGGCATCCAGTTTCTAACCTATTTTGCTTCCACTTGACTGCATAAACTAGTGACCCAACTCAGTGATCTTGCCAGATCTCTGTGCCCAAAACAAAATCTGGGACTAGATCTGAGAAAAGATGTTGAGGGCTTGGAGAGACCACTCTTACAGACAACCTGAGTACCCACATCAGGTGGCTCACAGCTGCCTGTAACTCCAGCTCCAGGGGATCTGATGCCCTCTTCTGGCCTCTGCAGGCACCTGCACTCAAGTGCTCACTCACGTGCACACATGCACATACACACACACACACACACACACACACACACACACACACACACACACACACACACACACACAGAGGGAGGGAGAGAGTGAGGAAGAATAAATCTTTTTTTTTTTTTTTTTTTTGGTTTTTCGAGACAGGGTTTCTCTGTGTAGCTTTGCGCCTCTCCTGGAACTCACTTGGTAGCCCAGACTGGCCTCGAACTCACAGAGATCCGCCTGGGTCTGCCTCCCGAGTGCTGGGATTAAAGGCGTGCGCCACCACCGCCCGGCGAATAAATCTTTAAAAAGGTTATTTAAAAAGAAAATGACCGCCGGGTGGCAGTGGCGCATGCCTTTAATCCCAGCATCCAGGAGGCAGAGCCAGGTGGATCTCTGTGAGTTCGAGGCCAGCCTGGTCTATAGAGCGAGATCCAGGACAGGCACCAAAACTACACAGAGAAACCCCGTCTCTAAAAACCAAAAGAAAAAAAAGAGAAAAAAAAGAAAATGACCTTCGGCTCTGTGAACCCCCCAACCCTTGTTATCACAGATGGCCTCTAGCGTGGCAGGTCAAAGCCATGGCAGGGCACCACGAACTGGCCTCTGGCCCATAGCCCCCATCCCAGTGGGAGCAAGAGAAGGAGTGGGTCTCCTCGTCAAACAAAGGCTTAACTGGGTATGGTTCGGAGGAGCCTAGATTTGCAGTTTGATCTGTTAAGCCTCCTACCTCCCAGCTTTTGCTTCTAAGTGTGGTATGAGGTAGGGAGTTCAGCTTTGGGCCTGGACGGCTGTGATGGCCTTTCCTCTTAGCAAGGCCCCCTTTCCCTCCGCGTCTACACAGGCCCAGTTCAAAGACAGCATGTCTCTTTTGTGCAGGTAGTTACCAATGAGAGAAAAAAGTGGCCGACCACTCACTCCTAAATCCTGACTTCCCACCACCCCTCAGAGGCAGCTTTGCAGGTGCAAATTCGAATCCCACAATCACTGGGCTGTAGGGCAGCCGACGCATTCAGATGCAGTCACTGTCAGCTGGCTTCCCAACTGGTGTCCAACTTCTTGCACCCACCTCTTCAGCTCTGCAAGGTCCACATGGCGGGACCAGTGGGGTGTGACACCCTGTTTCTGCTCCTGGTTTCTTTAGCAGGGAGTCGTCATGAGTGGATTTCTGTCGTATGTGACAGAAAACCCAACTTCTCAAATAGGTTTAAAAACTAAAGAATCTATCTTCTTACTAGTGGAGTGGCTTAATGTTAGCAGGATCCAGCTTCTCTCTTTTTCCATTTCCAACCAGGTGAGGTCCCCAGGATACATGGAAGTCACCCTCAGTGAATCAGAATGAGGAGTGAGGCTGGGGGAGGCTCAGGGGAGGCTCAGGAAACAGAGTTGAGAGTGATGGAGAAAGACACCCAAGACCACCCTCTGGTCTCCCGGTGCATGCACCATAACACATGCTCACACACCTGTACACATGTGTGCCCAGCCACAAAAAGCTGCATATGTGTATACTTGAACACCACACATACATACACATGAGAGAGAGAGAGAGAGAGAGAGAGAGAGAGAGAGAGAGAGAGAGAGAGAGAGAGAATTTGGCACGCCTTTAATCCCAGCACTGGAGGCAGAGGCAGGTGGATCTCTGTTGAGTTTAAGGCCTGCCTGGTCTACAGAGCGAATTCAGGGCTACACAGAGAAACCTTGTCTCAGAAAAAAAAATAAGAAGAAGAAGAAAAGAAAAGAAAAAGAAAGAGAAGGGAAGGGAGAATGGCAGGCAGGCTCAACAGGTAAAACATTTGCTGCATGTGCCGGATAATAATTCCACATAAAGTAAGAGGACAGAACCAACTCCATGACGTCATCCTCTGACCACCTCAAGAGCGCCACGGCAAGCTCATGCCCACATAGGAGTGCATAGCATATACACACAATAAAACACAGGTGCATACATACATTTCAGACAGACAGAAAACCCATTGCCTTAAAAAAACAAACAAAAAAAAGGACAAGTTTTGGACTCTAGGAGTCTTGTGGCCGACCTCCATCGTGGCTTCCTACACTCATCACCACAGTGACTGATGTTAAACCAATGCAGGCCCATCCACGGAGACCGGGGGATCCTACCCACATGTCTTCCCCAAGAAGGGAAGAGAAAGTGGGTGCTGGGAGGGCAACTCCCCAATGCCCGCACACGGCAACTTCAGCATGTAGACAGTTCTCCACTCTGTTTTTTTCTGCGGGGTTCTATGTTCGCCAAAGCAAATTGCTTTAAGGTAAATAATAACAATATTTAAGCAGTGTGTGGTGGCTCAGGCCTGTAATCCCAGCATTCAGAAGGCTGATGCAGGAGGATTGCCACAAGTTCCAAAGCCAAACTGTTCTACATGACTTCCAGGCCAGCCTTAGCCACAGTACAAGATCCTGTATCAAAAACAAATAAAATAAATCCCAACAGGAAGCTGGGATGTAGCCCTGCAGGCTGAGTGCTTGCCCAACATGCACAAGGCCCTAGGTTCAATCCCCAGCACTGCATAAACTAGCTGCAGTGTGCATAAACTGTAATCTCAGTACTTGGAGTGGAGGCAGGAGGGTCAGGAATTTAAGGTCACCCTCTGCTACATAATGAGTTCAAAGCTACCCTGAGATACATCGTTAATCCCAATGTCGAGAATAAGACCACTACTACAATTTGAGCCAAATCTAAAGCAAGTTTGATTATTTATTTATTTTTTTAATCGGGTGTCCCCACAAGCTGGCCAGCAACTGCCTCCTAAATGGGTTAGAGAGAGCAGCCCCGAATCCATCTCTTGGGCCCCTTTTAAGGAGCACAATCATGAGTAGTTTTACAGAAGGGAGACAATGAGGCAATAAGGAAACACAAAAAGTCTTTTAAAAAAATCATGTGGTCACCCACCATGTGTTAGGGAGGCTCAGGAGGGGCCAGGGAGGGCCAGGGAGGGCCAGGGAGGGCCAGGGAGGATAAGGGTATTCTCAAAAACAAATCAACACCAGTGGTGGTGGTGGCGGCGGCGGCGGCGGGCGGTGGCGGCGCACGTCTTTAATCCCAGCACTCGGAGCCAGGCAGATCTCTGTGAGTTCGATGCCAGCCTGGTCTACAGAGTGAGATCCAGGACAGGCACCAAAACTACATGGAGAACCCCTGTCTCGAAAACAAACAAACAAAAACAAAAAACCAAATCAACAGCATGGGTTGGGGAAGGCCAGGTTCCAGGAAACAGAGAGCAACTCAACTCTCACAGTAAATAGAAACTTTTTTTTTTTTTTTTTTTTTTTTTGGTTTTTCGAGACAGGGTTTCTCTGTGTAGCTTTGCGCCTTTCCTGGAACTCGCTTTGGAGACCAGGCTGGCCTCGAACTCACAGAGATCCGCCTGGCTCTGCCTCCCGAGTGCTAGGATTAAAGGCGTGAGCCACCACCACCCGGCTAAACTTTTTTTTTTTTTTTTTTTTTTTTTTTTTTGGTTTTTCGAGACAGGGTTTCTCTGTGTAGCTTTGCGCCTTTCCTGGAACTCGCTTTGGAGACCAGGCTGGCCTCGAACTCACAGAGATCCGCCTGGCTCTGCCTCCCGAGTGCTAGGATTAAAGGCGTGAGCCACCACCACCCGGCTAAACTTATTTTTTTTTTTTTTTTGGTTTTTCGAGACAGGGTTTCTCTGTGTAGCTTTGTGCCTTTCCTGGAACTCACTTGGTAGCCCAGGCTGGCCTCGAACTCACAGAGATCCGCCTGGCTCTGCCTCCCGAGTGCTGGGATTAAAGGCGTGCGCCACCACCGCCCGGCGGTTAAACTTATTTTTAAAATACACATAATGGGGCCTGGAGAGATGGCTCAGCAGTTAAGAGCACTGGCTGCTCTTCCAGAGGACCCAGGTTCAATTCCCAGCACACACATGGCAGCTCAAGCCTGTCTATAACTCCAGTTCCAGGGGATCTGACACCCTCACAGAGACATACATGCAGGCAAAACACCAATGCACATTAAAAAAAATACATAAATAAATAAATTTTAAAAAATAAAAAAATAGAGTCATTGGATTCCCGCGCGTCCTCGGAGTTCTCAGTCTTTTGGACCCAGGACCCCGCAGCATGACTGTCAAGAAGATCGCGATCTTCGGTGCCACCAGCAGGACCGGGCTCACCACATTGGCGCAGGCGGTACAAGCAGGTTATGAGGTGACAGTACTGGTTCGAGACTCCAGCAGGCTGCCATCGGAGGGGCCCCAGCCAGCCCACGTGGTGGTGGGAGATGTTCGGCAGGTGGCCGATGTGGACAAGGCCGTGGCTGGGCAGGATGCTGTCATCGTGCTGCTGGGCACTGGCAACGACCTCAGTCCCGGTAATGTCCGAGGGCACCCGGAACATTGTGGCGGCCATGAAGGCGCATGGAGTGGACAAGGTCGTGGCCTGCACCTGGGGTGGGTGGTGGGGACATGGAAGTGGGACTGAACTGGGAAGAGGGTGAGTACTGAACAAGGAACCTCCAGTCCTCTGAAATTTGGTATTAAAGGTATCCCAAATTACCATAAAAAAATAAAATAAAATAAAAAATAAAAAAATAAAATGCACATAATGGCTCTTCCCTTCAAAATGGAGTCAGATAGTTTCCTCAACATGAGACCCTGCCTCAAAATATCTAAAATAGTAATAGCTATATTTTATATGTGTAAAACCCAACATTTTGTTTTGTTTTGTTTTGCTTTTTGAGACAGGGTTTCTCTGTGCAGCTCTGGCTGTCCTGGAACTCACTCTGTAGAACAGGCTGGACTCAAACTCAGGGATCCTCCTGCCTCTGCCTCCCGAGGGCTGGGATTAAAGGTGTGCGCTGCCATCTCACAGCTTCACCATGTTTTTAAACTTCTGTGCTGGCTCGTTTTTTAACTTGACACAAGCTACAGACATATCTGGGAAGCTGGAATTTTAATTGAGAACATGCCTCTGTAAGACTGGCCTGCAGGCCAGTGTGTGACACAGTTTTCTTGATTGATGCTTGATGTGGGAGGACCCTGTTCATTGTGGGTGGTACCACCCTGGGCAGGCGGTCCTGGGTGCTTGAGAAAGCAGGGTGAGCAAGCCATGATGAGCAAGCTAGCGAAACAGCACTGTCGCCCGGCCTCTGCCTCGGTTCCTACTTCTAGGTTCCTGCATGGAGTTCCTGCCCTGACTTCCCTTCATGATGTACTGTGATTGGGACATGGTCTGGAATAAACCCTTCCCTCCCCAAGTTGCTTTTGATCATGGTGTCTTATCAATCACAACAATAGAAAACCCAACTAAGCCCAGGGCAGTGGTGGCGCACGCCTTTAATCCCAGAACTTGGGAGGCAGAGCCAGGTGGATCTCTGTGAGTTCAAGGCCAGCCTGGTCTACAGAGCAAGATCCAGGACAGGCACCAAAACTACACAGAGAAACCCTGTCTCGAGAAAAACAAAAAAGAAAAAAAGAAAACCCAACTAAGATAATATGTGAATCATTCCTGCTCAGGCAAGGAAGCTGAAAGAAAGATTGAGTTGGGGCTGGGGAGGGAGCTCAGCAGTTAAGAGCATTTGTTGTAGGTCATCCAGGTTCAGTTCCCAGCACCCACTCAGTGGCTCACAACCATAAGTAACTCTAGTTTCAAGGGATTTGACGCCCCCCCTCTTCTAACCTCTGCACACATATGGTACTTATACATCCAAAACACTCATACCCACAAAACCATTATTTTAAAGAAAGATTAAGTTAAAATGCCTGCAACCCCATCACACACAGGTATCCCATTGAATACCTTGACAATACCTTTCCAAAGTTAATTTATACACTAAAGAAAAACTTTAAAAGAATTAGGTCGTGGGATGCACACACCATTTCCTAGTCTCATGCAGAGTTCCGCCCAGACTCTGTATCCCATTTATTCCTTTGGTAGTCATCATGTTCCCCATTGTAGAGATAATGAAATGAAGGCTTAAAGGCCATGCCAAGGTCTGCCAGCAGCAGTCCCTAGCAGGCCCCTGACCTTGGTGCCCTAGCTCCAAGGGAAAGGACATACTCATGGGACTCAAATAAGAGCTATGTTTTGGTTTGAGTGAGACTAGCCTCCAAAGGTTCATATATCTGAATGCTTGGTCCACAGTTGGTGAACTGTTTGGGAAGGATTAGGAGGTGTGGCCTTGTTGAAGTAGGTGTGTGACTGGGGGTGGACTTTGAGGTTTCAAAAGCCCATACCAGATCCTCTCTCTCTTCTCTCTCTCTCTCTCTCTCTCTCTCTCTCTCTCTCTCTCTCTCTCTCTCTCTCTCTCTGTCTCTCTCTCTCTGTCTCTGTCTCTCTCTGTCTCTGTCTCTCTCTCTGTCTCTGTCTCTCTCTCTCTCTCTGTCTCTCTCTCTCTCTCTCTGTCTCTGTCTCTCTCTCTCTCTTTCTCTCCCCCTCTGCCTGCAGATCAGGATATAAAGCTCCCAGCTACTGCTCCAGTGCCATGCCTGCCTGCTTCCTACTATGATGATCATGAACTAACTCCCCCAATTAAAAGTTTTTGTTTTGTTTTCAAGACAGGGTCTCTTTGTGCAGCATTGGCTGTCCTCGAACTCACTCAGTAGACCAGGCTGGCCTCAAACTCACAGAGATCCCCCTGCCTCTGCCTCCCACGTGTTGGAAAAGCTTTCTTTTTTTTTTTTCTTTTTTTTTTTTTTGGTTTTTCGAGACAGGGTTTCTCTGTGTAGCTTTGCGCCTTTCCTGGGACTCACTTGGTAGCCCAGGCTGGCCTCGAACTCACAGAGATCCACCTGGCTCTGCCTCCCGAGTGCTGGGATTAAAGGCATGCGCCACCACTGCCCGGCGGAAAAGCTTTCTTTATAAGAGTTGCCTTGGTTATGGTGTCTCTTCACAGTGTCTACGATAGACTAGCTAGTTGAGTGCTCCCCTAGCATATACAAAGTTTTGGATGAGCCCTAGCCATTGCATAAACTGAGCTTATGTTACATGCCTGTAAACTCTGCACTCAGGAAGTAGAGGCAGGAGGATCAGGGGTTTGAGATAATCCTCTGCTGTGGAGCTTGAGGTCAGTCTAGGATACATGAGACACTCCCCCCACCAAAAAAAGACACAAGACATCCCCCACCACACACACCTTATCCAAGTAGTGTCAGTAAATGACCCCAAACTTTGATGTCCACAAGGAGTAAAAAGTCAAGTTCTCAAATGACACTCCTCCAACTAGCCCACGGTCCTTCTTGTTCTCTTCCAAGGTGGTCCCAGAGGCCTCTGTAGTCCGAGTGAAGGAAACCTGTAGGCATAGGGTGTATTGCCCCAAGTAATGAATCACTGAAGCCCAGGGATTAAGGAACTCTCCCTCCATCTCTAGGAAGTGGGAATGGCCTGGGAAAACTGGGGAAAGAGACTGGGTAGCCCTTCCTCAGCTACCCCTCCAATATCAGCTGGCTTGGAGTGAGCCAGTCTGGGCTAGAAGGCCTGAGCTTCTAGCATTCTCACTGAAAGGCTACAATGACAGGCCGCAGTTCACATTTGAAAGACCATCTGGATTCAAATGAGACACCAATGGCTGTACAATTTCGAGCAAGTGGGTTGCTCTGTGCTTCTGCATCCCTTGCAAGAATCCAGGGCATAGGCTTCGATTAGCAGCCAGTACTCCTGGTATTTTAGTACCTATCAATACTAATGAGGGTTAAGTGAGAGGCAACCCAAAATATCTCCTGGTGATTTTCTCAGGACATCCCGAGCCCTGTGGAAGACAGCAAGCCAGGATTTGGTCCGTCACCAGAGCAGTGTTTCCCCCTTTGGCTTTTGTAGCGTGACAAGGCCTCCCCAGGGATCTCCCTGGGACCTGATCAATGCATCACCATGACAGGGCCCAGGAGAGAGAACTGGATTAAGCCAGTTAGGTCACATGGCCACTCCTTGTGCATCCAACCATGGATTGGGACGGGGCCAGGGAATGCCAACCTGGCAGCCCCCAGAGATGAAGGCACTGGCCTAAGCCTGGGACAAGACGCCCCAGACTAGATTGGATCATCCAAATTCTTGAGGTCACAAACGATGCCTCCTGTTTCATTCTCTAATGGAGAAGAAGTGCCCTTGTTGTCAGGCTACCACACAGCCAACTGTCCCAGGTCCAGCCACTCGCTGGACTTATCCCCAGATACAAAGTGACATTGTACGAACCAAGTTCACAATCAGAGCCTGAACTAAGAAACTGTCCACAAGGGTTGAAAGGTCAAATTCTCCTGTGTGCTGGACCAGGGAACCTGAGGAAGAAGAGTCCACTGCTGGGATGGGGGATGGGAGCACAGGGGGAACTAAGGCAGCTCCACCCCGGCTGCATCTTCACCTTTCGGGTTCCTGCTTCTAGGACCTGAACAGGCTGGCTGAATTGAACTTCTTTAGCGTTTCAGTCACATCTTCAAATTCCCCCACACCGTGTTTCATATGACCAAAAAGGGTCTTGACCAGGAAAAGTCACTTGCTAAAAGCTGCAAAAATCAAACACCAAAAAAAGTTAGCTGACCAGTCAGTAAGTGGGTCGATGAACGAACTAGAAGGTCTCAGAAGAAGGAGCACAATGGGCCAGGAGATTTTTTTTAAAAGTGTGTGACATCCTTAGCTATGAGGGAAATGCAAATTAAACCTGATTTGAATAGCTAACATCAGGAAAACATGATCATAAATGCTGACAGGGACATGGGGAAAGAAGAATCTTTATTCACTGCTGGTAAAAGAATAAACTGGTGTGGACACTATGGAAATCAGAGGGGAGTTTTCTTTAAAAAAAAAAAAAAGCCGGGCGGTGGTGGCGCACGCCTTTAATCCCAGCACTCGGGAGGCAGAGGCAGGTGGATCTCTGTGAGTTCGAGGCCAGCCTGGTCTACAAAGTGAGTTCCAGGAAAGGCGCAAAACTACACAGAGAAACCCCATCTTGGAAAAAAAAGAAACAAAAAAACCCTAAGTATGAAACTATCATGACTCAGCTGTCTCATTCTTGAGAATACACTCAAATGAGTGACTCCGTATCCCACCACAGAGACACTTGCACATCCATGGTCAATGCTGATGTACAATAACTAGGATATGGAATCAGCCTGAATGTCCATCAGTTGAAGAACAGATAATAAAAATGTGGTCATACGCACAATGGAATCTTTTGCAGTAGTAAAAAAAAAAAAATCAAGTTATGACATTTTCAGGAAATGGATGGGATTTGAAAGTCAGTGAGGTGGCCCAGGGTTAGGAAGACAAATGCTACATGTTCTCATCTGTGGGTCCCACCTGCTAATTTTGTTGTTAATTGTTTTTCCATTTGTTTGTTTGAGACAAGGTTTCTCTGTGTAGCCCTGGCTGTCCTGGAACTCACTATGTAGACCAGGCTGGCCTCAAACTAACAGATCTGCCTCCTGGTTTCTGAGATTAAAGGCATGTGCCACCACACCTGGCTGCTAGCTGCTAATGTATGTGTGTATGTGTGTGTGTGCGTGTGCGTGTGTGTGTGTGTGTGTGTGTGTGTGTGTGTGTGTGTGTGTGTGTATGTGTGTGTGTGTGTGTGTGTGTGTGTGAGAGAGAGAGAGAGAGAGAGAGAGAGAGAGAGAGAGCGTGCATTTATGTGTGAGTGAGTGTATGTAGTTAAAAAGGAGTCCATAGGGCCGGAAAATTATCTCTCAGAGAGAGGGGTGGGGAAGGTAATAGAGTATATGTGATATTGTAGTGTAAGGGGGTTACTTTGGGTAGACAGGTATAGAGAGAGATGGGAGGAACAGCCAAAAACTAAGCACATGTGAAAATGCCATAAGGAAACCAGTTACTTTGTACGCTAATTTCAAAACTCACTATCTCATTCCTTCCTCAAACGAGCCACAAACAATACCATTTCTTTCTCTCTGGGGGTTGGGGGAGAAGCCACATTCCACTTGCCCCTGTATTCCTCCTGAGGGAGACCCCGTAGACACAGATACAGGCGCTGGAGCATGTTCAGAGCCATTTAAGGACACTCTGGTTGTTGGTCCACACCATAATACTATTCTTGTCCTGACATCGCCTGACCTCTGCCAGGAGAGAGCAGGCAGGTGTTAACCTGCCCTAAAAGGTCAGTAGAAACAATAGCATGGCCACCAACTTCAGAGCCTGGGCACTGTATCCCGAGGGCAGAAGCAAAGGAGGACTCTCCAGGCCTCAGAGCCCGGCTGGTTAAAACATGTCAAGGTAGAGCCTGAGTGGGGCTTTCTGGAAAACATTAGCCCCAAATACCAATCTTGATTGGATACAGAAAGCTGCTTGCAGACCAGACTTTGAGACAGTGGGTTGCCTCATGTCACTGACACCAGACTAGAAGTTGTCTAAGTGACTAGGGAAGTAAAAGCTGAGGCTAAGTGTGACAGTGCATGCCCGCAACCTCAGCATTTGGGAGGAGGAGGAAGAGGAGGAGGCAGGACTATCAGGAGTTCAAGGCTAGCCTAGTCACTCTCAGCTACATAGTGAGTTCCAGGACATCTTGGAGTATATGACAACCTGACTTAATGAAGGAAAAGGAGAGGAGGAGGAGGAGGAGGAAAAGGAGGAGGAGGAGGAGGAGGAGGAGGAGGAGGAGGAGGAGGAAAGAACTGAAGGTTTTAGCTGGAAAGAAAATGGCAACCCCATGGGGAGATGCAGGCTGCCGTGAACAGGAAAGTCAATGCGGTCAGGGCAGTTCTTGGAGGAGTCTGGGGTTGGTTAACCAGGAGGATAGTATATTTTCTTTTGTTTAGAGATTTTGTTCTCATGGCTTGAGAGGATTTCCCATATGATACAGATGGGGTCCCAGTTTGTCCCTGGAGGCAGACCAGCATTCTCCTGCACCCACTGCCTCTTTCCTTGTGAAATGGGGAGGGGATGAGCGACAGACTCAGTCCATCCAGTGTTCACAAGGAAAGGGACCAACTGGGTGATTGACAGGCCTTATGGACTACGATGTGAGAACCCAGTCCCTCGTCTCTGTTACTATTTTGCTGTGTGCCTCCTGTGCCCAAGCAGGTGCCCTAAGACCTGGCTGCAGCTTTGCCTCTCCTCTTACAGTCAACAAAGAGTCTTCCGAATCAAATCGATGACAATTTTCTTGGCCACCTGCTGTGTCAAGTTCACGATTAAATCACACACTCACTCCATCCTTTATAGGAGCCACAGGTAACAGGAAACTTCTCAAAGGATAAGGTTGAACAGGTATGCGGCCTTGCCCTGCCTGCTGCTGGTCTAGAATGTGTCCCGCTGCCACACGTTCATGTTAAGACAATGAATGGCAGACCATCCTGGTCCCTCGACCCTTTTAATCGGGTCTCGCATATTCCAGACTGGTCTCAAACTCACTATGTAGCCAAGGATGACCTTGAACTTCTGATTCTCCTGCTTCTGCCTCTTGAGAGTTGGGATTACAGACACGTACCACCTTATCTGATCTTCTGCAGTGCTGGGGCTGGAACCCAAGGCTTCCTACCGACTGAGCTATACCCCTTAGCTCCCGTTTCCTAGTCAGTTTTTAAAGACTTTATTTGTTTTTTTTTTTTTTTTTTTTTTCTTTTTTTGGTTTTTCGAGACAGGGTTTCTCTGTGTAGCTTTGCGCCTTTCCTGGAACTCGCTTTGGAGACCAGGCTGGCCTCGAACTCACAGAGATCCGCCTGGCTCTGCCTCCCGAGTGCTGGGATTAAAGGCGTGCGCCACCACCGCCCGGCTTTTAGAATTTTTTTTTAAGATTTGTTGTTTATTATATAGTGTTCTGCCTGCATGTCTGCCTGCAGGCCAGAAGAGGGCACCAGATCCCACTATAGATGGCCATGAGCCAACCTGTGGTTGCTGGGAATTGAACTCAGGACCTCTGGAAGAACAGCCAGTCCTCTTAACCACTGAGCCATCTCTCCAGCCCTAAGACTTTATTTGTTTTAATTTTATGTATATGAATGTTTTGCCTGCAATGTGTATGCAATGCCTGCTGAGGTCAGGAGGGGGTGACAGATCCCCTCGAACTGGAGTTACAGTTCACAGACAATTGTGAGCTGCCATGTGGGTGCTGGGAACGGAACCCAGGTTCTCTACAAGGGCAGCAAGTGTTCTTAACCACTGAGCTATCCCTCTAGTCCCCTCACCCCATTCTCTTTTTTTTATTTTTATGCTTATTGGTGTTTGCCTGCATGTACGTCTGTATGAGAGTGTCGGATCCCCTGGAACTGGCATTACAGACAGTTGTGAGCTGGGAACTGAACCCAAGTCCTCTAGAAGAGCAGCCAGTGTTCTGAGCCGCTGAGCCATCTCTCTAGTCTTTTTATTCTTTATTCTTTTTCTTGCTGTTGTTGTTTGTTTTGTTTTTCGAGACAGGGTTTCTCTGTGTAGCCCTGGCTGTATGGAACCCTCTCGGTAGACCAGGTTGGCCTCGAACTCCCAGAGGTCCATCTGTCTCTGCCCCCTTAGTGGTGGTGTGTGCCACCACCACTCAGCCCATTCTTTGTTCTTTAATCATATTCTCCACTTGTAAAAGAACATTTTCTGTATGCAGATCTTCCCATACCTCTGTGTAGTACTGCAGGGGACTTGTGTGGCATAAACTAGAATAATTACTAGCCTGACAATCAGCTGGAGATGGGGAGGAGAGATCCCTGACTCACTGGCCTGAAGGAAATCTGATTGCAAAGACCCTGACAGGTGACAGACATTTCTGCCAGGTCCAGCCTTGGCTAGGGTTCAGGTTCTGAGGCAGGGAGGGGGTGTCAGCACAAGGAAAACTCCTGACCACCAAGTGGATTGCACTCAAGTGGCCCTGAATAGCTCAGGCCGTCTTTATTTATACTTAAACAAAGTTTTTCTTACCAGGGTTATATGAACAGCTTTATTATTGGCTTCTATTTTTTACTTTAAGAAATGCATCATGCTGGGCGGTGATGGCACATGCCTTTAATCCTAGCACTTGGGAGGCAGAGCCAGGCAGATCTCTATGAGTTCAAGGCCAGCCTGGTCTACACAGAGAAATCCAGGACAGGCACTAAAACTACACAGAGAAACCCTGTCTCGATAAAAAATGGAAAAAAAAAAAAAAAAGAAATGCATCACAATTTAAGGAATACATTGCAATCATCATGAAAGTCCCCATTGTTCCCCTTTATGCTTCCCCAAGTACACCTTCCCACCCCCTGCATAACCTTATTCTAGACACAGAGTTCAGCATTTTTGCAGGCTGAACTAAATATCCTGCTCACATAGCACTTACGTGAGCTGGCAGCTACTCGTGGTTACAAAGTTAAGAAGTAATAGACAGGCTGGAGAGATGGCTCAGAGGTTAAGAGCACTGACTGCTCTTCCAGAGGTCCTGAGTTCAATTCCCAGCAACCACATGGGGGCTCACAACCATCTGTAGTGAGATCTGGTGCCCTTTTCTGGCCTGCAGTCATACATGCTGTATACATAATAAATAAATAAATCTTTGTTGAAAAAAAAAAAGAAAGAGGTAGGAAAGATGTATAAAAAAAAAAAAAAAGTAATAGACATGGACACAATGCTTTAAGGACAACAATGTTCAAACCCAGACAATTCTTTTGTGTCTGTAAGATACATTTTTATACAGTTCCCTTTTCTACAAGAGGGTCCCATGTCTCAATCTCTCTGTAAAAGGCAGACTTTGACAAAGTACTCTTTTCCCATCTCACTGTACCATACGTCTTCCACCAATATAAGCTCCTATGTATGGTAAAGATGGATCTATTCATCCCACATTTTGCATTGTATATTCCCCTCTCGGAGCATACCAGATCCTACCAATGATTCTACGCTTGGTGTCCAGGGAACTTACTCTCAACAGCTGGCACTATGTGTGTTCCTGAGACTTTCTCCTATTCTGCATGTTCATGCCCTACTCTCCTTTCCAGAAGTGTGAGATATGGTTAATGTTCCAAGTGTTGTTTTCTGCTATGTACCTGTTGCTGTTGGTATTTTACTCTTTTGGGGGGCCTGCCACCTAGCTCCCAAATAAATCATACACAGAGGCTTGTTCTTAATTCTGAATGCCCGGCCTTAGCTTGGCTTAGTTTTAGCCAGCTTTTTTTAATTTAAATTATCCCTTCTATCTTTTTTTTTTTTTTTTTTTTTTTCGTTTTTCGAGACAGGGTTTCTCTGTGTAGTTTTGCGCCTTTCCTGGGACTCACTTGGTAGCCCAGGCTGGCCTCGAACTCACAGAGATCCACCTGGCTCTGCCTCCCGAGTGCTGGGATTAAAGGCGTGCGCCACCACCGCCCGGCCCCCTTCTATCTTTTGCCTCTGGGCTTTTCCTTTTTTTTTTTCTATACTTGTTGTTGCTTTACTCCGTGGCTTGCTGGGTGGATGGGTGGCTGGGCCTGATGACCTCCTCCTTCTCTGCATCCTCTTATTCACTCCCCCATCTCTTTTCTTTTCCCTCCTCCCAGATTTCTCTCCTATTTATTCTCTCTGCCTGTCAGCCCCACCTATCTCTTTCTCCTGCCTTGCTATTGGCCGTTCAGCTCTTTATTAGATCGTTAAGTGTTCTAGACAGGCAAAGTATCACAGTTCACAGAGTTAAATGAAAATGCAACATAAATAAAAGTAACATACCTTAAAATAATATTCTACACCGGGCAGTGGTGGCACACGCCTTTAATCCCAGCACTTGGGAGGTAGAGGCAGGAGGATCTCTGTGAGTTCGAGGCCAGCCTGGTCTACAAAGTGAGTTCCAGGAAAGGCGCAAAACTACACAGAGAAACCCTGTCTCGAAAAACAAAAAACAAAAAACAAAACAAAACAAAAAAAATTCTACAACACCTAACTGTCTCTATTGAGTCAGAAAAGTTCCCAGGATTGGGAGTTGTAGTTAGTAATTCCGATAAGAGATTTGAGAAGCATTAACCCCCTGTTGAGTTTTAGGGGAAAATATTTGAAAAGGAACAGAATTTCCAGGGAAAATTACAGCTGTTGCATGTGTGACTGACAAAGTAAAACTAAAATCTGCCCAAAGAATCATCAATATAATGAGAGAGAAAAGAGCCTGTAAGCTGCACGAGTTTTTTGGTTTTGTTTGTTTTTGTTTTTTTGTTTTGTTTTTTTTCAAATTCTTAGGCTGTCCAGTGGACTACTGGTTCTTGCCAAGTGAGAGTCCATTTTCACGGGTGCCTTGCCTTGAGGAAACCCACTGGACAGGTTGTCCCATGCTGATCCGAGACGAGGCTGCACAGCTCGCCACACATTTCTACATTTTAACCCTGGGCAGACACAGCAGCAACCCCTGGGCTGGCCCAGTCCCACCCCGATCCTGCCCTCACCTTACCCTCCCTTAGCTACTAATGGTCCAGGGCCAGCAAGATGGCTCAGGTGCACTTGCTGCCAAGCTTGAGGACCTGCATTCAAAACCCAGGACCCACATGATGGAAGGAGAAAACAGACACCTGTAAGTGTCCTCTGACCTCCACACTCACACTGAGGCACACACACACACACACACACACACACACACACACACACACATACATATAAACACACACATAGACACATATACATACATACATACATACAAACACACATATACATATACACACATATAAATACACACACATACAAACACACTCACATACATACAAGCTCATACACATACACACATATACATACATACACACATACATACATACAAACACACTCACATACATACAAGCTCATACACATACACACATATACATACATACACACATACATACATACAAACACACACACACACACACATTTAAAAATTTAAAAAATCTCTAGAGTACCAGGAAGTTTGATAGAGTCTGAAAAGACCAAACAAAAGTGGTGTGAACAAAGCTGACTCACACAGTCTTATCTAGTATTTTGCAATCCGTAAGCTTACGTAGGCATAAGAATTTTGGCACACTCGTTAGGTATGCATTTGTGACTTAACAATATTTGTGTTAGGAATTACCTAGGAAGAGGGTGGTAAGAGGCGTGGCCTAGAACAGGCCACCTGAGATCCAGAGTGGGCCCTGGAGCCAGGAGTCTGGTCCCCAACATTGGAACAACTGGTCCTAGCCTGTGTTCTGTCTTCTCACCCCTCCTCCCCCTCCTCCCCCTCCTCCCCCTCCTCCCCATCCTCCCCATCCTCCCCATCCTCCCCATCCTCCCTCTCTCTAGAGTCTGTCTCCTTTATCACTGTCCCTTGCAACATCATGAAACCTGAGCTGTGAATGTTCGACCCGCCAGTGTTGACTGCGTCCTGGTGATTTGTTTGTATGTCTTTTTTCCCAGGGCTTGAGGGGGCGGGCAGGAAACAGTCCCCTGAAAACAATACCACGTTGTTAATTGCTCCCTCCTCCCACCAGGGCTCTGCCAGTTGATCCCAGGCCAAAAGGAAAGTTCTCTGATCTTGGGGAGTTTTGGAAAGAAGCTGGACAGGGACTCCAACAGGGTGAATTCCAGCCCTTGACACTGGGTGGGAGGCAATGCACTTCCTCTTCCAGAAATTTCTCTCCAATTCTAGACAGCTCTTTTTCCTGTCTCTGAGGCTGACATGATTTCCTTCGCCCCACTGCCTGAACTGACGCTTGGTTGCTATGTTGCTTCTGGTGGCTTTTTTTTTTTTTTTAACACCAATAGATTTATTTTAGAATTAAATAAGAACTGGAAAGCCAATCTCACTTGCTATAAATAGAAGGCAATCGTGAGCTTGGGTTTCCATGAATACAAAATGCATCGGTAAATTCTAGCTCCAATCTGTTGCCTACCATGGACCTTAGCAAATAGTAGGGAGGGCTGATGGTGTATTGACTCGGGTAGAAGAGGAGAAAATTGAAAACTGAAAAGCCTCCTTGGCTTGTGAATTGGGGTCATTAGGAACACCTTTGGGTCTTGTGCTGGGCAGCAAGATGTGAGCGCCCTGCAAAGTGTCTCCCAGAATCTTGGAAATTCCGAGTGCTAGGTGAATGCTCCCGGCATGGCCAGGTGGGGGGGGGGGGGGGGGGGCTTGGGCATGAACACGAGGGCAGCCTGTGAGGGCTGTGACAGGCCAACCCTGAGACCTCTAATGGAGTGGGGCTGTAGCCTGTGGTCTTGTGTGCTGGGTGCCAGTGCCTGCTGCTGGCTTTTAGGGTCTCCTACTCAGGGATGTGGAGGTGAAGGGTCTCCTTACCTCACCCTCCCCTGACTCTGCCCTGGGAGCACTAAGTCCCATGGAGACTCACAGTATCAATACTGACAGTTCTTAAGAACACGCCTCTGTGGCCACTTCTCCCAGGCTTTCTTCGGACTTCTGTGACCCCTCAGGGCTGATTACCCAGCAGGCTGCCAAGTCAAGGCAGGAGGGGGCTTCTGTTTCCCTAGCTGCGGAGTTTCACCCCCAAGTGTGTGTGTGGAGGGGGAGGGGGTGTTGAATGCTTAGGACCAAGTTGAAATCTAGCTTTACCAAGACCCTCTCTGGAATCTCTTACCCCACCCCCCCAGGAGCTTCAGGACAACTTGAACTTCCTTCTCTGGGTTCCCACGTCCTGTGTGTCGCCCAAGGGAGTGGAGCTGGAACCTCACATTGGAGTCAGCTACGTGTCCTACTGTGTCCTTGAGCAACCCCCATGCCTGCACCTCGGTCTCCTTCTTATAAGACCGAGGATTTACTTGCCTTTCAGATCACTCTGGAAATGAATTCCTCACCATAGGTATAGGACTCTCACCTTCTGACACTTTTGTTTCCTGAGAAACAGGTTACCATTCTGCCTATGTGTGGCGTGCATACATATGTGTGCACATGTATGTAGATACCAGAGGACATCCTAAGGTGTCTTCAGGTGCCATCTATTTTTTTTTTTTAAGACAGTGTCTGCTATTGGCCCGGAACTCTCCCCAGGCTAGGCTCATTGGCCAATGAGCTCCAGGAACCCATCTGTCTCCGTCACCCCAAGATTGGAATTGATACCCCAGGGCACTGCCTTTCTGAGGTCTCTGGAGCTGTGTCTCTACTTGAATCTTGTTGGCTCGGTCTTCCATGTGAGATGGGCAGGGTTTTTGGCAAGGGAGGGTTTCCTCCTCTGTGCCTCCCTCACCGGAAGTGCAGGTGTTCTGAGCAGTGTAAGCCACCATGTGCCTTCTCCACGAGGAAACGCAGCTTCTTAGTTCAAAATAAGGCTCCAATGCAGTACTTCTCAACCTGTGAGTCTCGACCCCTCGGGGGTTGTCAGATGACTCTTTTACAATAGTAACACATCAGATAGCTTACAATTACAATTTGCTACTACAGTAGCAAAATTACAGTTACAAAGTAGCAACGAAATAATTTTATGGTTGGGGTCACCACATGAGGAATGGTATTAAATGGTCACAGCATTAGGAAGGTTGAAAACCACTGTTCTAAAGCTTGCCTTCCTGCCCTTCAATCCTGCCCCCTCTTGGACAGAGTCCTTTCAATCCATAGATCAGACCCACACCTGGGCATCCTCTTCATCCCACCCTCCCCAGGTCCATGATCATCCCCATCTCCTGGTGATCTTACTGAAAATTGCTTAAAAGGTCCGAACCCTGCCGTCTCTTCCACTTCCATCACTGCCCCAGGTCCAGGCAGCCAGCGCCTCACCAGAATGGTTGCAGTGTTTCCCGTTGCCTCTAGACGGCCCTGTTGTCCCTTCAGAACACATCTGAGATGCCACTGCTCTAGGTCAGATTTTTGAATGTTCCCCTAAGTTCACATGTTGAGTGAAGGTCCCCATCCTGTGACACCGCTGAGAGGGGGTAGAACCCTCAGGAGGCAGAACCCAGTGGGGCATTAGGAGCCCAGCCCTTCTCCTTCTCTCCTGGACTTTGCTTTGCCACAGACCTGAAAGCAACAGGAAAACTGGCCGTGGACTAAAGTCTCCTGTGCTGACTGAACACAGCTAAAGTCATTTGAGAGTAAGAAACCGCAACTGAAGCCGGGCTGTGGTGGCGCACGCCTTTAATCCCAGCACTTGGGAGGCAGAGCCAGGCAGATCTCTGTGAGTTCGAGGCCAGCCTGGGCTACCAAGTGAGTTCCAGGAAAGGCGCAAAGCTACACAGAGAAACCCTGTCTCGAAAAACAAAACAAAACAAAACAAAAAAAAAGAAACCGCAACTGAAAAGATGTTTCTGGGGCTGGAGAGATGGCTCAGCAGTTAAGAGTATTGGCTGTTCTTCCAGAGGACTCAAGTTCAATTCCCAGCACCCACATGACAGCTCATAACTATCTGTAACTCCAGTTCCGGAGGATCTGACATCATCACACCAATGCACATAAAACAAAGCTAAATAAATTATTATTTTTTTAAAAGAAAGACAATAAAAGATGTCTCCGTAAGACAAGACTGTAGGTAGGCCAATAGGACATTCTCTCTCTCTCCCTAACAGGGTCTCTCTATGTAGAATTGGCTGTCCTGAAACTTACTTTGTATGCTGATCTCGAACTCACAGGGGTTCCACCTGCCTCTATCTTCCTGAGATTTAATCCTCTGCTGGGATTAAAGATGTGAGCCACTATGCCTGACCTATAGGGCATTTTCTTAATTAGTGGTTGATAAAGGATCATCCAGCCCATTGTGGGTGATGTCACCTCTGGGTAGGTGGTACTAGGGTGTACAATAAAACAAACTGAACAAGCCAAAAGGAGAAACCAGGAAACAGCACTCATCCATGACTTCTGTACCAGCTCCTGCCTCTGGGTTCCTTCCCTGCTTGAGTTCCTGACCTGACTTTTTTCAATGATGAACAGTAATGTGAAAGTGTAAGCCAAATAAGCCCTTTCTTCCACAAGTTGCTTTGGTCATGGTGTTTCATCATAGCAACTGTAACCCTAACCAAGACAGAAATTGGTATCAGGAGTGGGGTCATACTTTGTTTGGAAGAAGAAATGGCCAGATGTGTGATTGTTCACTGATTGATGGCCTGTAGCCAATGGACTGGCTGGATAGTCATGGACTTAGAAGGAGCATAATTGGAAAATTGGTAAGAAAGACATCTGAAGAAGTTTGTGGCTAGATCTCTACTGTGGGATGGTCTGTATGTCAAATGTGTTGCTGATTGGTCAATGAATAAATCACTGATTGGCAGTGGCCAGGCAGGAAGTATAGGCGGGACTAACAGAGAGGAAAATTGAGAGAACAGGAAGCTGGGGGGGGAGACACTGCCAGCCGCCATCAGGACAAGGAAGATGTAAAGTACCGGTAAGCCACAAGCCACGTGGTAAGGTATAGATTAATAGAAATGGATTAATTTAAGCTGTAAGAACAGTTAGCAAGAAGCCTGCCACGGCCATACAGTTTGAAACCAATATAAGTCTCTGTGTTTACTTGATCGGGTTTGAGCGGTTGTGGGACTGGCGGGTGAGAGAGATTTGTCCTGACTGTGGGCCAGTCAGGAAAACTCAAGCTACAAATGGCGTCCAACGTGGTGGCAAGAGTTTCCACCTAAAACCTGAAAAAAAAAGATTCTAAAACGGAGCTAAAAACAGCTTCCTAATTGTCTCTCTCAAATGAGCGGCAGCTGCCGGTTTGAGCTACTGGCGGGTTGCTGGCGTGCGCGCTCGACCTGCAGTATATCGGGAATGAGGCCTCTGCAAGTGGCACATTAAGCTACATTGTGGATTTAGCCTTTGCTAGTACAAAACAAAAAAAGAGGTTTCTGGGCTACACGCTGCTTGGATAAAAGCATAGACCCACGATGGCTCCCAGAGCTGGCGGTAAGCATACTGCCGCCATGTTGGGAAGCTGAGGTGGGCGGAGCCAGCAGCCACAGATGCTGCAGCTTAAAACAACAGATTCACAATAAGACAGATTCAGATGTAATAGTTTAAAATGTGTGTAAAATATACGTAGGCTTAAAAGAGACAAAAAAAGGTGATATATACAGTATAGAAACAAATACATGGTTTTAAAAAAAATAAAGTCTTTAAAGAGACAGTAAAATTAATATAAAAAATAAGCCACGTAGAGATGACTATTACACAGAGAGTCTGGATTGTGTTGTCTTTGGGATTCTTAACTACAGAGAGATATTTGATTGTAAAGGAAGCTGAGTTAAACCACTATGTATATTTTAAAGATACCTTGACTTCAAAATTTGGATATAAGGATATGTTGCTTTGGAAAAGAGTCTCTTTTGTTTCCACAGAAAGCAAGAGGCTATGGATTTGTTCCAGAGTAAGATACATCAGGTTTGACCAGCCAAGACCCCCTGAAAGGTCTCCGATGACACCATGGCCCAGATGATCCAACATCCAGAACCGTTTCAAGACAACTGGCTCAGATGATACAGCCTCACGGACTACTCCATGATCCTAAAATTTTCTTTGTTTCCCCAGAAGATACAGCGCCCCCCTCCAGCAGGAAGTAGTAAGAGAAGCTACGCCCAAATTCCCAAATATACCAAGCTGACTTTGGAGATATGTAAAGGTTAAAACCTTCCTTTTTAAGAAAAGAAAAGGGGAAGTACTGTGGGATGGTCTTTATGTCAAATGTGTTGCTGATTGGTCAATGAATAAATCACTGATTGGCAGTGGCCAGGCAGGAAGTATAGGCGGGACTAACAGAGAGGAAAATTGAGAGAACAGGAAGCTGGGGGGGGAGACACTGCCAGCCGCCATCAGGACAAGGAAGATGTAAAGTACCGGTAAGCCACAAGCCACGTGGCAAGGTATAGATTAATAGAAATGGATTAATTTAAGCTGTAAGAACAGTTAGCAAGAAGCCTGCCACGGCCATACAGTTTGAAACCAATATAAGTCTCTGTGTTTACTTGATCGGGTTTGAGCGGTTGTGGGACTGGCGGGTGAGAGAGATTTGTCCTGACTGTGGGCCAGTCAGGAAAACTCAAGCTACAGATCTCTCCAAATGGGCAAAGATTGTGAAGGTACTTGTATCCCATGTAAATGCTCATCAAAGATGACTTCAGGAGTTGCTGGAGAGATGACTCGGTGGTTAAGAGCACTGACTGCTCTTCCAGAGGACCTGGGTTCAATTCCCAGCACCCACATAGTAGCTTACAACTGTCTGTTAGTTCAGTTCTAGGCACCTTCACACAGACATACATGCTGATAAAACATCAATGCACATAAAATAAAAATAAGTACATTTTTTTTTAAACAAATGTGACTTCAGCAGAGAAAGAGTTGAAATCAAACAGATAGGATGACCCATTCTGTGGGCAGTCAGCCTCTTTCCCCAGCCATCCCTGTCATTGCCCAATGGGCCCTTGAACAAAGTGGCCATGGTGGCAGAGATGGGGGTTGTGCCTGGGCACACAACATGGACTTCAACTCACCAAAGCTGACCTGACTACAGCTGCTGGTGAGTGCCAGATCTGCCAACAGCAGAAACCAAAACTTAACCCCCAGTATGACACCATTCCCTGGGATGACCAGTCAGTGACCTGGTGGCAGGTTGGCTACATTGGACCACTTCCTACATGGAAAGGACAATGCTTTGTCCTTACAGGAGTAGATATTTATTGTGATTATGGATTTGCCTTTCCTGCACCTAATTCTACCAAAATCACCACCCATAGACTTACAGAACGCCTTATCCACCAATGTGGTATTCCACACAGTATTGCTTCTGACCAAGGAACTGACTTCGTAGCCAGTGAAGTGCTACAATGTGCCCATAATCGTGGATCCACTGGCTGCTGTGGAATATTAGTTTAAGATGTGTTACATTTGTTTACGCTGTGGAGCATTTAATGATGAAAAGATGAGTTGTATTCTTTCATGTTGCATTTGTTTAACTCTGTAAAACTGTGTTATTTTGCCTGCCTAAAATATCTGATTGGTCTAATAAAGAACTAAATAGCCAATAGCAAGGCAGAAGGGATAAATAGGTGGCGCTGGAGGACAGAGAGAATAAGTAGGAGGAGAAATCTAGGGAAGAGAGGGAAGAGAGCGAGGAGCGAGAAAAGGAGGAGAGGAGGACACCAGGGGCCAGCCACACAGCCAGCCAAAGAGTAAGAAGGAAAGAAAGATATATAGAATAAAGAAAGGCAAAAAGCCCAGAGGCAAAAACACAGTTAGAGAGAAACAGGATAACTAAAGTTAGAAAAGCTGGCTAGAAACAAGCCAAGCTAAGGCTAGGCGTTCATAAAGAAGAAAAAGTCTCTGTGTATTTATTTGGGAGCTGGGTGATGGGCCCCCAAAGAGTGAAAAAACCAACCACAACTGATCTCACCACATTCCTCACCATACTGAAGCTCCTGGCCTGATAGAATGCTGGAATGGTCTTTTGAAGACACAGTTACAATATCAATTAGATGTCAGCAGCCTGGAGGGCTGGGGCAGGGTTCTCCAGAAGGTGGTATATGCTTTGAATCAATGTCCAATGTGTGGTACAGTTTCTCCCATAGCCAGGATCCACAGGTCCAGGAATTAAGGAGTGGAAAAGGGAATAGTTCCACTCACTATTATCCCTAATGACCCACTAGGAACATTTTTGCTTCCTGTTTCTGAGAATTTAAGATCTGCTGGCCTAGAAGTTTTGGTTCCAGAGGAAGGAGCACTCCTGCCAGGAGCCACAACAAACATTCCGTTGAACTTGAAGTTCAGACTTCCCCTGGTCAGCTGGGACTTCTGATGCTCTTAGGCCAACAGGCCAAGAAAGGAATAACAGTGTTAAGAGGAGTGATCGATCCAGATTACCGTGGGGAGATTAGATTGCTTCTCCACAATGGAGGTAAGAAGGACTATGTCTGGAGTGCAGGAGATCCTTCAGGGTGTCTCTTGGGGCTACCATGTCCTATGATTAAAGTTAATGGGAAATGGCAACAATCTAATCCAGGCAGGATGACAAAGGGCACAGACCCATCAGGAATGAAGGTGTGGGTCACTCCTCCACAAGAGGAGCCAAGACCTGCTGAGGTGCTTGCAGAGGGTGGAGGAAATACAGAATGGGTAGCAGAGGAAGGTAGTTGTAAGTACTAGCTAAGGCCACATGACCAGTTGCAGAATTGAGGATTAAAATTGACATGAATGTTTCTATCATATTTTGTCAAGATTGTGTTTGTGCAAATATTTGTGTTTTCTTTGCTTGGTTTATCATGTAAAATAACATCAATTGAGAGAATATCAGTTGTTATTGTGAGAACCAAAGTTACATTTTAAGTTTTAATTACTATGCCTAAGAGATCCATGAAACAAAAATGTCTCTGATCTGCAAGCCCCTTACTCAAGGACAGATAGTTCATGAAATGTTGGAGGCTATTGTTTATGGAGATAAGAAGTTACATGTTTTTCATTCCCCTAAACAAGTAAACTTCTGTACCAGATGTGCTTGATCACATGTGGGTGGGAGGTTCACAGGCTGGAGGTATGTCAGGATGTATGCTGGCTCAGGCAAGTTCTTCTAACTAGCTTTCATCTGAGAAAAGTGGTGTACAGAGAAATTAGGTAGCCTGTTACCAGTATAGTAATAGTTGGGTGGAAGGTTGCATCTGTGTCTGCAATACCACCATCTCCTTCCTCAATTTACCCCTCCGTGAAATGGCAAAGAGTGTATCAAAGACTATAGAGGCTGAGTCTCTTATACTCTTTTCCCAGAGTTCCAGAAGAGATGCTACCAGTGGCGAATTAATTAATCTGAGGGATGCTGAATGAATCTAAGTACACTGAGTCCATCCACTTTATTTTTCTAAGTCAAAAAATCTCTCTACACAGCTTCATTTCTATTCTCACACTTAGCTCCTCTCTGTCCCTTCTGCTGTCCTCTCCTTGTTCTATCTAAGTTCTTTCCATCTTTGCCCTTTAAGTCAAATCCCCCCAGTGCTGTGGGGGTGCCGGTATATACACACACGTACAAGCAGTAATACTTTGACAATGCAATGCCAGACTTTCAGGGTCATAAGGAGAGGTGATAAGATCCACACAAAGAGCAGTGATCATCAGCTTCATTTACAACCCAAAAGGGGAGTGATTAAAGGAGGTGGGATCAACAAAGAGATCTGAAAAGGGAATTTATGTGCTCAGACTATATTCCTAGAAGCGGTTAGGTAAAAACATTAGGAGTTTTATGTCACTATAAGTCATGAGTAAACTAAAACTGCCTCTTTTTCCTTTGGAGCCTTATCTGTCTCAGTTTTTCTTGGCTGCACCATTTTCTGGCAGGGTGGGGGAAGTGAACTCCTAGCTAGATAGCCTGTGTCACAGCTTGATGTACCTAGTATGTAAGAGCCCTTTTGTTCTGAGTTAATTGTTAAAGGCAGATTTGGACTGTGGGAGAAAGGAGGGTTTAAACTTAATTTGCACAAGAACAAAGCTTTGTACCTAACACTTGCCTGGCCTTGGCAGGTGTCTCAGTATGGATATTTACCTTATTTCAGGAGGCTAGCAGGAGGTCTGAATGCTTATCTATCTGCAGTCTGTCCTTGGGTGTTTGAGAAGTATCTCAGATAGAATGCTTTTGTCCAGAGATGGCCCTGGCCAGATACTTGCTAGTGGAGATGATTACAGAAAGGCACACAGTTGGGGGATGTTATCCAAATACCTCAAATGTATAGGGGAAATTGTGCCCAATGAATGATCAACCACATTGTTAGAAGTTCTTGGGAAAAAATAATCAAACAGGAAAGCTACAATAGCACACAAGAGATTTGCTGCATGAAATAGCTAATACATTCAAAAGCCAGTATCAACAACACTCCTTGAGTCTTGGCTTCCTCTGGAAAAGTCCTTGACTCTTCCAGGTAATAGCTTTGCCACAGTCAGCTGAATTCCTACTTCATATTTCTGCAGCTTGCAGCAAGAGTCTGTGTTTTGCAATTATAAACTTGCAGATAAATATTAGTTCTTTATGGTCATTGTGGTAGTTTGAATGTAATTGGCCCCCATAAGCTCATAGGGAGTGGCACTATTAGGAGGTGTGGCTTCATTGGAATAGGTATGGCCTTGTTGGAGGAAATGTGTCACTGTGGAGGTGGGCTTTGAGGTCTCATATATGCCCAAGCCACACCCAGTGCTACAACTCACTTCCTGTTGCCTTCTGATCAAGATGTAGCTAGCACCATGTCCGCCTGCATGCTATCATGCTCCCTACCATGATGATAATGGACTGAACCTCTGAAACTGTAAAGGAGCCACCCCAACTAAATGTTTTTCTTATAAGAGTTGCCGTGGTCATGGTGTCTCTTCACAGCAAGAGAAAGCCTAAGACAGTCATCATCAGACAGGGACAGATGCTGGGATGATGGAATGTCCCTGAGAAGGGGCACTTTTGGGGGCAATGGGGATGTTCTGGATCTCATGGGGTTGTGGGATGCAGATGTACTGATGGTCACTCATTAAAGTAAGATGGCTCGGTGACTAAAGAGCTACTCATGCAAGCCTGAGGCCCGGAGTTCAGATCTCCAATACCCACGAACAAAAGCCTTGGGAGGTGGTTTGAATGAGGATGGCCCCCATACGCTTGTATATTTGAATACTTGGTGGCCAGTTGGTGGAACTGTTTGAGAAGGATTAGAAGATGTGGCCTTGTTGGAGGAGGTGTGTCACTGGGGGAGGGGGGCTTTGAAGTTTCAAACACCCACACCATTCTCAGCACTCTGTCTATGTCTCTGTTTCTCTCTGTCTGTCTGTCTATCTGTCTGTCTGTCTCTCTTTCTCCCTTGTGCTTATGGATCAAGATGTCAGCTCTCAGCTATTGCCCCTGAACCACGCCTGTCTGCCTGCTGCCACGCTCCTTGCCATGACTGCCATGAACTCTAACCCTCTGGAACTGTGAGGCCCAAATTAAATGCTTCCTTTCACGAGTTGTCTTCATCAAGGTGTTTTGTCACAGCAATGGAAAAGTAACTAAGACACTTGTCATCCCAGCACTTGGACATCAGAGACGGGGATCCCTGAGGCAATTCGGCTAGCTAGACTAACAAATTCAACAAGGTGAGTTCAGCGAGAGACCTACCTCAGTAAATACAGTGGAAAGCACTCAGAGAAGACAGCCAAGGTCGTGGCCTCCACATGCATGCACACTCACGTGTACTCCACATACGTACATGTGAACATGTATATTCACATGCATACACACCATACAGAGGGGAGGGGCAAGCAATGGTGGCCTTCATCTGAAATGCCTGAAAGAGAGAAAAAGAATAAAATGATGATTAAAAAAAATGGGTCAGCGACCTGACAGTCACACAGATACGGCAGGTAAGTGTGTGGAAACTGATCCCCACATGACATCTTCTCAGAGAAAGGCAGATTCCAGCACAGAGATTACAGTACATTCCTATCAGAGGGCTCATATCTAAACACCATCAAATGTTGACAAGAGGGGACCAAGAAGATGGTTCAGTCAGTAAAAGGCTTGCTACCTAAGTATGAAGATTGAATCTGGACCCCCAGCACCTACCCACAAAAACCAAGCTTGGTGGTGAGCGCTGTAATACCAGGGCTATGGAAGCAGTCAAGAGGATCCCCGGCCTTGATGGCTAGCCATTCCAGCCAATCAGAGAGCTCCAAGTCAGCAATGAGACCCTGTGTCAAACAATAAAATAGAGGGGCTGGAGAGATGGCTCAGTGGTTAAGAGCACCTACTGCTCTTCTGGAGGACTCAGGTTCAATTCCCAGCACCCACATGGCAGCTAACAACTATCTACAACTCCAAAATCTGACACCCTCACATAGATGTACAGGCAGGCAAAATGCCAATGCACATAAAATAAAAATAAATAAATTATTTTTTAATAAAATAAAATAAAATAGAGAGTAAAGAAGATACCTGAAGTTGACCTTTGGCCTCCACATGTGTGTATACACTCGAATATGTACATACATACAAACATATGATATGTACACACACACACATAAATTCTGACAAGACTTTAATAAAGACCACTTGGAATTTCTTACAAAACTAAACATACTTTTGAGGTCCAACCCAACAGGCTTCCTTCTTGGCAGTGACCTAAAGGAGCTGAAAAGGAGTCCACACAAAAGCCTGCACAGGTGTCTACAGAGCTTTGTTCACGGCTGTCTGAACTGCAAGCGACAGTGTCCTTCAGCGGGCGACAAGTCACCATGCCGTACTGCCTACAGACAGTGGAATATCATTCAGTGCTGAAGGGCGATGATCCGTTATGCCACAGCAAGAGCCTCTACTGTCTCTTACCAAGGAAGATGCTGATGTGACAAAGCACCTTGTGCAGAGTTCCAATTGTGACGTTCAAGGAAAAAAAAGAAAAACTACGTAGAGAGTCAGAAAGGGCAGTGGTTGGTGGGGCCGCGGGTGGAAGCAGGGATCGGACAGGAAGCAGAATGTGGAGGACTAGAGGGCAGAGAAACGGCTCCATGTATCCTCATGATGGTAGACGCTATCCAGACCCACAGTGCACCCCACAGTGACAGCGAGCCCTCTGCGCGCTTTGGACACTGGGAGATTTGTCCTTTGGAAGAGATGTGTCACTCTGGTTAGGAAGGTCCATAACAGAGAAGGCTTCGTGTGTGTGGAGTGGGGAGTATGTGGGAAATCTGTCCCTTCCACTTACCCTTGCTGCGAGCCTAAAGTTGCTCTAAAAAAAATAAATTCTGAAGAGCCTGAGGATGTAGCAGAGATGATAGAATGCTTACCCATTGTTCACAAGGCACTGGGCTCCACCCCTGCTGCATGATCTATAATCCTATCACTCAGGAAGGGGAGACAGGAGAATCAGGAGGAGGGCCAGGAGGAGGAAGAAGGTTTATGGAGGTAAATGGTTCTTCTGACTTGAACCCAGCAGTTGCCATCTACAAATTACCTGCCCACAGGCAAATTCACAGGAGCAGAGCAGGTTTATTTGCATCTGTCCAGGGTGCCACTTAGTGACAGCCCGCTGCATAAATGCCACCGAATTTCCGTGCTGCCCTGGACAAAGGTGTGGGAGAAGGGTCATTTAAGGCTTCCCTAGATGGAAGGTAAGGTTTAACATAATTTTATTTTTGAACTGGCCTGGTGTCTCAGGTCAATGCCTGCCTGGAGACTTCTCTGGAAAAGGACTTTGCATCAACTGGTTCCTGCAAACCTTCATTGTAGTTAGATAAGAAGTTCAGTTAGGATTTCCTTCTGGGGCCAGTGAGATGGCTCAGCAGGTAAAGAATGAAGTAGAAGTCTTACCTCACATTGTGTTTACTATTGTTTAGACATCACACACACACACACGCACACACACACACACACATACACACACAACTGATATGTTAAAGGCTTGATCCCCAGCTGCGGGGAATCTAGTCACTGGGAGGTGTTCGGGTCAGAATCTGGGGCTGGAGAGAGAGCTCAGCAGTCAAGAACACTGGCTAAGTTCAGAAGACCCAGGTTCAACTCCCAGCACTTATACAGCAGCTCACAACTGTCTGTAATTCCAGTTCCAGGGGATCCAGTTCCCTCTTCTAACCTCCATGGGCACCAGGCATGCACGCAGTGCACAAACATGCATTCAGGCAAAACTCCCATGTACATAAAATAAAAATAATAAATCTTTGCCAGGCATGGTAACTCAAGCCTTTAATCCCAGCACTCAGGAGACAGAGGCAGGTAGATCTCTGTGAGGTCAAGGCCAGCCTAGTCTACATAGTGAGTTCCAGGACAGCCAGGGCTGTGTAGAGAATGGAAACTTTTGGACTTTTGGAGGTGGGGCCGGGTTGGAAGGACTAGGTCTCTAGGAGCTTGTTTTCTCTCTCTCTCTCTCTCTCTCTCTCTCTCTCTCTCTCTCTCTCTCTCTCTCTCTCTCTCTCTCTCTCTCTCTTTGGATTTGGATTTTCGAGACAGGGTTTTTCTGTGTAGCCCTAGCTGGCATTAAAGGCATGCACCACCACCACCCAGTCTAGAAGTTCTATCTTGTTCCAGGTGACCTGGTCTCTGCTTTCTGGTGGTCACCAAGCTCTTTATACCTACAGCCTCTGCCCTGGAGTCCTGCCGGGCCACGGTTTCCTAAAAGCTTTCCCTCCTGCTTTCCTAAAGCAAGAATCCAGCCTGCTGGGCGTGGTGGCGCACGCCTTTAATCCCAGCACTCGGGAGGCAGAGCCAGGCGGATCTCTGTGAGTTCGAGGCCAGCCTGGTCTCCAAAGCGAGTTCCAGGAAAGGCAAAGGCACAAAGCTACACAGAGAAACCCTGTCTTGGAAAAAAAAAAAAAAGAATCCAGCCGGCCATGGAGGGGAAGCTCAGAAACTGACGTAAATCCTCCCCTTATGTCGTTTCCCTCAGGAATTTGTCACAGTGACAAAAAGTGTAACTAACACAATATGCAAAAATTAACTGAAATCAGATCAGAGGCCGAAATGTACAATGTCAAACTGTAAAGTTTTTGGAAGAAAACCAAAGGCCCTCTGGTCATGAACTCTGATTTAGAAACAAGTTCTTAAGTCTGACTCCAGATGCGCAGACTACAAAAGAGAAAACAGACAAAGGGAATTTCTTTGACATTAAAAATTCTCATGCATCAAAGGACACAAGAAATTAAGAAGGCCCACAGAGTAAAGGCTTGCAGAGCATATGTCTGACACAGTCTAAGGACTGGGGATGTGGCCCAGCAGCATGGAGGGGAAAAATGACAAAGGACATCCATAAGGGTCTAGCATCCAAAATGTGTGAAGAAATCTCAAGATGGGTGAGGTGATACTTTCTACAATGCTAGTGCTTGGGAAGTAGAGGCAGGAAGGCCAGAGGGTCAAGGTCATCCTTAGCTATATGGGATCACAAGTTCAAGGCCAGCCTGGGCTACGTAGTGAGGCTGTTTCGAAAAACAAACACAAGACAGAAAAAAAGGTTAAAAGGTTTTCCTCTGGCATTCAGAATAGCACTGCTCATAGTGGCCAAGGGATAGAAACAGCTCAGATGTCCATCAGCTCATGAAACAGTGAAGCTGGTATGCACGCACACGCACACACACACACACACACACAAAACAGTGTGCTATTCAGAATAAAGTACAGCATGCACTACAACACATTTCTGTTTGTTTGTTCTGAGACAGGGTCTCAGGTAGCCCAAGCTGGCCTCAGATTTGCTCTGTAACTGAGGACAACCTTGAACTTCTGGTCCTCCTGCCTCTGCCTCCCAGATGTTGGGATTACAAATGTGCACCAGAACTTCTGACTAGAAAGTTTTTGAAAACTGTGCTGAAGGAAGGAAGCCAAACATAAAACAAAACAAAATAAAACAAAACCTCCATACTATGTTTATTTGTATGCATTGCTAGAAAGGACCTTGGGCCCAAAGAGAGAAAGTAGGTTCATGGTTGCAGAGAGCAGAGAGTGTGGGGTGGGGAGTGTGATGTTTAATGGAAACAGGGAGCCTTTGGGGGAGATGAGAATGTTCAGGGACAAGTGCAACAGCATCCTTATAACAGGCCTCCAGGAGACATTGACTCCATTTTGCCGTTGTAGACACAGAGAAGATACCACCAGCAAGAAACAGGCCCTCACCAAACACCAAAATGATTTCTGTGCCTGATTCAAGACTTCTATGGTTTATAAGTTACCTGGTCCAAGGTATTTTGTTATAGCAGCAGGGATTGCCTAAGACAGTTACCCACCAATGTAAGTGTCCTGGAGGCACTGGACTGTACACTCTAAAGTAGTTTAAAAGGCAAATTTTATGCTAGGTACATTTTACCCCCCAAAATGGAGTCTGTTGTTTTATTTCAGACAGGATCTCATGTAGCCCAGGGTTCTGAAGAGCCTGGAGGATGATCTATGACACCCATATTTCAGCTTTGGATGAGTGGGTTATTAAGTATACAGCAAGTCCAAGTAAAAGAATAAGGAGCAAAAGAGAGAGGAGATGGAGAGGGAGAGAGCAAAATACGATCAAATTCGGAACTCAAGGCATCCAGCGGAAACTAACTGGGGAAACTGAGGCAAGTAACTGGAACCCCCAAGTGAGCTTTCTATCCATGATGAAGATTCTGAATTCTCCTTCCCTTTGCTAGAGCTCTTTTTTTAAAAAGATTTATTTATTATGTATACAGTATTCTACCTGTACATATATGCATGAACGCCAGAAGAGGGAGGGCACCAGATCTCACTACAGATGGTTGTGAGCCACCATGTGGTTGCTGGGAATTGAACTCAGGATCTCTGGCAGAACAGCTAGTGCTCCTAACCGCTGAGCCATCTCTCCAGCCCTTGCTAGAACTCTCATACCACGGATAATCAATACTCACCTCTGCAGGAAATGCTTTCACCTCCAGCTGTTCTCAGTGCAGTGTTCTCACTCTCAGACTGTTCTGCCCTCCCTGCCACAGAGCTGGGGAGCACAGCCCCAAATAAGGAGCCTTGGAGGACCCAGAGACAAACATGCTTAGGTCTGAAACGGGGCAGGAGCAGCCCAGCTTCTCATATAGCACATCACAATTTACCAGTGTAATGTAAGTTACACCCCAGCTGACTTCCAGTTCTATGTGAGGACTTTGGAATTCTTTTTCCTCACTGTGCAGCCCTGGCTGGCCTGGAAGTGGCTATGTAGATCTGCCTGCCTCTGCCTCAAGTGCTGGATGAAAGGAATGTGGCACCTAGCCTGGCTGACTTAAAACTGTGAATCTCCATCTCCTCTGACACCATTCCAGGTTTGTGCCCTGCTGGGGATGAAAGCCGGGGCTTTGCGCACACTAGACAAGGACTCTACCAACTGAACCACATTCTTAGGCCATTACCTCAAGTTTAAATAAAAAGAAAAGTACTGATGCATGCTATAAAAAGCATGGACCTTAAAACCTTGCAAAACAGGAGGAGTAACTCTGAAGACCACATGAAGAGTCCATTCAAATGAAACTGTTTAGAGTATGCAGATTCATGATGTTTGCTGGGGTAGGGATGAGCTGGGGACAGGAGGAGAGGGTTGGGGTAAATGATGAGACACCACCAGTGCCATGGACTCCTTTTTAGGGGGATAAAAATGTCTACAAGTTGAGTGGGTTGTTTTCAGAACTCTGTAAAAATAACAAAAGCAGCCGGGCGGTGGTGGCGCACGCCTTTAATCCCAGCACTCGGGAGGCAGAGCCAGGCGGATCTCTGTGAGTTCGAGGCCAGCCTGGGCTACCAAGTGAGTTCCAGGAGAGGCGCAAAGCTACACAGAGAAACTCTGTCTCGAAAAACCAAAAAAAAAAAAAAAAAAAAATAACAAAAGCATTTAGAACTCTATTCTTTTTGTTCGTTTAGTCAGTTTCTTGAGACAGGGTCTCATGTAGTTGAGACTGGCCTTGAATTCACTACACAGCCAAGAACAACCCTGAACTCCTGATCCTCCTGAATCCACCTCACAAGTGCTGAGGTTACAGGCGTGTGCCACCACACCTGACCTAGAATTTTATCCCCCCCACCTCTTTTAAAGAGTTATTTTATCCTTAACTATATATATGTGTACCACTAAGCTATCTCACCAGCCCCAAGAATTATATTCTTTAAATGGGTGAGTTTCATGGGTTGTAAATTCTCTTGATAGACATGTTATAAGGAAGTCTTTCTTTGTCACACTACTCCCAACACTGGAGGTGTAAATTATGCAAAGATCGGTGGCTGGAGAGATTGCTCAGTGGTTAAGAGCACTGGCTGCTCTTTCAGAGGAACTGGGTTCGATTTCTAGCACCCACAAAGTGGTTCACAGCCCCCTGTAACTCCTGTTCCAGGGGATCTGATGCCCTCTCTGACCTCCACAGGAACCTGGCACACACGTGGCATACAGACATATATGAAGGCAAAACATTCATACAAATAAAAATAAAGATATAATTTTTTTAAGTTATGAAAAGATCTTTAGGGATAAAATTCTTGAGTGTGGTAACAGTAGCACATGCAGCAAAGTGCCCCTCTTCTAACTACAGAAACCCAAGCATTTGGGAGTGATGTGTCAGGCATCTGTCTGCACCTTCTTTTCATGTGGTTTAAAAACCCCTGAGTCACACAGCTTTACTGTCCAACACCAAGCTACTAGCCGCAGGTAGTGATTTATGCATAAATTTAAATTAATTAAAAATGAATGCCACTAAAGATCCTGTTCCCCCATTAGTAGCCACATTTTAAGTGCCCACAGCCACCTGGGGCCAGTGGGCACAGCCTGGGCCATGCAGGTGAAAAGCACCTCTCTCATACAGAACGCTGGAGTAGCCAGCTCTGACACAGGCAGAGAGAGCAGATGTGGAGATGTCGGCAAATGACAAGTCTTCAGGAAGTTCCTCACGCACCAGGAGAGTCCAAGTGCTTTGGAAACTTCCAGATTACTGTCCACCAGTCTCTTCCACTTGTTCAGCCCTCCTGTTTCCAGGACTTTGTCTCTCAGGTGAGTTACATGTAGAATACAGGGTGTTCTTTGTACCCCTGGAGAGACATGACTGGCTAGGGATTATGGAATTAAAGTTTTGTGTTTCGATGTTTGCTCTGTCCTTTTTTTTTTTTTTTTTTTTTTTTTTTTTTTTTTTTTTTTTCGAGACAGGGTTTCTCTGTTTAGCTTTGGAGCCTGTCCTGGATCTCGCTCTGTAGCCCAGGCTGGCCTCGAACTCACAGAGATCCACCTGCCTCTGCCTCCCGAGTGCTGGGATTAAAGGCGTGTGCCACCGCTGCCCGGCTCACTCTGTACTTTTTAAGAAATGTGGCTTTGTGTTTCGTAACTTAGCGCTCCTGAACCACACACTTGTTTAAAAACAAAAAGCTGAGAAGGGGAGACTGCCTCTGGGGTTCGAGAAGGCTCTTAGCACAAAGCAAATGACTTTGATTTTCTACGTGTGTTTCTTTGTTTTTGAGGGGCCACAGTGCACGTGTGGGAGTCAGAGGAAAACTGCGGGAGTCGTTTCTCTTTCTCCACCATGTGGGCTCCAGGGATGGAACCCAGGTTGTCAGGGTGGGTGGGGAGCCCTGTTACAAGCTGAGCCACCTCATTGGCCCTGCAAAGCAGGTGCTCATAACGGGAGCCAAGGATGGGCTCCAGGGTGTGGACAGACAGACTGGACAGACAGACTGGAGCGAACTATTCTAGCTTCTTACCTTGAGAAGTCCCCTGTCTAAACTAAGGAACTAAGGTCCTCCATCTGCTGGGGACCCTGGGGACCACGCTGCTAGTCCCGGGCTTGCTTTGTCAGCAGCCACAACAACAAGAACGGCTGGGACTATTTTTTTCTTTTGTGTGTGTGTGTGTGTGTGTGTGTGTGTGTGTGTGTGTGTGTGTGTGTGTGTGTCTGTGTGTCTGTGTGCGTGTCTGTGTGTGTGTGTGTGTGTGTGTGTGTGTGTGTTCTGTATATGCATGTTCCTGTGTGTGCAGGTGCATGTATACATATGTGCAGTTTCACGGGGAGGCCAGAGGTTGACTCTAGGTGTCTTCTTTTTTCTCCCCACTTTATATACTGACGCAGAGTCTCTCACCGGAGCCCAGAGCCCTGTGACTCAGCTCATACCAGGGATTCCGAAGGCTGGGATTGCAGGTGACCACCTTACCCACTCTGTACTGACTGGTTTTGTGTCAACTTGACACAAGCTAGAGTCATCAGAGAGGAAGGAGACTCAGCTGAGGAAATGCCTCTATGAGATCCAGCTGTAAGGCATTTTCTCAATTAGTGATCAAATGGGGGAGGGCACAGCCCATCCTCTGATCAAATGGGGCCATCCTTGGTGTGGTGGTCTTGGTTCTATAAGGAAGTAGGCAGAGCAAGCCCTGAGGAGCAAGCCGGTAAGCAGCACTCCTCCATGGCCTCTGGAATCAGCTCCTGCCTCCAGGTTCCTACTGTTTGAGTTCCTGTCCTGACTTCCTTCAATAATGAACAGTAATATGGAAGTGTAAGATGAAAAAACCCTTTTCACCCCAACTTGCTTGTTGGTCATGGAGTTTTGTCTCAGCAGGAGAAGCCCTAACTAAAACACAGTATTCACGTGGGTCCTGGCGAGCCAAACTTGGTCCACATGCTTGCATGGCAAGGGCTTCAGCTACAGGGCCATCCCCCAGCCTCCGTGTTGTGACTATTTAATAAAATTAGGAGTCCTCGCCGGGCGGTGGTGGCGCACACCTTTAATCCCAGCACTCGGGAGGCAGAGCCAGGCGGATCTCTGTGAGTTCGAGGCCAGCCTGGTCTCCAAAGCGAGTTCCAGGAAAGGCGCAAAGCTACACAGAGAAACCCTGTCTCGAAAAACCAAAAAAAAAAAAAAAAAAAAAAAAAAAATTAGGAGTCCTCTACACTGGTGTTAAGATGCTCTTTGGAGTCACTGGAGTGGTGGCTCTTCAGGGTCTTCATGTGACAATTTCACATCAGTCCCCAGGTCTTTTCCCCAAACGATTATGGTTTGTAAAACCCTGAGCTCAGGAAGCAGTGACTCCAAAGACACCAGAGAGGCCAGAGCAGGCCCAGTGCCAAAGCCAGGACCCAGTCCGTTGAGACCTCAGGGCATTTGTCTGTGTTTGTAGGGTCAGCACAGGTGTGACATTTGCCTGTGGACGGCTCTGGAGAGGAAGTCTGCCTTACCTGCTCATTTGTAGAACAATGAAATGGCATTTCCCTTCCTCCACTGGTCTGCTCGCCAACACAGACTTAGGACAGAAAAGGACAGATGTGTGGGGACCCTTAGAGTTAAGGGACACTGGACTGAGCTGGTCCTTTTCTGTTTTAGTTTTTTTAGTTTCATTTTTGTTCATTGTGTGTATATGTGTGTGTATGTGTGTGTGTGTGTGTGTGTTGTGTGAGTGTGTGTGTATGAGTGTGTATGTATGTGTGAGCGTGTGTATGAGTGTGTATGTATGTGTGTGAGTGTGCGTGTGAGTGTGTATGTATGTGTGAACGTGTGTATGAGTGTGTATGTATGTGTGTGAGTGTGTGTGTGTGTGTGTGTATGCATGCCATGGTACACTTGGTGATAAAATGACAACTGTCAGGAGTCAGTTGTCCTGTCCTTCTACTATTCAGGTCCTGGGAATCAAACTCAGGTCTTCAGATTTGGCAGCAGTCACCTTTATCCACAGAGCCATCTCATCAGCACCTGATTCGTCTCTTTCAAAGAGAGACTCCAAGATGGCTCAGAATCTTACCTGGCCACTTACTTGCTGTGTGACCCAAGTCCAGTCACTTTACCTCTCTGAGTCTTGCTTTTTCTCTTCTGTTAAAATGGCTATCTCTTCGGATTGTCTATAGCTCACAGGCTCAAGGTCAAGGTTCAGTTTCCTCCGCTAGAAAATGGGCATAAAAATCCTCGTTTTCTCATGGTATGGAAACAAGGTTTAACATCAAAAATTCCTGGCACACAGTAAGCACTTAGTAAACACTAGCCAATATCTGTCCATTAGTTTTTTATTACAGTATTACAATCCCTTACTTACAATATAAAACTCAGAAGTGTAAGGAAAAGTATGGGCTCAGGAACCCCAAGACCCAGTTCTCAGCACAAAGGAGATTTATTTACCTCAGAGGGACAGAGGGCAGGGATAAGGGACAAAGACAGGAGACAGAGGACCAGGGAGAAGGGAAGGGAACAAGGGAGAGGGGGCAGGAGTATTTGTCCCAAGGGACAAAGGACCGCCTCTGGATAGAGAGGAGACAGAAGTGGTCCATAGGAAAATGGCGGTTTAGAAAGGTAAAGGGGGATCTTGTGTCAGGACGAGGTGTTTCATTTTGATTGGACAGGTTAATTAGGGCAGCCACACGGGACTTTTGATTGCTGGGCTACAGTACTTTAATAGCTGGACATTGGTAGTCAGCCTCAGGAGGAAGTGGCCAAATAAGGGAAGAGACCTTGGTGGCTAGCTATGGGGATGTCATCTAACGGTTTTTAACAAGGCAGAGGGAGAGGGGGAGAAGGGCAAGGCTGCCAGAGCCATGTTTGCCACACTTGAGCTGGTCAGAGTCCCTTCAGGAAGACTCTAAAAATGAAAGTGATTTATTTGCTTCTATTGCGTGACAGACTTTTCCTGGGGAAATATGGTGATATTTTACTTGTACTGAAATGTGATTTTATTTGTATGTTAATAAATAAAGTTGCCTGGGGGTCAGAGCTAATAGCAAGCCATAGCAGAGCTGGGCGTTCGTGGCGCATGCCTTTAATCCCAGCACTTGGTAGGCAGAGCTAGGTAGATCTCTGTGTGGTCAAGGATACAGCCAGCATTGGAGACACACACCTTTAATCTCAATACCAACCATAGAAAATCTGGAGGTCTGTACAAACAGGCAGTGAGGAGGCGGTCATGTGGTTGGGTTTACAACCAATGAGAAGGCAGAACAGAAAGTCTGTATAAAGACAAACACACAGGAAGTAGGTCTCTCTTGGCTGAAGAGGTTAGCTGCAGCAGATGGGTAAGGCTCTTAGCTCTGATCTCTTGGCTTTCTTCTTTGCATTGGTTCTGTGTTTCTTTTTTTTTTTTTTTTTTTTTTTTTTTTTTTTTTTTTTGGTTTTTTCGAGACAGGGTTTCTCTGTGTAGCTTTGCGCCTGTCCTGGAACTCACTTGGTAGCCCAGGCTGGCCTCGAACTCACAGAGATCCGCCTGGCTCTGCCTCCCGAGTGCTGGGATTAAAGGCGTGCGCCACCACCGCCCGGCCTGTGTTTCTTATTTTAATAAGACGGTTGGTTACATCTACAGAGAGACATCACACACACACACACACACACACACACACACACACACACACACACACCCCTACTCACCCAGGGAGCTCACAACAGACCAAAGTGTGGATACCCCCAAAGTCCAACTGGGTGAGCCAATGAGTTTTATTGGGGTGACTTATAGGAATATGGGTCACTTACAGGAGCAGAAATGACTCAAGACAGCTGCATCACCAAGGCGCCCCCCCCCCCCCCCCCCCCAGCATGGCTGACAGCTCACAATGCTGGAACCTGGAGCACATGGCACAGCCTGCAGGCAGCTCCACAGGTTGGAGTGTCCTTTCCAGGTGCCTCAGTTGGTCTTAGCTTCTTTGACAAGTCAGCTCAGCTGGTTCCTGCTTCTTCCTGCTTGGCTGGTAGGAGTCTTCTTGGCAGCTCGGCTCCTCGGAGATTGGCTCTCACAGTCCCCACTGTGTATGTACTCTGGAGGAGGGAGGCCCTAGTGAATCTGGTCAGCCTCAGGGACTTCCTGAAGCTATTCTGAGTTTTCTATTTGGTATTTAAAATAGGGCTCCCCTGCAGGGTAGAGCACTTCACCTTTCCTTCAAACAGCCTGCTGTATCCCATCGTTTCACATTCTGGTGACATCTTATGTCTAAAGACATTTCCCTCCAGGATTGAAGGCTTTAACTGTGGAGGACACTGCTATACAGCATCCCCCAAATTCATTTCATGGAAAACCTTGACATGAGCTGATGCCAAGCTATTCAGTGTGTATCAGTTAGCTTTCTGTTACTATACCAAATGCCTGAGGGAATCATCTTAGGACAAGAAAAGGTCTGTTCTGGCTCATAATTTTAGAGGTTTCAGTCTGTGACTGGTTGGCCCCCTTGCTTTGGTGAAGCAGGCACCTCCTAGAAGGAGCACATAAGAAGACAAAACCACTCACTTCATAGTCAGGGAATGAGAGAGACTCCAAAGTCCTACACCCTCCATCAAGGACACACACCCAATGACCTAAGGATCTCCTACTAGGCCCTACCTCAGAATTACTACCATCACTCAAGAGTCAATTAGAGACCACGTGTGCTGGCTAGTTTTAAGTCAACTTGACAAAAGCTAGAGTCATCAGGGAGGAGGGAGCCTCAGTTGAGAAAATGCCTCTGTAAGATCAGGCTGCAGGAAAGCCTGTAGGGCATTTTCTTAATCAGTGATTGATGGGGGAGGGCCCAGTCCATTGCAGGTGGTGCCACCCCTGGGCTGGTGGTCCTGGGTTCTGTAGCAAAGCAGGCTGAGCAAGTCAGGGGGCAGCACTCTTCCATGGCCTCTGCATCAGTTCCTGCCTCCAGGTTCCTGCCCTGTTTGGGCTCCCATCCTGACTTCCTTCAGTGATGAACTACAGTGTGGACATATAAGCCAAATAAACCCTCTCCTACCCAAGTTGCTTTGGTCATGGTGTTTCATCATAGCAATAGCAACCCTAAGTGTAGCAACACTATACTTTTGCCCATGGCCCCTCTGTCCCTCATCTGACTGCAAAAGCTGCCTGGGAGATGTCTGATTGGCTAGGACAAGGTGACATGGCCGTGCTGCAGCCACAAGAATTTTGCTTCTAAAGCCAGAGGCAGTTGTACCTGGTGCAGTGGGACTCCTGAGGGAGAGGTGCCTGTGGGAGAATGGAGGTGGGGTGCAGATGCCAGCAGCAGGCGCTAATGAGTTCAGGCTGGGTGGCAGTGGCCTCCCACAGGCAGGTGGTTCTCCTGTGGCCTGGCAGTGCTCAAGGTTGGGAGGAGGGCATGTGGGGAGAGGAGGGCATGGGCTGGCTGGTGCCTGCTTGCCGGGGGGCAGTCAGAGTGTTAAGCTTTTCACTCTCACTAATTCTCACCACGGTAGACGGCAGGGGCTGTCATTAACAGTGTGTTCAGGCAAGAAATCTGAGGATCAGGGAAATGAAGCTACCAAGAACTGAAAGACCAGGGCTGGGACCTGCCTGTCCACAGTCAGACTCCTGGCCCAGGACCCATACTGGACAGAGCAGGGGTTCCATACTGGGTGGCCTTCTTCTGCCAGTGGATGGAGGGCGCATGAGGGGCTGCATTGAGGAGGATTCTAAGTTTCTCAGTGTGTGTAATGTCAGAGTTTGTTTCTGTGATCAGTTAGTGATGTCCTTAACAAATGTGACCTGAGAACTCAAACAACATCATTTCTTTCCCTTAAAAAAAAAAAAAAAGATTTATTTTAGCTGGGTGGTGGTGGCACACATCTTTAATCCCAGCACTCGGGAGGCAGAGGTGCTGTGGGATGGTCTGTATATCAAATGTGTTGCTGATTGGTCAATAAATAAAACACTGATTGGCCAGTAGCCAGGCAGGAAGTATAGGCAGGACTAACAGAGAGGAGAATTGAGAGAACAGGAAGGCGGAGGGAGACACTGCCAGCTGCCGCCATGACAAGCAGCATGTGAAGATGCCGGTAAGCCACGAGCCACGTGGCAAGGTATAGATTTATAGAAATGGATTAATTTAAGATATAAGAACAGTTAGCAAGAAGCCTGCCACGGCCATACAGTTTGTAAGCAATATAAGTCTCTGTGTTTACTTTGTTGGGTCTGAGCGACTGTGGGACTGGCGGGTGAGAGAGATTTGTCCTGACTGTGGGCCAGGCAGGAAAACTCTAGCTACACAGAGGCAGGTGGATCTCTGAGTTTGAGGCCAGCCTGGGCTACAGAGTGAGTTTCAGGAAAGGTGCAAAGCTACACAGAGAAACCCTGTCTCAAAAAACGAAAAAAAAAAAAAAAAAAAAAAAGAGTACTTTAAATTATGTAGTTACGTGTGTGTTTTAGAGGTTGTGAGCTCTCTGACTTGGATGCTGGGAATCAAACTCAGGTCCTCTGCAAGAGCAGTGAGGGTTCCTAACCACTGAGCCATCTCCCCGCTTGACATCTTTGCAAGCAAACATGAAACTTTTACTAAAACAGCCATATATTAGACCATGAAATACACACACACACACACACACACACACACACACACACACACACACACACACACACCACACACACCACACACTCCATTTTTACAAACTGAATTATTCAGACTATATTTTCCAATCAAAAGATAACCGGAAACACAGGTTGGAGAGATGGCTCGGTGGTTAAGAGCACTGGCTGCTCTTGGCAGAGTACCTAGGCTAGATTCTAAGAACCCATGTGGCAGCTCACAACCATCTGTAACTCCAGCCTCAGGGGATCCCCCTCCAGGGGCACTGCACACATGTGACACACAGACACGCATGTAGGCAAAACACCTATACATGTTAAACGTTAAAAAAAGAAAAAGATAACTAGAAACTCCCTGGCTTCCTGAAAACGAATTTTTTTTCTAAATATTTTATTGCTTTACTTTGTGTGCATGTGTGTGAGTGTGGGGGTCAGAGGGCAACATGCCAGAGTCGGTTCTCTCCTTCTATCTTGTGGGTCTTGGGGGTTGAACTCAGGTCATCAAGTTTGGCGGCAAATGCCTTAACTTGCTGAACCAAGTAAATACCATGTGAGGAATCCGGGCGGGCATGGTGGTGCATGCCTCTAAGCCCAGCACTCGGGAGCTACTCTGTTCCCATTGCTCCTATCAGAGAGTACATCCTGTGTGGCCCATCACTCACCCAATCTTCTTTGATCACCTGACGGAGACGCCTTCTGACAGGTTCTACCACGTTACTCCTTTCCCCTTGGTGTTTAAAACTATTTTGTGCAATATTCTTGAAAATTCTGATAGCCTGTTCTCATCCTAGCCTCAACAGGGACCCCTGGTTTTCTATTTTTTTTCTATTGTTTTTTATTGTCTCATCCCACCATTTTGAAAAAGTCTTCTTTTTTGAGTGTATGTGTGTGTGTGTGTGGTACATATACATGTCTATGCGTGTGTGGAACCCAGAGATCAATGTTTCCTCAGTGGATTTCCACTTTGGCCTGAGGTAGGGTCTTTCCCTGACCTGGGGCCCTCTGCTTTGGCAAGGCTGGTGGGTGAGCGCTGGGCACTTCCTGCCTCTGCCTCCCTGGCCGTGGCTTTTCAGATCTGTGCTGCCATAGCCAGCTCTTCACATGACTGCTGTAGATAAAGCCATATCCTTGTGCCACTCAGCACTTTACCAATGGAGCTGTCCCCCTGGTCCTGTGGTGTGCTCCTCTAGAATTATGCACCTCTTCTATTGACTGATCTAGTCTCATCCAGCTGTAACCAGGCTCCTGGCTTTCTAGTCTATCCAGGCGAACACTTCATTATCAGTTCTGTTCCCAAATTCTCCCTTCGCTGACCAATGAGAGTCCTTTCAAGTTGGACATTTCCTTATAACATGGCCCCCATCATTCTTTTTCCATTATTATATAGTATTTTAATTTATTCTTTCAGAATTTCACATGTGCATACAATGTATTTCAGTCATATGTACCCCCTCGTATCCCCACTCATTTCCCTCTCCCAATTTCCTTTTTCCTTTTAAAGGCTTTATTTGTGTGTGTGTGTGTGTGTGTGTGTGTGTGTGTGTGTGTGTGTGTGTGTGTGTGTGCCATGTGAATACAAGTGCTTACAGAGACCAGAAGACATTAGATACCCTAAATCTGGAGTTACAGGTGGCTATGAGCAACTCTATGTGGGTGCTGGGAACTGAACTCTGGTCCTTTGCAAGAGCAGCGAACGCTCCTAACTGCTGCTCTCCCTGGCCCCCTTCCTTCTTTCCTTTGTTTTTTACTGACTCTCCAAGTGCAGTTAGTACTGTCCGTACACACACAGGTGTGGGCCCATCTGCTGAAGCAGGGCCAGCCTACCATGGACTACAGGCTTATAGAAAACCCGACTCTCTCGTCTGTACCCACCAGGCGCTGTCAACCCCATCATTCTGTGACCACTTTCTTGCTCTCTTAGGGAAGATGAGCCAAGGTCACCTTCTACATTCTCTGTACCAATCTTGGGACCCACCATTCATTCCTTTGGTGGGGAACAGTGTTTCAAAGCCAGGATCTGAGCATGTCACAGTGCAGCCCTTCTCAACGGTGGGAATAGGAAGCACACATCCCATTCCCACCCTGCCTGGGCACCAGCTGCTCAGACCAGGCTTCCAGGCTCCCTACTGGAGTGCTACCCCCCGCCCCAGGCCCTCTACACAAATGTCCATCTGATATCTTTAGAACTAGATTTTTCTGGAAAGGGAGAGAAAAGGAGAAGGAAGAAGCTAGCTAAATGCTCGGTACTTCAGTATTTTATTTTCCTGTGTTTTCTAGTTAGTTATGCTGACATGGAAAAGCACTATTAGTTTTTATAGGTGGGTCTTTGATCTGGTAATTATTGTATTGGTTTTTCTGTGTGGGTAACTATATAATCTGTAGGTAATGACCATTTTGCCTCTTATCTTCCCTCCCTTACACTTCTTCAGAATGTCAGCAAGAACCTGAGAATGAAGTGAACTAGTAACGACATCAGGCATCCTTCCGCGGTTCCTGGTCTCCCTTAAAAATATGTTTTGGGAGCTGGGCATGAGATATATGCCTGCAATCTCAGCATTGAGGAGCCAGAAGAAGGAGGATTGCTACAAGTTCAAGGCTGGCATGGTCTAACAGGGTCAGGACGGCCAGGGCTTCATAGTGAGACCCTATCGACAACAATAATGATAGCAGAGCTGTGTGTCTGTAATACCAGTATTTGGGAGACCAAGATGGGAGTTCAAGGCCAGCCTGGGCTGCATAATGAGACCCTCAAAGAGAAAAACAAACAAACAAAAGAAGACAATTCAGCTGGGTGTAAAGCTCAGTGGTAGAGAACATGCCTAGCATATACAAGGCCCTGGATTTGACACCAAATACTTCAAAAATGTGTATTTTTCATGGACTGGAGATATGGCTCAGTGGTCAAGAGCACTAGCTGTTCTTGCAGAGGACCTGGGTTCAGGTCCCAGTACCCACATGGTGGTTTACAGCCACCTGTAATTCCAGTTCCAGGGGATCCAATAGCTTCTCTGATTGCCTCAGGCATTGTGCACACATAGTTCATACACATACACGCAGATGAAATACTCATATACATAAAAGGATTTTAAAATATTTTAAACTATGTATGTTTCCTAAAACTTTGGCTTTTTATATCACACGTTTTCTTTCTTTCTTTTGTTGTTTGTTTTTAAGACAGGGTCTCACTTTAGCTCTGGTTGGCCTAGAACTTGTTATGTACACCAGACTGGCCTTGAACTCACAGAGATCTGCCTGCCTCTGCTTCCCCAGAGCTTGAGATTAAAGGCCCAGGCCTTATTCACACTTTTAAACAACTTTTAAAAAAATGTGTGTGTGTGTGTGTGTGTGTGTGTGTGTGTGTGTGTGTGTGTACCACAACGTCCATGTGGAGGTCAGAGGGGAACTTGTGGGAGTCAGTTTTCTTCCACCATGTTGGTCCCAGGAATGGATAACAGATCACCAGGCTTGTAGTAAGCACCTTTATCTGCTTAACCATCTCACTGGCCTTAATATTTTAAATTTGTTTTAGATTTATTTATTTTATTATTTTATGTATATAATTATTTTGACTGTGTGTATGTCTGGAAGAGGTCACTGGATCCCCTGGGACTGGAGTTACAGATGGCTATGAACCACCGTGTGGGAGCTGGGAACTGAACCCGGGTTTCTCTGCAAGAGCAACCAGTGCTCTAGCCACTGAGCCACATGTCCAGCCCCCCAATATAACTTTAGTTAAGTTTTTGTTTTTGTTTTCCTATTCCTGGTTTTCTAAAGATTTTTGAAAACGCAAATGGTTGTGACTTTCTGAAAAGCTTTCTTAGGTACATGTGTCTGCAGTGAGACGATCTTGTGACTTTTCTCCTTTAGTCCATTGATTAATGTGGAGAACTAAAGGACCTCATTTTCTGAAGGTTAAATTCTGCTCTCTCATCTGGGATAAGCCCCATTTGGTGAGAAAAGTAAACACAGGATTGAGCTAACTGATACTTTGTCTACGTTTCTCATCTTTGTGTCCGGGTGAGAAGAGCCTATGATTGCCCTCTCTCTTGGTTTGTTCTCAATTTGAAAGTAAGATTATCCTGTCGTCGCATTAAAGAAGTTAACTGCATCTTCTTTATTCTAAACCCCTTGCTTTAGGATTGAGACATGGAATTTTATGAGCTCCCAGGGAGGTGTGGCAACATTTTCTGTCCTGAAGACTCCCCATGGAGGTGTCCAGGCTGAGGGGGCTCCAGTCACAGCCTGGCTCACTGTGCCTGCCACTGAACAGCTGCATCTCCAGGAAGCCAGCGCCCCCAGCCCCCTACCCCTACTCCCCACTCCCTCCCCACCCCACCCCCGGCCACAAGGGAGCTGTGTCTTGGTTTTCTCCTCCGTAAAACATGAAATGAGGAATTGGTCACGACAATGTGGGGAGCCCTTCCAACCCTGGCAGTTGTGGGCCTCAGACGCTCCAGGGCCACCTTGCACGTGGCCACTGCTGTGGGTCCCACAAGCTGTACTTGTGGTCTGCTGTGGATTTGCATCTCTGAGAGAGAAGGCTCTGGGCCTCAGTCTTCTGAGACCACAAGGGACCAGAAGGGAGAAGGAAAGGGACAAGATTCCCTTGCTACTTACTGCTAAGAGAGTCAAGTGTGATGGGCCACTGTCCCCACCCCAGGGTCTCCCCAGCCTGACCTTGCTGGATCCAGATTGCTCCTGGCTCTCCCTCTTTTCCACACCCCTTCTCCTCTTCGGGCGCTCCCCCTTCTCCCCTGCTTCTGTGCCCTATTCCCTGATGCCAACTCTAACTCCTAGCCCAGGTAGCCCTGCTGGCCTGTTTCATTCCCCAGCCCCTCCCTCTATCTTAGCCTGGACTCTGCCCCCTCAGCCACGGGACAGGTCTGCTCCCTCCCCCACACTGCCCTCCCTCTTACCCAAGCAGTTATTCTCTTGTTTTGTTTTGTTTTTCAAGACAGGATTTCTCTGTGCTGCACTAGCTGTTCTGGAACTCGCTCTGTAGACCAGGCTGGCCTTGAACTCACAGAGGTCTACCTCCCGAGTGCTGAGATTAGAGGCATGTGCCACCACCAGGCTCCAAGCAGTTATTCTTAACCCGAGCTATTTCTTCATCCTCCCTGCTACAGACGGCCCTGAAGCCCCACCAGGTCTGGTACTTATCTCCTCCTTCCTAGCTCAGGTGCAGTGACTGGCCTGGACCTGGATGCTCTCCACCCAATCTGTGTTGGGAGTAGCCCGGTCCCATTCCTACTCTGTCCCACTCACTGATTCCTGACCAGCCTGGAGGGGACCTTCACAATTGTCCCCAGGATTGCTCTCTTGGGTACCACAACTCAATGCAGCCCTGGTCCTCCCTGGGTGTGTATCTGCTGCCCCCTGCTGGTGAGTTTGTTACAAGCATGGACAGCTTTTCTGTTCACGATGGTGGATCACTAATGTCACCTTTTTGACATACAGCATCGCCTTGGGGGACCCCTTGACAGTAAGACCAGACCAGATTCGGAAATCCACACAGTAACTGGAGGAAATGGGTCTGTTATTGTCCAAGTTTTTATTCGTTGGAAACTAAGATACTAAAATAAAGTCACCTCACTAAGGGGTAAAACGAAACAAAACCCAGAGCATTTAGGGGCCAGAGCCTTCCCCGTAGACCTAGCTACTCAGGAATCTGAGGCAGGGGGGAATCACTTGAGCTAGGAGTTAGAGACCAGCCAGGGAGGGAAGGAGGGAGGGAGGGAGAGGGGAGAGAGAGAGAGAGAGAGAGAGAGAGAGAGAGAGAGAGAGAGAGAGAGAGTTTTAAACCAGCTCTGCCTGAGCTTTGGAACTGCCCCTAGCTCCTTAGAAACTGAAACTTTCCACTCTCCCAGAACTCCATTCCCAAATGCAGCTTGCCTGGTCTTTTCTACTCTCATTGGGTCACTCCCAGACTGTCCACATAGTATTCAAGGCTCCTTGCACTGGCATCCTGCCTCAACTCTCCTTCCTGAAACATGTGTGGTGACGACCTACCTATAATCCCAGCACTTGGGAGGTGGAGGCAGGAGGATCAGAAGTTCAAGTTCATCTTTAACTACACAGCAAATTGAAAGTCAGCCTCCACAGCCCATCCCTCCAACTAGCCATCCCCCATACCCTCCCCTACACACGGTCTAACCCACACTCAACCCAAGCTGCCCTCCTGGGACTCTCATCTTGAAAAAAAAAGAAAAAAGCAAAGAAAGAGCCTCCCTCACTCTGGCCCAAACTTGAACTGCCTGCCTGTTTCCTTAGGAAGAAAATCCTTGTGAGAAGTGGAGCAGAAAATATGGTTCACGCTGTGGCTCTGCTGCGTGGCTCCTTGCCTAGTGTGTTCACATCCCAGAACTGCATAACCCCACCGTGGTGCTGCACACTGTGATCCCAACATTCTGGAAACAGAGGCAGGGGCATAAGAAGTTCAAGATCATCCTTGGCTACACAGGGAAGTCAGCACCAGCCTGGACTACATGAGACCCTGTTGTATAAAGAGGGGAGCGGGAAGAAGGCAGCCTGGGAACAGAGCTCAGTGGTAGAGTACTGACCCTGAGTTTGGTACCTAATAACCACAACGAAAAACCCCTGCTTCCGTCATCCCAAGCACTGGGAGGCTGTGGAAGGAGGATCAAGAGTTCAAGGCCAGCCTGAGCTACATTTCTCCTCCTTTCTCAGAAAATGAAAAAAAAAAAAAAAACCAAAAAAAAAAAAACAAAAAAAACTTTGGAAGGACTGCCAATTTCTTTCCTTCTCCGTCAGCACGGGCTGTTCTGGATTTTGTCCCATGCGTCTCAAGTCAGGCTGACCGAATGTTCTCTAACCCAGCAGCCAGTGTCCAGCCTCAGCACATGTGACCTCTTTCTTGGCAGCACTTGACGCCTCTGGATGCATCCTCAGGACTCCACTTGGTTTTTCTCCCTCCCATCTCTACTCCTCAGTCAGGCCCCTTTGAAGATGGCTGGCTGCTGTGGGGTGGTCTGTATGTCAAGTGTGTTGCTGATTGGTCAATAAATAAATCACTGATTGGCCAGTGGCCAGGCAGGAAGTATAGGCGGGACAAGGAGGAGAATAAAGTTGGGAAGTGGAAGGCTGAGTCAGAGAGACACTGCCAGCCGCCATGATGACAAACAGCATGTGAAGATGCCGGTAAGCCACGAGCCATGTGGCAAGGTATAGATTAATGGAAATGGATTAATTTAAGATGTAAGAACAGTTAGCAAGAAGCCTGCCACGGCCATACAGTTTGTAACCAATATAAGTCTCTGTGTTTACTTGGTCGGGTCTGAGCGGTTGTGGGACTGGCAGGTGAGAGAGATTTGTCCTGACTGTGGGTCAGGCAGGAAAACTCTAGCTACAGCTGGCACTCCTCAATACTTGGTCTGAGACCCTCCCCTTCATCCTGTGCTCTCCTTGGGTGACCATATAGGTACTGACAGCTCCCACATGCATGCCACCACTGTGGGGTACCTCCTTTGCAGGGGGGGGGGTGCTGTTGGCGTCTAGCAAAGAGCAGTCCTGCAACCCTCAAGGTTGTGTAGCCTACTGGTCAGTCCTGCCTTACTCTAACCTTTCCTCTGGTCTCAAGTGGACATTCAGCTGCCTGCACCTGTCTCCATGTGGACACCTTAAGCACATCTTCCCCTCAGCTTGTCAGCTCCTCTAAATCAGCATCCCATCCATAAACCCAGTACTCATCAGAAAGAGCTCCCTCTCCCTTGCCCTTACCCATCCATCCCACAGCCCACCCGCCCATCTCAGCATCTCTTCCAAGTCTATTGTACATTGGCCGTGGCTGCTGTGGTGGTTTGAGTAGGTATGGCCCCCATTGACTCACGTGTTTGAACACTTGGCCCATAGGGAGTGGCAATATTAGGAGGTATGGCCTTTTGGGGAATAGGTGTGGCTTTGTTGGAAGAAGTGTGTCACTATGGGAGCGGGCTTTGAGGTCTCATATGCTAAGCTATACCCAGTGTGGCCCAGTTTCTCCCGCTACCTGCAGATCAAGGTGTAGAACTCTCAGCTCCGTCTCTAGCACTGTGTCTGCCTGCACACCACCGTGCTTCCCGCCATGATAATGCACTGTTTTCCTTTCTAAGAGTTGCTGTGGACACGGTGTCTCTTCACAGCAATAGAACCCTAACTAAGACAGTAGCCTGGGCTTTTCCAAAAGCCTAGTCTCCTGGCATTGTCTCCAGCCACCTCCCATTCAGTATGTTCACCACATGGCAGCAGATCGATACATTTGATTGTGATGTCATTCTATCTGAAACACAGGTGGCAGCCATTTTTCTTTGGGTCAAGGTCTAAATCCCAAGAGCAGCCTTCAAAGCCACACACCCTGGGCCCCACTGCTTCTCCTGACTCTTGGGCACTCCAGCACCATGGCCAGATCCATGGCCTCCCTACTGCCTGGACCAACCTTCTCCCGTCTTGGACCAAACTCCTCCCCTCCCTCCACCCAGTTAGCTTCTAACCATCTGTCAGAGCTCACCTCAAGGCCTAACTTCTCAGAGAGGTCCTGCATGATGACCCTGAGGACATGTCAAGAACTGTGACAACCCTTCTCAAGGGTCCATGTCCTTTGTTACAACACAATTCATCTTGCAATCCCCCCACTCATCCAGATGATGATCAACACATTCCCAGACTGGCCCCCTGGTGGGCACACATCTGTGCTTGCTCAGAAGCTCTCAGGACCTGGGGGGGGGGGGGCTAGCTACCATGGCAGAAGGATGGAGTGAGTGAGTCCAGTCTTTGTATCTGACCACATAGTGAGTCACCTCAAGAAGGAGTAGTAGGGCTGGAGAGATGGCCTGGTAGTTATGAGTACTGGCTGCTCTTCCAGAGGACCCAGGTTCTATTCCCAGCACCCACATGGGCTCCCACAACTGTCTGTGTCTCCAGTTCCAGATAATCCAATGCTCTAGTCTCTAGCACATCCATGCACAAAAAATATGCATACACATAAAATAAAAATAAATCTTTAAAAAAATGCAGCAACAGGCTGGTGAGAAGGCTCAGCAGGTAGAGATGTCTACCACCAAGCCTAAAGGCCTGAGTTGGATCCCAGGGACCCACATAATGGAAGAACAGAACCAACTCTCACAAGTTATCCTCTGACCTCCACAATGTAGAGGCTGTGGCACTCACAAACAGTAAATGAACTCACAAGCACAATAAGTAAATGTTAGCCGGGCAGTGGTGGTGCTCACCTTTAATCCCAACACTTGAGAGGCAGAGGCAGGCGGTTTTCTGTGGCTTCGAACCCAGCCTGATTTACAGGGTGAGTTCCAGGACAGGCTCCAAAGCTACATAGAGAGGCCCTGTCTTGGAAAACAAAAACAAAGCAAATAAAGTATTTAGGGGGTGAGGAGACAAACTCACAAGGACCTGAGTTTGAGCCTCCTGAACCCACATGTACAAATCTGGATGTGATGGCACATGCTTGTACTTCCAGTGGTGTGGAGACAGATCCCGGCAGATCCCTGGGGCTCACTGGCCAAACAGCCTAGCCTATTTGGTGACTTCCAGACCAGTGAGAGACCCTGTCTCAAAAGGAAGATGGACCTTGGTGGGAAATTATTTGCTGCCTGAGCATCAGGACCTGAGTTCAAATCCCCTGGTACCCATGTAAGAACTAGGTGCAGTCACACATGTGCCTATAACCCCAATGCTATGGGGGTGGAGAAAGGAGGATGGCTGGGACTTGCTGGCCACCAGCCTAGCACCAGGTCCAGTGAGAGACATTGTCTTAAGTGAATAAGGGATAGAATGACTGAGCAGGGCACCTGAAATCTTTCTCTGGCCTCTGGCATCTATGTGCAAACATGCACACACACACACACACACACACACACACACACACACACACACACACAGTATCTAAGTCATCCAGGGCATTTTGTTCTCCTTCCTTCCTTCCTTCCTTCCTTCCTTCCTTCCTTCCTTCCTTCCTTCCTTCCTTCCTTTTTTATGAGATAGGGTTTCACTGTGTAGTCCTGACTGTCCTGGACTCCCTCTGTAGATTGGCCTGCCTCTGCCTCCCGAGTACTGGGATTAAAGGTGTGCACTACCATGCCCAGCATTTTTTTCTTTTTTCAGTACCAAGGACTGAACCTAGAGCCACACTTATAGCAGGCAAGGGTTTCATCCCTGAACTATATCCGCAACCTGCCTCCTCTTTTTTTTTTTTTTTTCCTTTGGTTTTTCAAGACAGGGTTTCTCTGTGTAGATTTGCATCTTTCCTGGAACTCACTTGGTAGCCCAGGCTGGCCTTGAACTCACAGAGATCCGCCTGCCTCTGCCTCCAGAGTGCTGGGATTAAAGGTGTGCACCACCACCGCCCAACCCTTCAATTTTCATTTTAAGACAGTCTCACTGGGTTCCCTGGGATTGCCTTGAACACACTCTCTTACTCTCTGGCCCTGGCTGATCTCAACCTCCAAGTACTGAACATTACAGGCTCGAGCCACAAAGTCCAGCTACCATCCTTCCCTTGTTACGGAAGCACTGAATGATTGCTGCAGGAAAGCAATGAGGAAACACAAGCTCCCGAAGGAACAGGCGGGCTTGCACACCCTGTTTTGCAAACCGCTTTTCACCCTGAGCAAAGGTACAGGACCCACAGGTCAGCATCTATGTTTCTGTTGTCCCGGCATGATAACCTGTTGTCTGTAAACAGCAGTTTTGTACGTGCGTATGTATGTGGTAATCACGGTAGATTGGTGCACAGGTATGTGTGGGTACACACATGTGGGGTGTGTGTGTGCATGTGTGCATGCATATGGAGGCCAGAGGACACCCTTTCAGGAGCAATCTATCCTCTCTCTCTCTGTCTTTTTTTTTTTTTTTTGGTTTTTTTTCGAGACAGGGATTCTCTGTAGCTTTGGAGCCTGTCCTGGACTAGCTCTGTAGACCAGGCTAGCCTCGAACTCACAGAGATCCTCCTGCCTCTGCCTCCCCAGTGCTGGGATTACAGGCGTGCGCCACCACCGCCCGGCTCTCTCTCTGTCTTTTAAAGACAGGATCTCTCACTTAGCCTGGAACTCATCAAGCAGGCTGGACAGGGTGTCAGGAAGCACCCGGGACCCGCCTGTCTCTGCCTCCCCAGTCCTGGGATTACAAGGGTGGACCTCCATGTTCTGCCTTTTCTTCCTTCCTTCCTTCTTTCTTTCCTCTTAATTTTTGAGACAGGATATCTCTATTTAGCCCTGGATTGTTGGGTTTTTTATTTTTATGTGGACTTTTGGGATCAAACTCAGTTCCTCATGCTTACAAGGCAATTAATTACTTTACTGACTCAACTATCTTCTCCAGCCCCAAAGACTTTTCTCTTTCACCGGTGTGTGCGTGCGTGTGTGTCTGTCTGTCTGTCTGTCGTATCTGCGTTTGGGTGGAGAGGCCAGAGGAGTGTGTCTGATGTCCAGTTCCGACTCTGTCACTTTCCACCGGATATTGACAAGTTTTTCCATCTCCCCGAGTCTCCTCAGCTCTCTAAGGCCGTTGCCACGCCCCTCCCCTCAAGCCATTCCCAGGGTCGCACTTCAGATCGCCACCAGAGGGCAGCCACGGTCCAGGCCAGCCGCCTCCTCCTGCCGCCAGTGTGGGTTTGTGCTGGACTCAGACCTCAGAGGGGAGAACAGAGGTGGCCGGGAAGAAGAGACCAAATGTGACCATGACTCCTCAACTCGGGTATCTGGTTTGCTTGTTAGTTTGTTTTTTGAGACAGGATCTCGCTATGTAGACTGGACTGGCCTGGCGCTTGCCGTATAGGCCAGGCTTGAACTCACAGAGATCCTCCTGCCTCTGCCTCCTGAGTGCTGGGATTAAAGGCCTGAGCCCCTCCGACCTGGATATCTTAAGGAGCCAGTCCTGCCCAGACCTGAGGAAAAAAGTTCCTGGCTTTCTCCCTCTTCTCATTCATTCATTCAATAAACTTCAGAGTTTTATTTGTTTAAAAGGGAGGGCTTGAGACAAGGTTTCGTTTAGGCCAGACTGGCAGCAAACTATGTAGTAAAAGATAATGCCAGAGGCTTCTGCCTCCGCCTCAAAGTGATGAGATTAGAGACATACATCACCACGTCTGGATCCACCTATAATTTAAAGTAAACAACACAGTGGTCTAGTGTGCTTGTGGTGCCATTGCCGTAACTGAGTTCCAGACCCTTCTTCCTGGAGGCTCTCCGGGCCCCTTAGCAGCCGCTCCCAGGTCTCTACCCGCTCTCCGTTCCCCCTCTACAGCCCTAGGCCACCCCATCTCTATAGATGTGCCTATTATTAGAGACAATTTAGACTTTTTAATTGCATTTTTATTTACCAGGGGGCCAGTGCCCCAACGCACATGTGCCAGTCAGAGAACAGCTTGAGAGAGTCACTTCGCCTTCCACCGTGTGGGTCCCAGGAACCAAACTCAGGTTGTCAAGCTTCGGGCTTGCTGAGCCATTTTGCTGCCCACATCTTATATAAATTCACTCGAGAGCAGCGGTTTTCAGCCTTCCTAATGCTTCGACCCCTTAACCCAGTTCCTCATGCTGTGGTGACCCCAGACCATAACATCATTTTTGTTACTACTTCATACCTGTAATTCTGCTACTGTTATGAACATAATGTAAGTATTTTGGAGACAGAGGTTTGCTAAAGGGGTCACAGTCCCCAGGTTGAGAACCACTGCTCTAGAAGCAGGTGCTCATTTGGTGTATTTCACTTCATAGACTGGTTCAAGGGCTGTCCATGTTGTGACTTGGGTCACTACCTCATGTCTTTTCATTGCTGAGGAATATTCCATTTGATGGACAGACCATCTATTAACCAGGATGGACATCTGGTTCTTTCCATCTAGGGGTGGTTATAAATAAGACTGTTAGGGATGTGTGTGTGTGTACGCCTTTCAAAGATTACAGACATCATCTATGTACGGCATATTGGACATTTTCACCCTCAGTGAACCAATCCCCTGGTTCTTAACACCATCACAAAGTTACAGAAGGATTACCACTAATTCCAGAGCATCTCTTCACTCTTCCTCTCCCCCAACCCCTCTGCAGGGCTCCTGGGTTTCTCAGCAGTGGTCCTCTGTCATCCATCTCCCCCCTCCCCTCCGTCCTGGCAACCACTAATCTATCATCTGCCTTTCCCGACTTCCTGACCCTGGACATTTCACACAGGTGAGGTCATAAAGCGAGTGTGTGTGATGCTCCCTCACAGCCACGTTTTCTTCATGTCTGTCAGCCGAGGGACATTTGCATTGTCAGCACAGTAGCGCTGCTGTGAACATGGAGACATTTTTGCACGGACGTGGGTTTCCCTTTCTTCTGGGTGTGTCCCTGAGGCACAGACAGCTGCTCACACAGAGGTTCCTTGTGTACCTTCCCAGGGAAGGGACGTTTTACTGCCAGTGTCTCAAAACTCTCCGTTCTCCACAGCCTTACTTTGGGTTCTAGCCATTCCAGTGGGTGGGAAATGGAATTCATGGTCCATGCAATAAACTTTTACTGACTTCCTTCTGGGTGCCAAACTCTATTTGAAGGGCTGGAGATTTAGTTGCAAATGGAACTTGGATGCCATCTACCTTTGAGGACAGAGCTGCATAGGTTTAGACACTAAAGGAGCAAAGGATAGCTCACAAGATGGATCCAGGAAGTAGTAAGCAATGTTCTAAACTATGAAGGCTTTGACAGTGTAATAAAAAAGGGCGGGGTGTTGTGGAATATTACTTTAACTAGGCAAAGATGTGTTACATTTGTTTATGCTGCAGAATATTACTTCAACTGTGTAAAGGTGTGTTATATTTGTTTATGCTGCTTTTGTTTAATGATGTAAGGATGTGTGTTTAATTATCTAAAGGTGTGTTACATTTGTTTCACCTTGCCTGTCTAAGACACCTGATTGGTCTAATAAAGAGCTGAATGGCTGGGCAGTGGTGGCGCACGCCTTTAATCCCAGCACTCGGGAGGCAGAGCCAGGTGGATCTCTGTGAGTTCGAGGCCAGCCTGGTCTACAGAGTGAGTTCCAGGACAGGCACCAAAACTACATGGAGAAACCCTGCCTTGAAAAACCAAAGAGAGAGAGAGAGAGAGAGCGCTGGCCGATAGCTAGGCAGAGAAAGGATAGGCGGGGCTGACAGACCGAGAGGATATGTAGAAGGAAAAATCTAGGAGAGAAGAGAAGGGAGGAGGAGAGAATGAGGAGAAAGAGAGGGACACAGCTGGGCCAGCCAGACATGAGAAGCAGTGAAAGTGGGACACACCGAAGGGTAAGAAGCCCCGAGGCAAAGGTAAAGAGAAACAGGTTAACTTAAGTTAAAAGACCTAGCCAGAAACGTGCCTAAGCTAGGCCGAGAATTCATAACTAGTAAGTCTCCATGTCTTGATTTGGGAGCTGGTCGGTGGACAAAAAGAAAGAGCCTGATACAGCGGGGCTGTTGTGTGGTATGTGTGTGTAGGAGGCAAAGCCCCTTGGGAAGGTGGCATTCCTGGGACTCAGCAGCTAAGGAAGAACGCCTTGCTTCATGCTGGAGGAAGATGTCAGGCAGGCCTGGGCACAGCATGTGCAAAGGCCCTGAGGCCCATGAGTTTGGTGATTCCTAGGAATGTGGAGGTAGCTGGTGCTCAGGAGCAGAAGAGAAGAGATGAGAAGGTGGCGGAGGTGACAGAGGTGAGGATCCCAAGAGCTTTCGAAGGCTGCCACAAGGAATTTGACTTCCACTCTGAGCTTGGCATGAAGCCACTCATTTCTGACAGCAGGATACTTGCATTTTGAAAATCTCCCTCAGGCTGGAGAGATGGCTCAGCGGTTAAGAGCACTCACTGCTCTTCCAGAGGTCCTGAGTTCAATTCCCAGCACCCACATTGTGGCTCACAACCATCTGTAATGAGATCTGGCGCCCTCTTCTGGCCTGCAGGCATACATGCAGGCAGATCACTGTATACATAATAAATAAATAAATCTTTAAAAAAAAAATCTCCCTCCTCACACACCTTTGAGAACAACCCACGGGATGCTGATGTCATCGGATGCTGACAAGCACCAGGAACGCTGCTTGCTGGAGGAGGCCCGTGGGAACAGGAATAGGGCAGCCCTTTCAGAAGACAGTGTCAGTTTCTCAAAGCACTCAGGGCACTCATCACACCCAGTCCAGCCGCTGAGCTCTTCAGTGTTCACCCAGAGGGGCTGGAAACCGGCGTCCGCACAAACACCACATATGAGTTGTTGGACAGCACGATCCCCCAGGCCCAACAGTCACCATCTTCATGAGTTCAGCCAGGCCTGCTCGCAGCAGATCATCACAGCTAAGCTCGTTGGTGTGGGTGGTCTCTCAAAAAGGAGGGCGTGGGGAGGACCACTGGACCCTCACCTGAATAGCCAGTCGCTCCTTCCCACCAAGTGCATGATAGTCTGTCCTGATTGCACATGACCTTCAGGTCTCAGGAAGGAGCTAGAATATACAGTTGGGGAAGACTGGGGCATAAGGGGCTCCTCTACACAGCCATAGTGGCACATCATCGTGCTGGGCGCAGACTTCCCAGTGTGGCTGCTTTAGGGTCACCCACACTTCTGCCAGTAACCCCTCCTCATGCTCTATAAGCAAGCCAAATAGACTCATTGGTCCCCCAGGGTGAGCTTTGGTGGATTCAAGCTTTGATTTATCGAGACCTTCTGAGAAGGGGTAGACACAAGTCCCCGGCAGGGAAAGGATTTTTTTTTTTTTTGTTTTTTCGAGACAGGATTTCTCTGTGATTCTCTATGAAACAGTCCTGGCTATTCTGGAACTCACTCAGTAGACCAGGCTGGCCTCGAACTCACAGAAATCTGCCTGCCTCTGCCTCCTGAGTGTTGGGATTTTTTTAAAGGCATGCGCCACCACTGCCTGACTGCATTATTGTTTCTTGAAACAGGGTTTTATGTAGCCCAGGCTGGCTTTGAAGTCCCCATCTAGCCAAGGACTTTGGACTCCTGACCTTGCTGCTCCGCCTCTGAGACACTGTGATGTCTCTGCTTTCCCTTTGGGGATGGCTCAGCTTACCTTGCCTTGTCTGAGTTGAGTGAGCACATGGGCTTGCCCTGTGACCTCCTGGCTGCACATGTGTGTCTGTCCTCTCCTGAACTGCACACACCACATATCCATCCTCTCCTGTTTAGTCTGCTCGGTTTTTGCTGTCCCTAGGAAGGAGCCCAGGGCCTCCCACATGTTTCACTGGGTTCTTGTTCCACCACTGAGCCACACTCCCAGCCCTGCTCCTATTTTAAATGTAGCACCTCTATGGACCATGAAGGACCTTTGGTGTGTCAGCCTCTGGGGGCCATTCTCTTATCCGATGTATTCAAACAGACGCACTCCCCAAAGTGATTTTTTATAAAGTAATCTAGTTTTATAATTTGCAATTGAAATGATCTCCATTCACAGGTTGGGAGTGTGTAGTTTTGGTGGCTGTGGTTACTTTAGCATCATTAAAATTCTTAGTTCAAGTTGGAAGCATCCTCCAGGCCCTTGGACTTCTCCCAGGCCCCAGAGCTGAGCTCAGGACACTGAAGAAGACAGCCACATTAAGGCCCGCTTCTTGATTTCCTTATCCACCCCAGACAGCTCTAACAGTAGACGAGGTCCAATTGTCCGCGGGCATTGACTTGGGATAGGCAGCGCTGGGCTGGGCCATTCTGAAGAAGCAGAATCTGCCTGGGATCCTTCTTGCTAGCTCTAACTAAAGGGAAAGGTCTGCATTCTGAAATCCCAGTGGAAGCCTCTTCCTAGGAACACGCACGAGGTTCCCCAGAGACCAGAACCAGTGTGAGGCTCTGTGGCTTTCAGGGTCAAGTGCAGCTCTCTGGCCTGGAACTCACAGTCCAATATTGCCCGGGCTCCCTTTCTGGTGGGCTGTCTTCCCCTTGCTTCTCTGTCTTGTACCAACATTCTGGCAGCTTCTACACTGCCAGGCCTTTGCCCCACTGCTGGGTCCACCCAGGGTATATTCAATATTGCTTCTCTCTCTCTCTCTCTCTCTCTCTCTCTCTCTCTCTCTCTCTCTCTCTCCAATTTTCAGATCAGGATGTGAGCTCTCAGCTACTGCTCCAGTGCCGTGCTTGCCTGCCTGCTGGCATTCTCCCTGCCATGATGGCCATGGACTCACCTTCTGAAACTGTAAGCAAGCCACCAGTTAAATGTTTTCTTTTATAAGCTTCTTTGGTCACAGTCTCTCTTCACAACAATAGAACAGTGACCAAGACAGAAGGGAATCAGCAGGGGCAGGTGGGGGACTAGTGAGAGTCACGGGAAGGAGGTGAACAGGATCAAATGCATCATATATGTGTGTGCAAATGTCACAATAGAACCTGTTACATATAACTAATATATATTAATTTTTGGTTGTGAGCCTAGCCTTTGATGGCTGAGCCATCTCTCCAGTCTGATATGTATTAATTTTAAAAGATAAAATAACAAGTGATCTTGTCATTCAGAAACAGTCATGATCAACTGATTAGTTACTGAGTGTGGCTGCCTCCATGCATACACACACACACACACACACACACACACACACACACACAATATGTAATGAACCATTGTAAGCAAACAAGACCATAGAGACTATTAGTCTGCATATACACATGTACAGATGAGGGTCCACACAGCCTCACATTTTAGCAGATTTCCTTCAACTCCTTTTTCCCCCCTAGAGTCTAGCTTTTTGAATCTCATTTATCCAAAGCTGACTTTGAACTCCTGATCCTTCTGCCCCTACTGAGTGCTGAGGTTACAAATATATGCTACCACACCCGGTATCTCTTTCCTTTTAAAATTAAAGCTGTCAGAAATGGTTGAAGCCCCTGAGTAGCCCCTTGCAATCCCCACACCCACACCTCCCCAGAGTTGACAGATCTCAGGTTCAGTTAGGAACTTCTCACTTACATCATTTCTATGCTAAGCTCCATTCAAGTTTTTGTTTGCTTGCTTTTTTGGTTTCTTGATACAGGATTTTTCTGTGTAGCCCTGGCTGTCTTGGAACTCCCCATGTAGAGCAGGCTAGCCTAGATCTCAGAGATCCACCTGCCTCAGCCTCTGAGTGCTGTTCAGGTTTAAATGATGTCCTACTGTGTGCACCCTGTCACCTTGCTTTTAGGGTATGGCATGGTGCTCTAGAGTTGTGTTCATATTGACCCATGTCACCCAAGTCTGTTCATACATGCTGCCACTCACAATTCCGTGTGACAAGTAGACCGTTGTCAGCTGTCCCTCTGATGAGGGGCGGGCAAACCACTCCCAGCGACTGTGCGTCACGAGCTGAGCTTTCTGCTATGAGTCTCCAGCATATCTGCGGGATGTGCTTCTCTGGGGTGAACACACAGCGTGGATGGCTCAGCTGTAGGGCTCACGCGTGTTTTCCATCTTCAATAAATACACCACATTGGAATATTTACCACGGCCCTAATGCCTCTGCCAAAACATTCTCAACACAACTGTAATAACAAAACTAGTGTCTATCTACTCTATGAGGGGATATTTTGCATCTATAAGTATGTATGCACACACACTCATACTCATACATACTCACACATACACTTACACTCTCACACACATACATACTCACACATGCACACACATACACATGTACGCACACACACCACACACACTCACACACATATGCACACACACATACACACATGTACGCACACACACCACACACAATCACACACATATGCACACACACATACTCAGACACATGTACACACACACGTTGTTTGTGAGACAAATTATCTTAGTTTCTTTTCTTGCAGCTGTGATAAAAACACTCCAAGAACAACAGTCTGAGGACAGAGGGGAGGATTTATTTTAGCTCAAAGTTCAAGGTACAGTTCATGGTGGTGGGGTCGTCAAGGCAGCAGGAATGTGAAGTGGCTGGTCACATCACACCCACAATCAGGAACCTGGAAGGATGAGCACTTGCTGCTGCTCACTCACTTTCTCCATTTTCACAGTCCAGGATCCCCTGTAGGGAAGGGTGCCACCCACAGTTAGGATGAGTCCTACCACATCGATGAACATAATCACTACAAGCCTTGCAGACATGCTCAGAGACCCATTTCCTGGATGATTCTAGGTCCTGTCAAACTGACAATGTATGCCAACCATCAACAGGGTCTCATGTAGCTCAAGCTAGCCTCAGACTCACTGTGTAGTTGAAGCTGACCTTGGATTGCTCCCACCTGTCTCTATCTCGAAAGTGCTAGGGTTGCAAGAATGTGCCTCCAGAGAGTCAGGAAGAGCAGGGTTTGGGGCTAGCCCTGGCTACAAAGCAAGACCCTGTCAATGTATTTATAGATATTTTGAAGACCAGTTGCCCTGAAAATTTGAGCCAACTGCTCCTTTCCCTGCCTGGTAGGAGGGCCTGGGTTCAAATCCAGCCTGTTTACCTCCTTTCAGAACTATATCTTGGAATCTCATCTGCCCTTACATGCTGTGGAATAATTCTCTTGTACACTGTAAAGATTTGTCACTCAAATTGGTTTAAAAAATGCTAATTGACCAGTAGCCAAGCAGGATGTGGATGCAGGGCAACCAAACTAAGAATGCTGGGGGGAAAGAGAATGCTGGGAAGAGGGAGGACAGTCAGGAGTCACCAGCCAGATGCAGAGGAAGCAAGATGAGAAGGCCACACTGAGAAAAGGTACCAAGCCACATGGCTAAACATAGATAAGAATTATGGGTTAGTTTAAGTGTAAGAGCTAGTCAGTAATAAGCCTGAGCTACTGGCTGAGCATTTATAAGTAATATTAAGCCTCTGAGTCAATCATTTGGGAAGTGGCTGCTGGGTATTTGGGAACAGGCAGGTGGGAGAAAAACTTCTGCCAACACTCACGTGCTTACCTGTCTTGCCCTTCTTTGGTCTCTTGGACCACACTCTAGCTAGCCCATTCCTCTGTCCTCACTGTTTCTGTCACAGTGTCTGCCATGTATTAACTTCTTTTCCAGGCTTGCTTGTCCATGATGCATGCCTGACCCCAGCCCGGCCCACCTCCAATTGAAATCCACTTTCATTATCATTCTCTCACAATTTACACACCATCAAGTAACAAGGTAACATTTACAGCATTCACAATAAGCTACTATTAGGAAACAAAGATCACTGGAAAAATATTTTCTAAAAATGTATTTGCATGTGTGTGGGCCTACTTGTGTGTATATGCACCACATGACTGTAGTGGCCGTGGAGGCCAGCAGAGGGCATTGGATTCCCCATGTCTGGAGTTACAGGCCATTGTGAGCTGCCTGTGTGGGTGCTAGAAACCAAATCCAGGGCCTCTGAAAGAGCAGGAAGTGCTATTGACAGCTGAGCCAAGTCTCTAGCCCTTGGAAAAAATATTTTATGAACCATTCTAAGCCAAGGAAGTTATCTCGTCTCCATTTCATTTCACCCACCCTAAAGTTTGCCAAGATGGCTCTCTGGGTTGGAGGTTGGCAGCTCCTTCTCTGGTCTCCAGAAGTGTATAGTCAGCTGCAACCTGCTCTGAGCACCTTCTTAGGCAAGACAGCAGGGAAAACGTGATGAACTGTCTCTGAACTCACAATCAAAGGACAAAAGGCCTTTTCATATGGGAAATGCCCTTTGTCCAGGTGCTAAAGCACAAGAAGGGCTTGTCATACAGGCAATGTAGTGTGGACAGTCCCTAACAGGTTTTATCAATAAGGCTCATGTGGCCCATCTCACGCGGGCTTAGCTTCCTTGTCTTCCAGGAGGGTGCTTTATTGAAACATCTTTTAGTAAGGGCGAGCCTGATATGATTTGGATATGAAATGCTCTCCCAAACACATATGTGGAAGGCTTGGTCTCCAGTGCAAGGTTCAGAGGTGAAGCTGTGGGGGAAATGATTGGATCCCGATGGCTCTGGCCCAATCAGCAGATCCGTCTGTCATCTGATGGCACCATCAGAAGGGTGGTAGAAACAAAGAGGTAGGGCCTTGGTGAAGAAAGTGAGCGGCTGAGGATGTGCCCTTGAAGTGT